>NC_086444.1:170888153-171238153 GCF_028390025.1 Pseudophryne corroboree | reverse complement strand
GGCGACCGCCCCGTCTCGGGACTTCTCGACCTACCGCGCCTCCCCCCTCTCCGGGGCGGGGAGGGCCGCGAGCGGTACCCGGATCAGCCTGGAGAGGACCGTGGAGTGCGCGTGCGCCCGCGTCGGGGCGGCGTCGGGGCGGCTGGGCGTGGGAGGCCCGGGAGGGCGGACGGGCCCCGCGGCCGCCCGTCCTCCCGGGGTCCTCCGTCCCGGGCTCGTCCCGCCGCCGGCCCCAGGGGTTGCGGGGAGGGGCTGCGGAGGCCCCCCGTCCGTCGGGAGCATCCGGGGGGGCGCGGGTTCGGGCCTACTCGGGGACGGCCGTCCCGGGTCCCCGTCGCCACCGGCCGCGGCTGTCCCCTCCGTAGCTACGGAGGCCGCGTCCGGGGGCGCCGGGTCCGGCTCGGCGCCGCCCCTTCGTCCCGCTCCCGTCTCTCCGCCGCCGCCTCGTCTTTCCTCTCTCGTTTTGGGCCTGGCCGGTGCGCGGCAGGGCCCCCCACGCTCTGCGTCTCTCTCTCGGCTGGACCCCGCGGTCCGCGGCCGAGCCGTTAATGATCCTTCTGCAGGTTCACCTACGGAAACCTTGTTACGACTTTTACTATATATATATATATATATATATATATAATTCTACCTATGATAGGTACCAGATGAGGCAGCCATCTTGGGCGTACTAATTAGTGATGAGCGGGTTCAGTTTCTCGGAAACCGAACCCCCCCCGAACTTCACGCTTTTTACACGGGTCCGAGGCAGACTCGGATCTTCCCGCCTTGCTCGGCTAACCCGAGCGCGCCCGAACGTCATCATCCCGCTGTCGGATTCTCGCGAGGCTCGGATTCTATCGCGAGACTCGGATTCTATATAAGGAGCCGCGCGTCGCCGCCATTTTCACACGTGCATTGAGATTGATAGGGAGAGGACGTGGCTGGCGTCCTCTCCGTTTAGAATAGAATGATAAAGCTAAATATTTATCTTATTTAAAACCCTTTAAGAGGCCTAAGAACACTGTACGCTATTGACGTATGGAGTACCGTAAGGGTACGCATGTTGCGTAACAATCGCTTAGCCGTGGTCGAGACGCTCAAGCGTCACGTTCGCTCACGGCCAAGAGATCACAGGCAGGCACGCTATTGGCTGCTGACTAACGTAATGGTTCGCTATAGCGTAGCGGACGCTCGGGACCACGAGGAGATCACCAGCGGCGCAGACGCTCACAATGTTAAACCTTTATATCTAAACCATAAACAATGTAATATGCTGTAAAACCCTAGTGTAGAGATAGGGTGTAGATGCAACACAGTGTAACCTTATTAACTTAAAAGCTGTTCGAGCGTCACCGACGCTCTGAGAATACTTAACACTATAATGAACACACAACTACCGGGCTTAGGGTCTAACGCCTTATGAATATGTTATACTTGCAAAAAGAATAATACAGTACAAGTCATACGCTACAATATAACATATACTACCTAACCAGAAAACTACACGTGAAATACAATATCAGTACAATAACTATATAAGAGAAACGAGAGAGAAAGAGAAGAGAGAGAGAGAGATATGGCCCACAATAACAAGAAATACAATATGATTGCGGAGAAAAACTTACGCACAAAGGGGAACGATCGCATGCGCCTCTGGACATCCAGCTCCCGATTATCAGCAATGAGAACCGTTGAAGAGTGAGCTGGATGTGATCGGCTTGTCTATTTATGCCCCACACACAATACAATTCAATGGTCCCTACAATCTCATAGTTCATTGGACACAGGCATTCCTCCTCGCATTATAACAAAAGGTCATAGGTTGATTCATACAGGTGGGCTGTGACAATTTTCAACTGCTCAGGTGGGTGGGAAACTAGGTTTCCCGCCGCATGGATAAGTAAGTGCAAATAATAGAAAATGGACATAAACTTCTTATGTCCATAACTATTCGCACGAGCGATTAATTCGCTTCAAACCAACACCGGAATATTGCTAATTAAATACTCTTCCGATGGATACTAAACACCACTGTATTACTCCTGTCTGACCCTTCGTATCAAACAAAGAGGGATTTCTCCGTCCATGAACATTCTACATTAACCAAACTTTCAGATTCTATCAAAGGGACCATAATCTACAAAATACATTATATGGTGAAAATATGTAACGAAAGAGTCGCCCGCTAGACGCATACAATCTCTACCGTAAATGCGCATACCGTGCGCCTGCGGGTGCCCGCAACAGCGAGTATGCGCACGCACGGGAGAGCGCACGCATGCGCAGCAGGGACACATATGAGGTGCAAATATGGCAGTGTGCATCGTGATATTTTTCTGACTTTGACAGTCCACCCTTTGGCAGTCAACAATAACTGCCACTTCCTAAAACATTTCAAAAAGAGAAAAATATATGTCAAGTGTAAATACATTTCCATGGTTGGGTAGGGGAGGAGAGGAGAAGGTAGGAAAAAGGGTATGACCTAGTGAGATAGCAGAAGCATGTGTGTATGAATCCGTGTTTGGGGGTCATGTATCATCGTGCCGTACGTGTTTTAAATCAAGCTTCGAGGTATTGCGAAGTATACATTTGAATTCCTTCTTATCCCGTGGTACGGGTCTGTGGATGGGCTGTCAAACTTTACCGAGCTCTTTTCGGCTGTGGTTGTAACAAAATGGGGAGCACATTTTAGTTGATGATACATGAATGGGGGAATATGTGATTGCTGATATCTGTGCCTGTATTCCCTATCGACTATGTGTGTAATTACCTGAAGGTTGTAGAGATGAAGAAAAGACATAATTACGGTAAATGCAGTGGTATTCTATGTCAGGTTAATGAACATTTGTCGGTTGAAGTCTTGTTCGGTGTCTGTTGAATGCAGTCTTCTTTGTGCTTTTGCCAAAAAGCTTTGTCAATGTCCATAGACTTACAAAAGTGTTGGGCTAGCGTAATTTTAAAATTTCTAGGGAAACTGGGGGTCTATGGCATAGTTCATCAAATATCTGTGTATAAGGTTGTCAAAACTTCTTCTTTAATCCATCAGTTGTCTGTATACAGGATCATCAAATTCCTCGTCAAAAGTGGGTCTTTTTACCTTGGAAAAACCAGAAAAACAGGTGAAAGAAACGGACCGTAGAAATCGCATTTTCATCACATCATTGTTTCTACATTTGGGTCATAAATCAAATCCATTGGAATTACAGTTTCCTCACTCCTTAAACTCATCACCCTAGTACTTCGTTTGCACTTCATTAAAGCCTGACCGCATCTAAATATCAAGCCAATCGTTATGATAACACCTAAGATACATAGGAGAAACTTCCCTACATCCATTATGACTCCCTGAGCCCATTCTCCTAAACCAGAGAACCAATTTCGCGGGTTCAACCATGACACCCAACTAGTCAGCTCATTACTCACAGCAGCAAGGGTGAGATTGTGTCTCCTGCGAAATTCCCACTTCAATTGGAGAATATCGTCCATCTTTTGGTCTATGACCTCGACCGGGTCCTCGGTACTATTCGTTATATATGTGCAGCATTTCACGCCGTACTGCGTTGCCAGTGTGACACAATATCCACCTGTTACTGCTGTGAGATAATTGAGAACCATTCTATGCTGAACCAGTTCTGTTTTATAAGCTTGAAGTTCTCTTCCAGTATACCTAAACGTGTCATCATACATTTCTGTGATATTATCTAACAAATTTGCGAGCGCAGATATGTATTTATAATTCAACACTCCTCTGGCGGTGCGAGTGATGTCTAACGTGATTAGAAACTGAATCCCGGTGGATTCATGGATCATGTCAGAGGCCGGATGCTCTGTTCTTTCTATCAGGTGCCGTTTAACTACGTGCTCGTAATGGGTATGAGTATAAGGAGCTTGGGCAACACGGTGTATGTCTTTCATTTTGGCATGTGATACAGTCATTACTTCAGGCAGTACTTTTCCAATATAACACAATCCTTCAGAGTTTGGGGCAAGCCACTTATACGCCTTCCTCCCGCATATGAAATATGCATCATCGGGGAGAACATATGGGACGGAGTAGGACATAACCATATTACACATCTTCCATGTGAAATCTCCTAACCCTAATTCTCCCATCTGTCTAGTACACGTATCAGCTTGTACGATATGTGCACAGTATCCTGGTGATACCTCTCCAACTCTCGTAATCCTACTTCCTAGGGTATACCTATATCGGAAAGATTTTCCTCTACTGGCTATGTGGCGTATAAGCTCTGTATCTGTCGGCATTCTATCTGCTCTATATGAAAAGGTCATGGTTTGGTTACTCCATGACACTTCCCAATTTCCCGGCTTTCGGGGATTGGAAATGTTAAAACATATTAGGGATCTATCCACATGATATTGGTGGAGCTTCAAACTAGGAGGACTGGAGATATTAAACCTCCTGTCCACCGGCCTCCCACCACTTAGCTCAAGTACCTCACCTATCGTTAAAGGAAATGGTACTAGTCCTGATTTGCTATGACCTTGAGGTACTTGAGAGCATACCCAACAATCTGTTTGATTTAACACACTACCCACTAAGGAGTGATAGTCACTCAAGGGATGCCGGTCCATGTGGATATTAAAACTGGATTGGCATTTCTTGATGCACCCATCCTCAACCACATTGTCACAGAGCCTACAGATACAGTTTTCTTCAGCTAACAATCCTTCACAATTCCTTCTATGGTCTATGTTATCGGATCGTTTTCTGATACTCGCCTTTGCTTGTTGATTATGTTGTTCTCGGAAAACTACGCCTCCATCTCTGTCATCAGAACCCATTCCAGAACCTTTCTCGACCTCCATGGTGCTCTCGCCGGAACAGACTGCTCTGGTCAACATCATGGTCAACAGGAAAATCCGGATCACAGTCTCTTGAGGCAAGTCCATCTTATAGGAGGAAACGAAGAAGAATGAGAAGGGGAAAAAATAATTTGAGGGAGAGGGGATGGGAAGTGGAGAAAAACAATAAAAGGGAAACGGGGGATCGACAACTGCTTTTGATCTTGTGATTCTCAATGCTCAGGTGCCGCCTCAGTCCTCCTGGAACAGACACTCCAGTGATACAACTTCCTCTACCGTCTGTTCCTTATCACGGGACCTCTCTGGATCAGCAACCTTCTTACAATGGGACGAATGAACCCAAGTCTCTCTCTCGGCAACTTTCAATGCTGTAGTGCTAGTCAATAAGATTTGGTATGGTCCTTCCCATCTGTCAATAAGGCAACCTGAGCGTAGAAAATTCCGTATCATTACATAATCCCCAGGTTCAATGTCATGACAATTACTATCTGGTAAATCAGGAATCACCAACTTCAAATTATCATTTTGATTCCTTAGCTGTTTACTCATGTTAATCAAGTATTTTACAGTCACTTCATTGTTACACTTCAAATCATCCTGAGGGTTAATTATAACATGCGGTTGTCGACCAAACAAGATTTCAAAGGGAGACAGATTAAGAGGGGACCTGGGAGTGGTTCTGATGCTGTACAGTACAATGGGTAAAGCTTCTGGCCATGTCAATCCTGTCTCTGCCATAACTTTGCTCAGTTTATTTTTAATAGTGCTGTTCACTCTTTCCACCTTCGCACTCGCCTGTGGACGGTATGGAGTGTGCAGCTTGCTATCAATTCCCATCAACTTACACATTCCTTGGAAGACATCACCTGTAAAATGGGTACCCCTATCACTTTCAATTATTCTAGGGATACCATATCTACATACAAATTCCTGCACAATTTTCTTAGCAGTAAACATAGCGGTATTTGTGGCCGCAGGAAATGCTTCGACCCAATTTGAAAAAACATCTATACAAACAAGTACATATTTCAAATTTCGACAAGGGGGTAATTGAATAAAGTCAATCTGTATTACCTGAAAAGGACCGCCTGTAGGTGGGATATGAGATGGTTCTGTTGGTATTGCCTTTCCGATATTCTTTCTCAAGCATGTAAGGCATGACATTGCTCTCTTACTTGCATGAGATGAAAATCCTGGGGCGCACCAATATGCTCTTACCAACTTGCACATTCCTTCCTTGCCCAGATGAGTCAGCCCGTGAGCTGCCTCAGCTAAACATGGAAGATATGCTCTGGGGGCCACTGGTTTACCTTGTCCATCCGTCCAGAGTCCTGAGGACTCCTGGCCATATCCCTTTGCCTTCCAGACTGCTTTTTCCTGTGTGCAACACAAATTTTGCATTTCACACAGCTTCTGTGTGTTGATGGTATTAAATACCATCAGTTGTGTGGTGTCTGTCTGTCTGGGGGTACCAGCTGCTAACTTAGCAGCTTCGTCTGCTCGGCTGTTGCCAAGTGATACTGGGTCCTGGCTATATGTGTGTGCTTTACACTTGATAACAGCCACTCTGTCGGGTTCCTGTATCGCTGTTAGAAGCCTTTTGATGTGAGCTGCATGCGCTACCGGTGTACCAGCTGCCGTCATGAAATTTCTGAGGCGCCATAGGGCTCCGAAATCATGGACTACCCCGAATGCGTATCTAGAGTCGGTGTAGATATTGGCTGATTTGCCCTTAGCCAATTCACATGCTCTGGTTAGGGCGACCAGTTCAGCAACCTGGGCTGAGTGAGGTGGGCCTAGCGGTTCTGCTTCTATGGTGCCTTGGTCATCTACGACTGCGTATCCAGTACACAAGTCTCCCGAGTCTGACTGTCTGTGACAACTACCGTCCGTGTAGAAAGTTAGATCTACATCTTCCAGTGGGTTGTCACTGATGTCAGGCCTTGCGGTAAAATTTTGGGTCAAATATTCCATACAATCATGTGTGTCCTCCTTTGTATTAAATTCTCCTTCCCCACCACTCTCATCCTCCACCCTTTGTGCCTGTCCAGGCACACCTGGGAGATATGTTGCAGGATTTAATGCACTGCATCTCCTTATGGTGATGTTTACGGGGGCCATTAGTGCCAATTCCCATCTTGTAAACCGCGCTGATGAGACGTGCCTGGTTTGGGCAGAATTTAGCAAGGCTGACACTGCATGTGGTGTATGAACTGTGAGGTTGTGACCTAGCACTACATCTTCGCTTTTCGTTACTAGCAATGCTATCGCAGCAACGCTTCGCAAGCATGTGGGGAGGGATCGCGCTACCGTATCTAGCTGAGCGCTATAGTATGCTACTGGCCTGCTGGCATCACCGTGCTTTTGGGTTAAGACGCCTGCCGCGCAACCAGCACTTTCTGTTCCGTACAGCTCAAAGGGTTTCCCATAGTCTGGCATACCTAATGCTGGTGCCTGCGTTAGGCACTGTTTAAGTCTCTCAAATGCCATCTCGGACTCGTCTGTATGCGAAATCCGATCAGGTTTGTTTGAGGAGACCATCTCCTGCAAAGGTAACGCCAGAATGGAAAACCCTGGGATCCAGTTACGGCAATACCCACACATTCCTAAAAATGTTCTGATCTGTTGCTGGGTTTGTGGCAGAGTCATGTCTCTAATTGCTTGAATTCTATCAGCGGTCAGGTGTCTCAGTCCTTGTGTTAGACAGTGTCCCAAATATTTTACCTTAGTTTGGCATAATTGTAACTTGTCTTTGGAAACCTTGGCCCTCATTCCGAGTTGATCGGTCGCAAGGCGAATTTAGCAGAGTTACACACGCTAAGCCGCCGCCTTCTGGGAGTGAATCTTAGCTTCTTAAAATTGCGAACGATGTATTCGCAATATTGCGATTACTAACTACTTAGCAGTTTCAGAGTAGCTCCAGACTTACTCTGCCTGTGCGATCAGTTCAGTGCTTGTCGTTCCTGGTTGACGTCACAAACACACCCAGCGTTCGCCCAGGCACTCCCACCGTTTCTCCGGCCACTCCTGCGTTTTTTCCGGAAACGGTAGCGTTTTCAGCCACACGCCCCTGAAACGCCGTGTTTCCGCCCAGTAACACCCATTTCCTGTCAATCACATTACGATCGCCGGAGCGAAGAAAAAGCCGTGAGTAAAAATACTTTCTTCATAGTAAAGTTACTTGGCGCAGTCGCAGTGCGAACATTGCGCATGCGTACTAAGCGGATTTTCACTGCGAAGCGATGAAAAATACCGAGCGAACAACTCGGAATGAGGGCCCTTGTGTCCTGTGTCTGAAAGATGAAACAGGAGCTGTTTCGTATCCTTCAGGGATGCTTCCACTGAATCAGAACACAGTAGTAGATCATCCACGAACTGTATTAATACTGATCCACTCTCTGGTTGGAAAGACTGTAAACAATCATGCAAAGCCTGGGAAAATATACTTGGACTGTCTATGAAACCTTGTGGTAATCGAGTCCATGTGTATTGGACTCCTCTGTATGTGAATGCAAACAAGTATTGGCTGTCAGGGTGCAGAGGTACCGAAAAGAAAGCGGAGCAGAGGTCAATAACAGTGAAAAATTTCGCAGTGGGAGGGATTTGCATAAGGATGACAGCTGGATTTGGCACTACGGGGAACTGACTCTCAACTATTTTGTTAATCCCCCTTAGATCCTGCACTAGCCGGTAACCCCTCCCCCCACTCTTTTTCACAGGGAAGATGGGACTATTGGCAGTGCTGGACGTTCTTACCAGAATGCCCTGTTGTAGCAAGCGCTCTATTACGGGATACACTCCTAACTCCACCTCTGGCTTCAGAGGGTATTGTGGGATTTTTGGAGCTATCCTACCATCTTTTACTTGTACAACTACTGGAGCTACGTTTGCCATTAATCCAGTGTCCTGTCCATCTTTAGTCCAAAGTGACTCTGGTATCTGGGATGTCATTTCTTCTACTTGGGATGGAGTCCTATTTGTCATAATGGTATGTGACATTAATTTTGATGGGGAGTCTAACATGTCTCGCACTTCCTGAGCGTGATTCTCAGGTATGTCCAAGAATACACCTTCAGGAGTACAATAAATGACGCACCCCATTTTACACAATAAATCTCTTCCCAGGAGATTAGTCGGTGCCGATGCAGCCAGCAAAAAGGAATGCTTGGTATGTAAAGGCCCTATTGTAATCTCGGCTGGTTTGCTAACGGGGTAGTGCTGGACTACTCCCGTTACTCCTATGGCTGGAATTGTCTTACCAGTGGTTCTCATGCCCACTGTCGAATTTATCACTGATTTGGCCGCCCCCGTATCTACAAGAAAGTTTAATGATTTACCAGCTACATTTATTGCAATCTCAGGTTCACTTCCAAGATTTGCAATCAATTTTACTGGCTGCAGATTACAGGTATGGCCACACCCCTATTGGGTATGGTGACCTCCCTGAATCCCGCTGGCAGCAACTACTTGTGAAGGGGTTAAATGGGAACTGCCAGAAGTTTGCCAGTCTCCTTTTGGGGGATATCTTTTTGTTTCCCCTGCGTGTGGCTCATAACTCCGTCTCTGTGGACCCTGATCCCAATCTCGTGTGTCATGTCGTTGTCTAGGGGGTTGGTATGATCTTTGTGAATTTTTCGCTCTACAGTCTCGTGCTATGTGTCCCTGTTTATGACAAAAATAACATGTTACCACATTTGACTTACCCACAGGGTTTGGTGATCTATACAAAGGCTGCTTTGTGGTCAGGGCTTGTATACTTACGGCCATTAACTTATCACCTTGTGACTCCCTGTGTCTGGTGATATTCCGGTCGTGATCAATAGCAGCCTCTCTCAAAGTAGCCACCGACAGACCTCGCCAACATGGTTGCGTGGTCTGTACCCTGGTCTTTAATGCTTCTTTTAAACCATCCATTAGCACAGATACTGCTACTTCTTGATGATTTGCATTGGTCCTAATGTCCTCTATGCCAGTGTATTTTGCCATTTCTAATAATGCCCGGTGAAAATAATCAGCAGCTGTTTCTGACTCTTTTTGTTTAATGGAAAAAATTCTATTCCATTTGGCTACAGCTGGGAAATACTCCTTTAACTGTAAATTTATTCTTTTTACATTGTCTTTGTTGTACACATCTGTAAGAGGTACATCCTGATCCAGTCCACAGTCAGCTAAAAATTGAGCTGCGTCGACATTGGAGGGTAAACATGCCCTCAGCAATACCTGCCAGTCTTTGTTATTGGGCTCTAAAGTGTTCCCTAGGTCTCTGATGTATTTCTGGCTAGCAACTAAGTCTTTTCTAGGATCAGGGAATTCAGACACTATGGTTCTTAATTCCATTCGGGAAAACGGGCTGTACATGGCAATGTTCCTGATAGGAGTGATTCCTGTAGTGTCCGTTTTCCCATTTGGAACTGCTATTACCCTCACGGGAGCAAGTTTAACAACATCATTCTGTGTAGATTCTACAGTCTGTGGTGAAATGGTTTCAGCATAGTGTATGGTGCCGTACTTACCCGTTGATACGACCTCACCTGTCCCTCCGCTAGGGGGCTTTGTTACTAATCTTATGGGTTGGGCCGTGCCTACTGTCGTTTCTGATATAGTGGCTGCTAGAGAGAGCGCCGATATTGTTGCCGATTCGTCCTCTTGATCACACTCCTGGGGAAAGTTCAAAACAGGGTACAACTTGCACGGGTTAATGCTTGCATTGGTTAACTTATTAACATTATCCTTAACATTTATACAGTTGCTAAGTGCCTGTTTGTTACCCCCTGATGCGTCATTCTCCGCAACCAATTTCTCTCCTGATATGTATGGTGGCGGCGGGGCCGTGGCTACCAGTTTCCTGATAGGATTAGATCCCGCCGCCTGAGCCAATCCTCTCTGTATTTCACCCTCCTGTTGCCATAGCTGCAAATAATCATAATGTTGGATTCGTCTCTTTGTTGATTTAATGAGACATATCCTTCTCCTTAGATTTTGTAACACTTCTGGGCTAAAGCTGCCTACTCTTGGGAATTTCTCCCCGTCATGTACCGTCATTCTCTCCCATTCATCACATAAAACTTCTGTGTGTGAGCCGTATTTTTCACACATTACGTACCTTGCCGACCCGATTGGTCGGTTCACTAAATCAACCCGAACCGAGGTTGATCGCCCCCTTCCTGAACAACTGGCCCCCATAATTTGCAGGTGTTGCTTGCTCTACCTCTGACCTTTATATCAGGGTCTTCAGCGAACCCTTACAAAAAACCAAAATATTCAAAGATAGGTTGACGGTGGTGGTTTACCGAGTACCCCACTTACTCGCCCACGCCGACCAATACGCCCACACACTGCTTTAGCGCTGGCGTACTCGACCTAGGGCCCCTATGAACCTTTGTTTACTGGAACATGTGGGTGTGATCCGCAGAGCATTAACCCTTTCCAGTAACTGTGGGGTTGTTGGATAATTCCTGAGTGACCAGCGAACTTCCCTTTTAAAAATAAAAAATTACACAAATCACGTCAGAATGTACAAATAGTGTTTATGACCGGGTTCGTACACAAATGGTACTGGTCAGACTAACTAATGCACACAATTACGTGCGGTACAATCGTTCAGTACATAAGCAACTAATCTTATGTACGGAGCGACCAGTGGAATCGACATTCAGCAGCTGCGAATTCCTTCAGCCTGAGCTTTATGGCCTATATGGGTTCCGCTCCAACCCTTCTTGGTGTTGGGCTACTTGACTCTATAGCGGACTTCCTTGTCTGCTGTACCTGGACCTCCTGGTCTGTTATGCGACCTCCTGGTCTGACCTCCTGGTCTGTTACAGTATGACCTCCTGGTCTGCTACACTCTAATGCTCTTTATATGTTTAACAAGGGATGCCTCCCTAGCCACCATGTATGTCACTTACACGTATGTACTTTTACGAGAACTCGATGATTTCTGTGGTTCAATCCCCAAAATTGTAAAAACTTATATAATTGCAAACACTCACTCACCACATGTACACTTTTGTTTCTATTTCTATTTCTGCGCAGAAATTTTCTTTAAACCAGATGTGTTGTAAATTTGGAGAAGGATTTGTTAGTCTAAATTTCGGACACTAAAATAAACTTGCGCTATTTATCGCCTGTTGCGCTATTTATCGCCTGTTGAAAATCAACACTATCGTGTGACTTGAGTTACGTGGGCGTACCCAGACGCTCCGTTGCGTAATTTACGCTGCGTGCGTCGGCCTTTGCGTACGCGAGTATCAGCCCTTTGTTAGAGACACGTGTACACAAAACCAATGTCCACCGTAACACAATGTACATGTTTATCAATGTAGATGATCCTCGATCCTCTACTGAACCCCACACCAATCTCTCCTTGTACCTTTAGGTAGAGCTGCGTGTGTGCTTTACACTTTATCCCTTAATATATTACTTTTACACTTTAACTATGAAATAGCGACAAATCTCTCTTAGCACGTTTTATCAATTATAAAAATGGCAAACAGGAGAGTGACATATGAAAATACACGAATGAAAAAGAAATGCAGATATGTGCGTGCGTACGCAAGACAGAAATAAACAGTTTTAAAAGACACTAGCGTGTTGTTCTTACCTCCGGTTCCGGATTCCCTCAGCACCCTTTACTAAGCGAAGCAGACGCTTATCCCGTCAGCACTGCGAAGAATATGATCTCCCGCCCTTTGCTGATGGATAATGTCTGCTGAAATTACCTAGCAGAGATATGTGAAGGACAGGACGAGCCGCCAATTGATAAAGCTAAATATTTATCTTATTTAAAACCCTTTAAGAGGCCTAAGAACACTGTACGCTATTGACGTATGGAGTACCGTAAGGGTACGCACGTTGCGTAACAATCGCTTAGCCGTGGTCGAGACGCTCAAGCGTCACGTTCGCTCACGGCCAAGAGATCACAGGCAGGCACGCTATTGGCTGCTGACTAACGTAATGGTTCGCTATAGCGTAGCGGACGCTCGGGACCACGAGGAGATCACCAGCGGCGCAGACGCTCACAATGTTAAACCTTTATATCTAAACCATAAACAATGTAATATGCTGTAAAACCCTAGTGTAGAGATAGGGTGTAGATGCAACACAGTGTAACCTTATTAACTTAAAAGCTGTTCGAGCATCACCGACGCTCTGAGAATACTTAACACTATAATGAACACACAACTACCGGGCTTAGGGTCTAACGCCTTATGAATATGTTATACTTGCAAAAAGAATAATACAGTACAAGTCATATGCTACAATATAACATAGACTACCTAACCAGAAAACTACACGTGAAATACAATATCAGTACAATCACTATATAAGAGAAACGAGAGAGAAAGAGAGAGAGATATGGCCCACAATAACAAGAAATACAATATGATTGCGGAGAAAAACTTACGCACAAAGGGGAACGATCGCATGCGCCTCTGGACATCCAGCTCCCGATTATCAGCAATGAGAACCGTTGAAGAGTGAGCTGGATGTGATCGGCTTGTCTATTTATGCCCCACACACAATACAATTCAATGGTCCCTACAATCTCATAGTTCATTGGACACAGGAATTCCTCCTCGCGTTATAACAAAAGGTCATAGGTTGATTCATACAGGTGGGCTGTGACAATTTCCAACTGCTCAGGTGGGTGGGAAACTAGGTTTCCCGCCGCATGGATAAGTAAGTGCAAATAATAGTAAATGGACATAAACTTCTTATGTCCATAACTATTCGCACGAGCGATTAATTCGCTTCAAACCAACACCGGAATATTGCTAATTAAATACTCTTCCGATGGATACTAAACACCACTGTATTACTCCTGTCTGACCCTTCGTATCAAACAAAGAGGGATTTCTCCATCCATGAACATTCTACATTAACCAAACTTTCAGATTCTATCAAAGGGACCATAATCTACAAAATACATTATATGGTGAAAATATGTAACGAAAGAGTCGCCCGCTAGACGCATACAATCTCTACCGTAAATGCGCATACCGTGCGCCTGCGGGTGCCCGCAACAGCGAGTATGCGCACGCACGGGAGAGCGCACGCATGCGCAGCAGGGACACATATAAGGTGCAAATATGGCAGTGTGCATCGTGATATTTTTCTGACTTTGACAAGAAATAGATAGAGAGTGAGAGTGAGACATTTGATTTACTGGAGCTTAGGAGTACTCAGAGAGTGCAGAGTTTACTAGTGACTGACCAGTGACCACCAGTGCAGTTTTATTATTATTTAATATAATCCGTTCTCTGCCTGAAAAAAAACGATACACAGTGACACAGTATACCATATCTGTGCTCAGCCTCAGTGTGCTGCATCATCTATGTATATCTGACTGTGCTGAGTGCTCACTGCTCACACAGCTTAATTGTGGGGGAGACTGGGGAGCAGTTATAGCAGGAGTACATTAACAGTGCACACTTTTGCTGCCAGAGTGCCACTGCCAGTGTGACTGACCAGTGACCACTGACCACCAGTATATTGTGATTGTCTGCCTGAAAAAGTTAAACACTCGTCGTGTGGTGTTTTTATTCTATAAACGCATTCTGCTGACAGTGTCCAGCAGGTCCGTCATTATATAATATATACCTGTCCGGCTGCAGTAGTGATATATATATATTTTTTATATCATTATCATCCAGTCTATATTAGCAGCAGACGCAGTACGGTAGTCCACGGCTGTAGCTACCTCTGTGTCGGCAGTCGCTCGTCCATCCATAATTGTATACCACCTACCTGTGGTGTTTTTTTTTTTCTATCTTCTTGATACTAGTAGCTTACTTTAGGAGTCTGCAGTGCTGACAGTGTCCAGCAGGTCCATCATTATATAATATATACCTGTCCGGCTGCAGTAGTGATATATATATATTTTTTATATCAGTATCATCCAGTCTATATTAGCAGCAGACGCAGTACGGTAGTCCACGGCTGTAGCTACCTCTGTGTCGGCAGTCGCTCGTCCATCCATAATTGTATACCACCTACCTTTTGTGTTTTTTTTTTTTTATCTTCTTGATACTAGTAGCTTACTTTAGGAGTCTGCAGTGCTGACAGTGTCCAGCAGGTCCGTCATTATATAATATATACCTGTCCGGCTGCAGTAGTGATATATATATATTTTTTATATCAGTATCATCCAGTCTATATTAGCAGCAGACGCAGTACGGTAGTCCACGGCTGTAGCTACCTCTGTGTCGGCAGTCGCTCGTCCATCCATAATTGTATACCACCTACCTTTTGTGGTTTTTTTTTTTTATCTTCTTGATACTAGTAGCTTACTTTAGGAGTCTGCAGTGCTGACAGTGTCCAGCAGGTCCGTCATTATATAATATATACCTGTCCGGCTGCAGTAGTGATATATATATATTTTTTATATCATTATCATCCAGTCTATATTAGCAGCAGACGCAGTACAGTAGTCCACGGCTGTAGCTACCTCTGTGTCGGCAGTCGCTCGTCCATCCATAATTGTATACCACCTACCTGTGGTGTTTGTTTTTTTTCTATCTTCTTGATACTAGTAGCTTACTTTAGGAGTCTGCAGTGCTGACAGTGTCCAGCAGGTCCGTCATTATATAATATATACCTGTCCGGCTGCAGTAGTGATATATATATATTTTTTATATCATTATCATCCAGTCTATATTAGCAGCAGACGCAGTACGGTAGTCCACGGCTGTAGCTACCTCTGTGTCGGCAGTCGCTCGTCCATCCATAATTGTATACCACCTACCTGTGGTGTTTTTTTTTTTCTATCTTCTTGATACTAGTAGCTTACTTTAGGAGTCTGCAGTGCTGACAGTGTCCAGCAGGTCCGTCATTATATAATATATACCTGTCCGGCTGCAGTAGTGATATATATATATTTTTTATATCATTATCATCCAGTCTATATTAGCAGCAGACGCAGTACGGTAGTCCACGGCTGTAGCTACCTCTGTGTCGGCAGTCGCTCGTCCATCCATA
Organism: Pseudophryne corroboree; assembly: GCF_028390025.1. NCBI lineage: Eukaryota > Metazoa > Chordata > Amphibia > Anura > Myobatrachidae > Pseudophryne > Pseudophryne corroboree. The sequence goes on along the minus strand of NC_086444.1, from coordinate 171,222,367 downwards.
ATTGTATACCACCTACCTGTTGTGTTTTTTTTTCTATCTTCTTGATACTAGTAGCTTACTTTAGGAGTCTGCAGTGCTGACAGTGTCCAGCAGGTCCGTCATTATATAATATATACCTGTCCGGCTGCAGTAGTGATATATATATATTTTTTATATCATTATCATCCAGTCTATATTAGCAGCAGACGCAGTACGGTAGTCCACGGCTGTAGCTACCTCTGTGTCGGCAGTCGCTCGTCCATCCATAATTGTATACCACCTACCTGTGGTGTTTTTTTTTTCTATCTTCTTGATACTAGTAGCTTACTTTAGGAGTCTGCAGTGCTGACAGTGTCCAGCAGGTCCGTCATTATATAATATATACCTGTCCGGCTGCAGTAGTGATATATATATATTTTTTATATCATTATCATCCAGTCTATATTAGCAGCAGACGCAGTACGGTAGTCCACGGCTGTAGCAACCTCTGTGTCGGCAGTCGCTCGTCCATCCATAATTGTATACCACCTACCTGTGGTGTGCTTTTTTTTCTATCTTCTTGATACTAGTAGCTTACTTTAGGAGTCTGCAGTGCTGACAGTGTCCGGCAGGTCCGTCATTATATAATATATACCTGTCCGGCTGCAGTAGTGATATATATATATTTTTTATATCATTATCATCCAGTCTATATTAGCAGCAGACGCAGTACGGTAGTCCACGGCTGTAGCTACCTCTGTGTCGGCGGTCGCTCGTCCATCCATAAGTATACTAGTATCCATCCATCTCCATTGTTTACCTGAGGTGCCTTTTAGTTGTGCCTATTAAATTATGGAGAACAAAAATGTTGAGGTTCCAAAAATAGGGAAAGATCAAGATCGACTTCCACCTCGTGCTGAAGCTGCTGCCACTAGTCATGGCCGAGACGATAAAATGCCATCAACGTCGTCTGCCAAGGCCGATGCCCAATGTCATAGTACAGAGCATGTAAAATCCAAAACACCAAATATCAGTAAAAAAAGGACTCAAAAATCTAAAATAAAATTGTCGGAGGAGAAGCGTAAACTTGCCAATATGCCATTTACCACACGGAGTGGCAAGGAACGGCTGAGGCCCTGGCCTATGTTCATGGCTAGTGGTTCAGATTCACATGAGGATGGAAGCACTCAGCCTCTCGCTAGAAAAATGAAAAGACTCAAGCTGGCAAAAGCACAGCAAAGAACTGTGCGTTCTTCGAAATCACAAATCCACAAGGAGAGTCCAATTGTGTCATTTGCGATGCCTGACCTTCCCAACACTGGACGTGAAGAGCATGCGCCTTCCACCATTTGCACGCCCCCTGCAAGTGCTGGAAGGAGCACCCGCAGTCCAGTTCCTGATAGTCAGATTGAAGATGTCAGTGTTGAAGTACACCAGGATGAGGAGGATATGGGTGTTGCTGGCGCTGGGGAGGAAATTGACCAGGAGGATTCTGATGGTGAGGTGGTTTGTTTAAGTCAGGCACCCGGGGAGACACCTGTTGTCCGTGGGAGGAATAGGGCCATTGACATGCCTGGTGAAAATACCAAAAAAATCAGCTCTTCGGTGTGGAAGTATTTCAACAGAAATGCGGACAACATTTGTCAAGCCGTGTGTTGCCTTTGTCAAGCTGTAATAAGTAGGGGTAAGGAAGTTAACCACCTCGGAACATCCTCCCTTATACGTCACCTGCAGCGCATTCATCATGTCAGTGACAAGTTCAAAAACTTTGGGCGACAGCGGAAGCAGTCCACTGACCAGTAAATCCCTTCCTCTTGTAACCAAGCTCACGCAAACCACCCCACCAACTCCCTCAGTGTCAATTTCCTCCTTCCCCAGGAATGCCAATAGTCCTGCAGGCCATGTCACTGGCAATTTTGACGAGTCCTCTCCTGCCTGGGATTCCTCCGATGCATCCTTCCGTGTAACGCCTACTGCTGCTGGCGCTGCTGTTGTTGCTGCTGGGAGTCAATGGTCATCCCAGAGGGGAAGTCGTAAGACCACTTTTACTACTTCCACCAAGCAATTGACTGTTCAACAGTCCTTTGCGAGGAAGATGAAATATCACAGCAGTCATCCTGCTGCAAAGCGGATAACTGAGGCCTTGGCATCCTGGGCGGTGAGAAACGTGGTTCCGGTATCCATCATTACTGCAGAGCCAACTAGAGACTTGTTGGAGGTACTGTGTCCCCGGTACCAAATACCATCTAGGTTCCATTTCTCTAGGCAGGCGATACCGAAAATGTACACAGACCTCAGAAAAAGACTCACCAGTGTCCTAAAAAATGCAGTTGTACCCAATGTCCACTTAACCACGGACATGTGGACAAGTGGAGCAGGGCAGGCTCAGGACTATATGACTGTGACAGCCCACTGGGTAGATGTATGGACTCCCGCCGCAAGAACAGCAGCGGCGGCACCAGTAGCAGCATCTCGCAAACGCCAACTCTTTCCTAGGCAGGCTACGCTTTGTATCACCGCTTTCCAGAATACGCACACAGCTGAAAACCTCTTACGGCAACTGAGGAAGATCATCGCGGAATGGCTTACCCCAATTGGACTCTCCTGTGGATTTGTGGCATCGGACAACGCCAGCAATATTGTGTGTGCATTAAATCTGGGCAAATTCCAGCACGTCCCATGTTTTGCACATACCTTGAATTTGGTGGTGCAGAATTATTTAAAAAACGAGAGGGGCGTGCAAGAGATGCTGTCGGTGGCCAGAAGAATTGCGGGACATTTTCGGCGTACAGGCACCACGTACAGAAGACTGGAGCACCACCAAAAACGCCTGAACCTGCCCTGCCATCATCTGAAGCAAGAAGTGGTAACGAGGTGGAATTCAACCCTCTATATGCTTCAGAGGTTGGAGGAGCAGCAAAAGGCCATTCAAGCCTATACAACTGAGCACGATATAGGAGGTGGAATGCACCTGCCTCAAGCGCAGTGGAGAATGATTTCAACGTTGTGCAAGGTTCTGCAACCTTTTGAACTTGCCACACATGAAGTCAGTTCAGACATTGCCAGTCTGAGTCAGGTCATTCCCCTCATCAGGCTTTTGCAGAAGAAGCTGGAGACATTGAAGGAGGAGCTAACACAGAGCGATTCCGCTAGGCATGTGGGACTTGTGGATGGAGCCCTTAATTCGCTTAACAAGGATTCACGGGTGGTCAATCTGTTGAAATCAGAGCACTACATTTTGGCCACCGTGCTCGATCCTAGATTTAAAACCTACCTTGGATCTCTCTTTCCGGCAGACACAAGTCTGCTGGGGTTCAAAGAACTGCTGGTGACAAAATTGTCAAGTCAAGCGGAACGCGACCTGTCAACATCTCCTCCTTCACATTCTCCCGCAACTGGGGGTGCGAGGAAAAGACTCAGAATTCCGAGCCCACCCGCTGGCGGTGATGCAGGGCAGTCTGGAGCGACTGCTGATGCTGACATCTGGTCCGGACTGAAGGACCTGACAACGATTACGGACATGTCGTCTACTGTCACTGCATATGATTCTCTCCCCATTGAAAGAATGGTGGAGGATTATATGAGTGACCGCATCCAAGTAGGCACGTCAGACAGTCCGTACTTATACTGGCAGGAAAAAGAGGAAATTTGGAGGCCCTTGCACAAACTGGCTTTATTCTACCTAAGTTGCCCTCCCACAAGTGTGTACTCCGAAAGAGTGTTTAGTGCCGCCGCTCACCTTGTCAGCAATCGGCGTACGAGGTTACATCCAGAAAATGTGGAGAAGATGATGTTCATTAAAATGAATTATAATCAATTCCTCCGTGGAGACATTCACCAGCAGCAATTGCCTCCACAAAGTACACAGGGAGCTGAGATGGTGGATTCCAGTGGGGACGAATTGATAATCTGTGAGGAGGGGGATGTACACGGTGATATATCGGAGGATGATGATGAGGTGGACATCTTGCCTCTGTAGAGCCAGTTTGTGCAAGGAGAGATTAATTGCTTCTTTTTTGGTGGGGGTCCAAACCAACCCGTCATTTCAGTCACAGTCGTGTGGCAGACCCTGTCACTGAAATGATGGGTTGGTTAAAGTGTGCATGTCCTGTTTATACAACATAAGGGTGGGTGGGAGGGCCCAAGGACAATTCCATCTTGCACCTCTTTTTTCTTTCATTTTTCTTTGCGACATGTGCTGTTTGGGGAGTAGTTTTTGGAAGGGCCATCCTGCGTGACACTGCAGTGCCACTCCTAGATGGGCCAGGTGTTTGTGTCGGCCACTTGGGTCGCTTATCTTAGTCACACAGCTACCTCATTGCGCATCTTTTTTTAGTTCTTTGCGTCATGTGCTATTTGGGGAGTAGTTTTTTGAAGGGCCATCCTGCGTGACACTGCAGTGCCACTCCTAGATGGGCCAGGTGTTTGTGTCGGCCACTTGGGTCGCTTATCTTAGTCACACAGCTACCTCATTGCGCCTCTTTTTTTCTTTGCGTCATGTGCTGTTTGGGGGGTGTTTTTTGGAAGGGACATCCTGCGTGACACTGCAGTGCCACTCCTAGATGGGCCAGGTGTTTGTGTCGGCCACTTGGGTCGCTTATCTTAGTCACACAGCTACCTCATTGCGCCTCTTTTTTTCTTTGCGTCATGTGCTGTTTGGGGGGTGTTTTTTGGAAGGGCCATCCTGCGTGACACTGCAGTGCCACTCCTAGATGGGCCAGGTGTTTGTGTCGGCCACTAGGGTCGCTTATCTTAGTCACACAGCTACCTCATTGCGCATCTTTTTTTTCTTCTTTGCGTCATGTGCTGTTTGGGGAGTAGTTTTTTGAAGGGCCATCCTGCGTGACACTGCAGTGCCACTCCTAGATGGGCCAGGTGTTTGTGTCGGCCACTTGGGTCGCTTATCTTAGTTACACAGCTACCTCATTGCGCCTCTTTTTTTCTTTGCGTCATGTGCTGTTTGGGGGGTGTTTTTTGGAAGGGCCATCCTGCGTGACACTGCAGTGCCACTCCTAGATGGGCCAGGTGTTTGTGTCGGCCACTAGGGTCGCTTATCTTAGTCACACAGCTACCTCATTGCGCATCTTTTTTTTCTTCTTTGCGTCATGTGCTGCTTGGGGAGTAGTTTTTTGAAGGGCCTTCCTGCGTGACACTGCAGTGCCACTCCTAGATGGGCCAGGTGTTTGTGTCGGCCACTAGGGTCGCTTAGCTTAGTCACACAGCTACCTCATTGCGCCTCTTTTTTTCTTTGCGTCATGTGCTGTTTGGGGGGTGTTTTTTGGAAGGGCCATCCTGCGTGACACTGCAGTGCCACTCCTAGATGGGCCAGGTGTTTGTGTCGGCCACTAGGGTCGCTTAGCTTACTCACACAGCTACCTCATTGCGCCTCTTTCTTTTCTTCTTTGCGTCATGTGCTGCTTGGGGAGTAGTTTTTGGAAGGGCCATCCTGCGTGACACTGCAGTGCCACTCCTAGATGGGCCAGGTGTTTGTGTCGGCCACTTGGGTTGCTGAGCTTAGTCATCCAGTGACCTCGGTGCAAATTTTAGGACTAAAAATAATATTGTGAGGTGTGAGGTGTTCAGAATAGACTGAAAATGAGTGGAAATTATGGTTATTGAGGTTAATAATACTTTGGGATCAAAATGACCCCCAAATTCTATGATTTAAGCTGTTTTTTAGGGTTTTTTGAAAAAAACACCCGAATCCAAAACACACCCGAATCCGACAAAAAAAATTCAGTGAGGTTTTGCCAAAACGCGTTCGAACCCAAAACACGGCCGCGGAACCGAACCCAAAACCAAAACACAAAACCCGAAAAATTTCCGGTGCTCATCACTACGTACTATGTAGGATTACCCTGTATGGAATAGATATAGCACACAAGCAGGGACAGTTCCAGGCCTACTAGAACCCTGAGCGAGAAATTTTGAAGCGTCCCTCCCCCAATGCATGGCCTAACAACTTTATATTATCGAACTATAAATATATATATTTTCACACCCACCCTATTACATAATGTCCCTAGTATAGTGTCAGATACACATATGCCCCCAATAGTGCAGTACCAGATACACATATGCCCCCCAGCAGTGCAGTGCCCAATACACATTAAATGCTCCCACAGTGCCAGATACACATAATATGCCCCCACAGTGCTAGACACACATAATATGCCCCCACAGTGCCAGATACACATTATATTCCCCCACAGTGCAGTGTCAGATAACATCATATGCCCCCATAGTGCAGTGCCAGATACACATAATATGCCCCCAGTGCTAGATACACATAATATGCCCCCACAGTGCCAGATACACATTATATCCCCCCACAGTGCCAGATGCACATTATATTCCCCCACAGTGCCAGATAACATTATATGCCCCTACAGTGCCAGATACACATAATATGTCCCCACAGTACCAGATACACATTATATGCCCCCAAAGTGCCAGATACACATATGTCCCCAGAGCCAGAAACACAAATGCCCCTAGCACCAGATACAAATTATATGCCCCCCACAGAGCCAGATACACATATGCCCCCACAGTGCCAGATACACATTATATGCCCCCACAGTGCCAGATACACAAAATATTCCCCACACAGTGCTAGATACACATTATATGCCCCCACAGTGCTAGATACACATTATATGCTCCCACAGTGCAGTGCCAGATACACATAATATGCCCCCACAGTGCCAGATACACATTATATGCCCCCACAGTGCCAGATACACATTATATGCCCCCACAGTGCCAGATACACATAATATGCTCCCACAGTGCCAAATACACATTATATGCCCCCACATTGCCAGATGCACATATACCCCCAGTGCCAGATACACATATGCCCCCAGGGTTAGATACACATATGTCTCCAGTGCCAGATAAACATATGCCCCCAGCGCCAGATACAAGCACCAGATACACATATATCCCCAGTGCCAGATGCACATATGCCCCCAGCGCCAGATACATATATACCCCCAATGCCTGATGCACATATGTTCCCAGTGCCAGATGCACATATACCTCTAGTGCCAGTTACACATATATCACCAGTGCCAGATGCACATATACCCCCAGTGCCAGATGCACACATATCCCCAGTGCCAGATGCACATATACCCCAGTGCCAGATGCACATATGCCCCCAGCGACAGATGCACATATACCCCCAGTGCCAGATATGCCCCCAGCCCCAGATACACATATACCCCCAGTGCCAGATATGCCCCCAGCGCCAGATACACATATGCCCCCATCACCAGATACACATATGCCCCCAGCCCCTGCAGTTCTACTCACTGCCGCTGCCACCTCCGCCTCTGCTGTTGCCACTGCCTCTGCTGCTGAGAGCCTGGTCTCCGGTGTCGGACAAGTCAGACGCCGGTTCGTGAGCCAATCAAAGCTTGTGGCCCGGCAGCCAATCAGGAACTGGCTGACATCCAGTGCAATATAGTTGTTTATTGCTTCCACCATGTATTAATGTGACATTGTGTGCTCAGTCACAGGGGCGCTATGCGCTGCTATCTACAACATAGCACACCAATTTGTGGGGCAGTGTATGAATGGTCAGTGACACTGACCGTTTAGACACCTGCAGCTATCGATTTTGACAGCTGCAGGTGTGTTACTCATTCATCACACCAGGGACAGTCCTGTCTCTGGCTGTGGCAGCTGCTGTCTCGGTGCTGCATGGTAGATCTTGCGATAATAGTGAGATCTTGCACATGCCCAGTGTGCTCTGGTGGGGATCGCCGGAGGAGGGGGGTGTCACTCCCCCAATCCAGCAAATAAGATGTTAATACTGTACATCTTGTCAGTGTACCTTCCTGCTTCCCCTCGAAGCAGGAAGCACTGTAGTAGCAGCACAATATGTGTATAATACATCTACCCCACAGTGATGCAGTTCGGGCACAGTCGATGGTGGGACCACGTATTACGGATAGAGGGGGTGATTCAGACCTGATCGCACGCAGGCATTTTTTTTGCAGTGCTGCGATCAGGTAGTTGCCGCCTACAGGGGGAGGGGGTAGTCGATGTGCAGGGGTGCGAACGCTTGTGCAGAGAGCACATCAAAAGTTTGTGCAGTCTCTGCACAGCTCAGGACTTACTCAGCCGCTGCGATGAACCGGCCTGGAGCTGACGTCAGGAATCCTCCCTCCAAACGGCTGGGCATGCCTGCATTTTTCCGGACACTTCCTGTCTATCTTCTTGTGATCGCCCGTGCAATCACTTTCTTCATTAAACCTGTTGCTGTCCGACGATCACCTTCGCCAGGGTGCGATGTGCCTGCGCATTGTGGAGCATACGCATGCGCAGTTCTGACCTGATCGCAGCACTGCAAAAAAAGTAGCATACTATCAGGTCTGAATGACCCCCAGAGATGGCAGTATCAGCAGGTGGCAGGATCAGCAAAGGACAGGTATTGTAACACAGTGTCCAAAATTAATAAATGGCATCCTAAATATATGGTAAAATAGCTTTGAGGCGGTTCACGGGTGGGATGGGGCGTGCCAATGGCGCAGGCGTGTCCAGAACGTTGCGGGGGCGGGCCACAGTGGTTGTGTGACATCACACGCAGCTGCTGTGTCCCAGGAAGCGCATCTACGATCAGATCTGAATTAGGCCCCTGGTTCAGTAGAACTCAAGGTAGTACTGTAGGATAGCCTCCCTGACAGCTAGCGAAGACAGAGCCACAGGGCCGGTGCAAGGTCTCCCTGCACCCTAGGCAAAGCTTCAGCATAGTGCCCCCTTACCCACCCCACCCCCCACTCACCTCCCTCTATATGTACTGTATTGTGCCCCAGTACCTGTGTTTTCCCTGTTTTGCTGTTTACAAGTGGAAACCACTTATTGGGCTGGAAAATCTGTACTGTCTGTGGTCCCGCAGAACCCCCAGGGGTAACTTCTTGTTTTCCCTTGGCATTGGCATAGTTCCTCTTAAAGGCGACAGCAGCATTACAGCGACGCTGCGGGTGCAGACATGTAGTCGGGTGCTGCTTGCTGCTGGAGAGCCGAGATCCAGGGGCGTAGAGGAGGTGCATCATGGCTATGAGGAAGCGCTGAGACACTATGTCATACAGCCTGATAGCGGCGCCTGCACCTGATGAGACCCATAGCAGCAGCCTGAACGGTGTTAAAGGAGGAGACCGCATATAGAGATATCCTTCAGTTTTTTGGTAGATGAATTCAGTGGTGCCCTCCAGGGTCCAGTGCCACTAGGCAGCCGCCTAAAGCTGTCTAATGGTAGAGCCAGCCCTGCAGATACACATAACCCTGAGATCTTAGTGGCAGATTTAGGAGTCAGGCTACCAATATACACAACATATTTGCCTCCCCCAATATTATTATTATTTTAACCTTATGGTTAAAAATCTATGGAGGAGATGTAACAATGTGTGTATCAATTGATACAAGCAACCAATGAGCTTCTGTTCTCCACTTTATCTCTCTCCAAGGCTTGATACAGCTTCCCTACAATGAGAGATCAAAGTATAAGTGTGATCAATTCTACTGAGATTTCCCTGATTAAGGGGTCTATTTACTAAGCCATAGATGGAGATAAAGTCGCTGGAGATAAAGTACCAGCCAATTGGCTCCGAACTGTCATTTTTCAAACACAGGGGCAGATGTATTAACCTGTAGAAGGCATAAGGAAGTGATAAACCAGTGATAAGTGCAAGGTGATAAACACACCAGCCAGTCTGCTCATTACTGTCAATTTGCATATTGGAGCTGATTGGCTGGTGCGTTCACCTTGCACTTATCACTGGTTTATCACTTCCTTATGCCTTCTCCAGGTTAATACATTTGCCCCACAGCCTGTGGCATGGCAGTTAGGAGCCGATTGGCTGGTACTTTATCTCCAGCGACTTTGGGGGTAATTCAGACCTGATCGCTGGGCAGCGATTTTTGCAGCCCTGTGATTGGATAGTCGCCGCCTACAGGGGGAGTGTATTTTAGCTGTGCAAATGTGCGACGCCATGTGTAGCAGAGCTGCACAAACTGATTTTGTGCAGTCTCTGCGCAGCCCAGTACTTACTCAGCCGTTGCGATCACTTCAGGCTATCCGGGACCATATTTTACGTCAGACACCCTCCCTTCCAACGCTTGGACATGACTGCGTTTTTCCAGACACTCCTTGAAAAGTTGCCAACCACAAACGCCCTCTTCCTGTCAATCTCCTTGCGAACGCCTGTGCGATCGGATCCTTCGCACAAACCCGTCACTTACCGGCGATCCCCGTTGCTGTGGTCCATCGCACCTGTGCATTGCAGTGCATATGCATGCGCAGTTCAGAGCTGATCTCCCGCTGTGAGAAAATGCAGCCTAGCGATCAGGTCTGAATCGGCCCCTTTATCTCCATCCAAGGATTAGTAAATAGTAGAGATGAGCGGGTTCGGTTCCTCGGAATCCGAACCCGCCCGAACTTCAGGTTTTTTTACACGGGTCCGAGCGACTCGGATCTTCCCGCCTTGCTCGGTTAACCCGAGCGCGCCCGAACGTCATCATCCCGCTGTCGGATTCTCGCGAGGCTCGGATTCTATCGCGAGACTCGGATTCTACATAAGGAGCCGCGCGTCGCCGCCATTTTCACACGTGCATTGAGATTGATAGGGAGAGGACGTGGCTGGCGTCCTCTCCGTTTATAGAGAAGAGAGTGAGACTAGAGTAGAGAGAGACACAGTATTTACTTTAGTAATTTTGGGGAGCATTAGGAGGAGTACTACTACTTGCTGAAGTGATAGTGTGACTGTATATCTGACTTGTGGGGGAGACAGTGGGGAGCAGTTAGAGTCTGAGAGCAGGAGTACATATTTTAACGTACAGTGCACACTTTTGCTGCCAGAGTGCCACACTGCCATTGTGACCACACTGACCACCAGTATATATTGTGATTGTCTGCTTAGGAGTACTACTTGCAAGTTGCTGATAGTGTGACCAGTGACCTGACCACCAGTTTAATTAATCACCACCAGTTTAATATATATATATATATATATATATATATATATATAATTGTATATAATATATATATAATTGTATACCACCTACCCGTGTTTTTTTTTTTTTTCTTTCTTCTTGATACATACTACTATAGTAGCTTACTGTAGCAGTCTGCGGTGCTGCTGAGCTGACAGTGTCCAGCAGGTCCGTCATCAGTCATTACATAATAAATATATATACCTGTCCGGCTGCAGTACTAGTGATATTATATATATATATATATTAATTTCATCTCATTATCATCCAGTCTATATTAGCAGCAGACACAGTACGGTAGTCCACGGCTGTAGCTACCTCTGTGTCGGCAGTCGCTGGTCCATCCATAAGTATACTAGTATCCATCCATCTCCATTGTTTACCTGAGGTGCCTTTTAGTTGTGCCTATTAAAATATGGAGAACAAAAATGTTGAGGTTCCAAAATTAGGGAAAGATCAAGATCCACTTCCACCTCGTGCTGAAGCTGCTGCCACTAGTCATGGCCGAGACGATGAAATGCCAGCAACGTCGTCTGCCAAGGCCGATGCCCAATGTCATAGTACAGAGCATGTAAAATCCAAAACACCAAATATCAGTAAAAAAAGGACTCCAAAATCTAAAATAAAATTGTCGGAGGAGAAGCGTAAATTTGCCAATATGCCATTTACCACACGGAGTGGCAAGGAACGGCTGAGGCCCTGGCCTATGTTCATGGCTAGTGGTTCAGCTTCACATGAGGATGGAAGCACTCAGCCTCTCGCTAGAAAAATGAAAAGACTCAAGCTGGCAAAAGCACCGCAAAGAACTGTGCGTTCTTCGAAATCCCAAATCCACAAGGAGAGTCCAATTGTGTCGGTTGCGATGCCTGACCTTCCCAACACTGGACGTGAAGAGCATGCGCCTTCCACCATTTGCACGCCCCCTGCAAGTGCTGGAAGGAGCACCCGCAGTCCAGTTCCTGATAGTCAGATTGAAGATGTCAGTGTTGAAGTACACCAGGATGAGGAGGATATGGGTGTTGCTGGCGCTGGGGAGGAAATTGACAAGGAGGATTCTGATGGTGAGGTGGTTTGTTTAAGTCAGGCACCCGGGGAGACACCTGTTGTCCGTGGGAGGAATAGGGCCGTTGACATGCCTGGTGAAAATACCAAAAAAATCAGCTCTTCGGTGTGGAAGTATTTCACCAGAAATGCGGACAACATTTGTCAAGCCATGTGTTGCCTTTGTCAAGCTGTAATAAGTAGGGGTAAGGACGTTAACCACCTCGGAACATCCTCCCTTATACGTCACCTGCAGCGCATTCATAATAAGTCAGTGACAAGTTCAAAAACTTTGGGCGACAGCGGAAGCAGTCCACTGACCAGTAAATCCCTTCCTCTTGTAACCAAGCTCACGCAAACCACCCCACCAACTCCCTCAGTGTCAATTTCCTCCTTCCCCAGGAATGCCAATAGTCCTGCAGGCCATGTCACTGGCAATTCTGACGAGTCCTCTCCTGCCTGGGATTCCTCCAATGCATCCTTGCGTGTAACGCCTACTGCTGCTGGCGCTGCTGTTGTTGCTGCTGGGAGTCAATGGTCATCCCAGAGGGGAAGTCGTAAGCCCACTTTTACTACTTCCACCAAGTAATTGACTGTCCAACAGTCCTTTGCGAGGAAGATGAAATATCACAGCAGTCATCCTGTTGCAAAGCAGATAACTGAGGCCTTGACAACTATGTTGGTGTTAGACGTGCGTCCGGTATCCGCCGTTAGTTCACAGGGAACTAGACAATTTCTTGAGGTAGTGTGCCCCCGTTACCAAATACCATCTAGGTTCCACTTCTCTAGGCATGCGATACCGAGAATGTACACGGACGTCAGAAAAAGACTCACCAGTGTCCTAAAAAATGCAGTTGTACCCAATGTCCACTTAACCACGGACATGTGGACAAGTGGAGCAGGGCAGGGTCAGGACTATATGACTGTGACAGCCCACTGGGTAGATGTATGGACTCCCGCCGCAAGAACAGCAGCGGCGGCACCAGTAGCAGCATCTCGCAAACGCCAACTCTTTCCTAGGCAGGCTACGCTTTGTATCACCGGTTTCCAGAATACGCACACAGCTGAAAACCTCTTACGGCAACTGAGGAAGATCATCGCGGAATGGCTTACCCCAATTGGACTCTCCTGTGGATTTGTGGCATCGGACAACGCCAGCAATATTGTGTGTGCATTAAATATGGGCAAATTCCAGCACGTCCCATGTTTTGCACATACCTTGAATTTGGTGGTGCAGAATTTTTTTAAAAACGACAGGGGCGTGCAAGAGATGCTGTCGGTGGCCAGAAGAATTGCGGGACACTTTCGGCGTACAGGCACCACGTACAGAAGACTGGAGCACCACCAAAAACGCCTGAACCTGCCCTGCCATCATCTGAAGCAAGAAGTGGTAACGAGGTGGAATTCAACCCTATATATGCTTCAGAGGTTGGAGGAGCAGCAAAAGGCCATTCAAGCCTATACAATTGAGCACGATATAGGAGGTGGAATGTACCTGTCTCAAGCGCAGTGGAGAATGATTTCAACGTTGTGCAAGGTTCTGCAACCTTTTGAACTTGCCACACGTGAAGTCAGTTCAGACACTGCCAGCCTGAGTCAGGTCATTCCCCTCATCAGGCTTTTGCAGAAGAAGCTGGAGGCATTGAAGGAGGAGCTAAAAGGGACCGATTCCGCTAGGCATGTGGGACTTGTGGATGGAGCCCTTAATTCGCTTAACAAGGATTCACGGGTGGTCAATCTGTTGAAATCAGAGCACTACATTTTGGCCACCGTGCTCGATCCTAGATTTAAAACCTACCTTGGATCTCTCTTTCCGGCAGACACAAGTCTGCTGGGGTTCAAAGACCTGCTGGTGACAAAATTGTCAAGTCAAGCGGAACGCGACCTGTCAACATCTCCTCCTTCACATTCTCCCGCAACTGGGGGTGCGAGGAAAAGGCTCAGAATTCCGAGCCCACCCGCTGGCGGTGATGCAGGGCAGTCTGGAGCGACTGCTGATGCTGACATCTGGTCCGGACTGAAGGACCTGACAACGATTACGGACATGTTGTCTACTGTCACTGCATATGATTCTCTCCCCATTGAAAGAATGGTGGAGGATTATATGAGTGACCGCATCCAAGTAGGCACGTCAGACAGTCCGTACTTATACTGGCAGGAAAAAGAGGCAATTTGGAGGCCCTTGCACAAACTGGCTTTATTCTACCTAAGTTGCCCTCCCACAAGTGTGTACTCCGAAAGAGTGTTTAGTGCCGCCGCTCACCTTGTCAGCAATCGGCGTACGAGGTTACTTCCAGAAAATGTGGAGAAGATGATGTTCATTAAAATTAATTATAATCAATTCCTCCGTGGAGACATTGACCAGCAGCAATTGCCTCCACAAAGTACACAGGGAGCTGAGATGGTGGATTCCAGTGGGGACGAATTGATAATCTGTGAGGAGCGGGATGTACACGGTGATATATCGGAGGATGATGATGAGGTGGACATCTTGCCTCTGTAGAGCTAGTTTGTGCAAGGAGAGATTAATTGCTTCTTTTTCGGTGGGGGTCCAAACCAACCCGTCATTTCAGTCACAGTCGTGTGGCAGACCCTGTCACTGAAATGATGGGTTGGTTAAAGTGTGCATGTCCTGTTTATACAACATAAGGGTGGGTGGGAGGGCCCAAGGACAATTCCATCTTGCACCTCTTTTTTCTTTCATTTTTATTTGCGTCATGTGCTGTTTGGGGAGTGTTTTTTGGAAGGGCCATCCTGCGTGACACTGCAGTGCCACTCCTAGATGGGCCAGGTGTTTGTGTCGGCCACTAGGGTCGCTTATCTTACTCACACAGCTACCTCATTGCGCCTCTTTTTTTCTTTGCGTCATGTGCTGTTTGGGGAGTGTTTTTTGGAAGGGCCATCCTGCGTGACACTGCAGTGCCACTCCTAGATGGGCCAGGTGTTTGTGTCGGCCACTAGGGTCGCTTAGCTTAGTCATCCAGCGACCTCGGTGCAAATTTTAGGACTAAAAATAATATTGTGAAGTGTGAGGTATTCAGAATAGACTGAAAATGAGTGGAAATTATGGTTTTTGAGGTTAATAATACTTTGGGATCAAAATGACCCCCAAATTCTATGATTTAAGCTGTTTTTTAGTGTTTTTTGAAAAAAACACCCGGATCCAAAACACACCCGAATCCGACAAAAAAAATTCGGTGAGGTTTTGCCAAAACGCGGTCGAACCCAAAACACAGCCGCGGAACCGAACCCAAAACCAAAACCCGAAAAATTTCAAGTGCACATCTCTAGTAAATAGACCCCTTAATCTGTAATAAGGGACTCCATTGTCTACACATTTATGTCACTGAGACCAGAAAGCAACAATTTTCAAAACAGAAGTAACTGAAGTTAGCAAAGAGTCTCAAGAAGACTGGGAAAAATTCAAGATTGTTTTCAGAATGTAGAGGTTCTACTGAGCGTACAGATTTTACTAAGCACATTGGGATGGTAAGCCAATCATCTTGTACAGGTAGAACGTGTTTCAAACAGGCTTCTTTAGTAGCATTATAGGAACAAGAGTGCAGGTGCACCATACACCATTAAAATTATAACAACCATCATATCCAAGGTTCTTTGCATATATTGGCCAATATATGAGCCTGCCCACCTACTTCACGGTGACCTCATCGGTTAGGTCCCTAGCATTATAGGGGTTCACCTCTAGGGCGCAGAAAGAACCCCCATAAACATATCACACTCTCTATCACCAAACAAATGCTGGGCGGGATTCAATTCTTTTCACCCCTTTCTACACCCGTTCTGTTTCTGCCCTCAGGGGCATGGTATCATTAATTCAGCTTGCCGTCCTTGGAGTAGCGAGGCACCAAACCCTTTACACGGCTAAACCTGATTACTATGTGCGCAATATGCATGATAACGAGGATCATTTTAGACAGGAGATTGGGCGTGATATATCATTTGAATTCCACCCACTACTGTATTTCCTGGGATATACAATAAATATGTTTTATCAAATACTGTTTTTCCTGGGATATACTATTAATATGTTTTAGATTAATATGCTTATTTTACCTTGGATTTGATTATTTGTATTTATTAGTCTTTATTTTACTAGTTTGTATCAGTAAATTATATAGCAGTACAATAGATTTATATTGTCGGTAAAACTACTTGTTTTATGTTAGTTTTTTGTTTTCTTTTTACAGAAACAATAAATGGAGCAACTGAATTTCTTGAAATGTTGGAAACGCTGAATAAGCAGCTCATTGAAAGATATCAGGATCCCACCTTTTATAAGGTGTCCCCTACTGCAGATTCCGTTTCCATAGATCTTACCTCACTCTTTGCAGATATCTCGGTTGCGTTGAAGGACACCAGAAATCATATAGTGCGGCAGCTCACATTGCCAGACATCCTGTCAGAGCTGAGGGACATCACTATGATAGAAGGAGAAGCCGGCAGTGGGAAAACAGCTCTGCTCAGGAAGATTGCCATTCTCTGGGCCTCAGGGAGGTGTCCTGTTCTGGGCAGGTTCAGCATTGTGTTTTATATATCTCTATCCTCCACTGACAGCCAACATTCTCTGAGTGACATCATCTGCCAGCAGCTGATGGGATCCACAACATCTCTTACTGAAGAGACTATGGGGGACATTATAAAGCAATTAAAACAGAAGGTTCTGTTTCTCCTGGATGACTATGGTTTGATGGACTCCACTGTAGGATCCATAGAAGAACTTTTGAAGAAAAACCCCTGGAACAGAGTGAGTCTAGCAGTCACAGTGAGCACTGACAAAGGTTGGAAGCTGCGCCAAAATGCAAGATCCATACTGAGCATCCAAAAATTTCCATTAATGAGCACTATTTACTTAGTCAAGAACTTGTTTTCACATGATAGTGATCGCATAGATGCATTTATTTTGAAATTGCAAACATCAAAAAATTTGACAGACATTTTACAATCACCTCTGGCCATTTGTGCTCACTGTTCTTACTGGATTCAATACCCTAGTGACAATACAATTAGTGACATACATCCTTTTAAAGCATTCTTGAAATATAACCAAGTAAAATTTCCTAATGAGTCTCAAGTAGTGGATTCTCTGGTGTCGTCATGTGGAGAACTTGCCCTCAAAGGTCTTTTTAAGCACCAGTTTCACTTCACAGAACATGACCTAAGAGCAGCCGGTGTGGAAAGTGACAAGGCCATAAAATTTGGACTTTTGAGCAAATTCACAGCCCAAAGGCTTCAGCCAATATACACGTTTTTTAACCCTTCATTTCAAGAGTTTCTTGCCGGAAAGAGACTGAGTGAACTATTAGAGTGCAAAAAACAGGAGGACTTGGACAACGGTTATCACTACCTTCATCAGATAAATTCTTTTCTCAAAATCATTGGACAGTACAGCTATTTCCTGAGGTATGCCAGCAGGATTTCCACAAAGGCAACTACAAAGATCCTGACTTATTTATTCAGCTTGTATGACAGGCCTGAGGCACTGGACTGCCATCTAGACAGTAGAGAACATTTGCAGCAGCACCCAGAACTTGAGATTGATGAAGACTATTTTATTTTAATACTACGTAAACACATCCCTATAGACATTGATTATGTCCTTATGCACCTATTGATGACATTTGCCGTTGAAGTAGCAACTGAGAGCCAATGTTTACCTGAGTGTGCCCCAATAATCATGCAGTTTCTTGCTGGGAAAACGTTTGGGTTCTCTGTAAGTATGATCAACAATAATTCTGCTGAAGCTATCCTCAGTTTCATAGAAAAATACCCAGAGAGTATAAGCTTATTGAGCAGCATGACTATTAACATTGATGCAAAGAAACAACTGCTACCACCAGACTATTCAAATCTAGAAAGAGCTGTTGAAAGACATGGTGCTCCTACAGTGGAAAATGAATATGCTTCTGCCTATCAGTCACTGAATAAAATTAAGCAAGACAACGAGAAGAGAAAGAATTACTGTGATCAAGTTTATTCAAATTTCCCTGACAAAATTGTAATCAGAGACTCCATTGTGCATCCATTTATGTCACTTGGAGGCCATAAAGTGCCAGTGTTCAAAATAGAAGTATCTGCAGTTGACAGTAACAACTTCTCTCAAGTAGACTGGAAAAAGTTCCAAATCCTTTTCTCCATATCTGATCGAATTGAGCTGCTCATGACTGATTGCAGAGATTTTGTCAAGCACATTGGACCAGCAATTGAACAGTTCTCCAATTCTTTCAAAACTATAAGTATTTGTGATTCATATCTGACAACAGAGGAACAAGATTTGATTCTTAAAATGTCTTCTTTGGAATGCCTGTGCATCGGATGCAATGAAGGGGCAAACTATCCAGGTACTTTTAACCTGCAGTGTTGTATATTTTATTTTTATTTTTTATTAACATGTAGATTTTCTTTATGCTAAGTTGGCTATCCATTGTGCAATGTTTGGTATTTGTTATGAACAATGGGGGTCATTCCGAGTTGCTCGCTCGCTAGCTACTTTTTGCAGCCGTGCAAACGCTTAGTCGCCGCCCACTGGGGAGTGTATATTTGCTGTGCAAGGGTGCGATCACATGTGCAGCCGAGCTGTACAAAAATAGTTTGTGTAGTTTCTGAGTAGCTCAGAACTTACTCAGCCCTTGCGATTACTTCAGCCTGTCCGGTCCTGGAATGGACGTCAGACACCCGCCCTGCAAACGCTTGGACACACCTGCATTTTTTCAACCACTCCCAGAAAACAGTCAGTTGACACCCACAAACACCCTCTTCCTATCAATCTTCTTGCGATCGGCTGTGCGAATGGATTCTTCGTTAAATTCATCGCATAGCAACAATCCGCTTTGTAGCCGTACAACGCGCCTGTGCATTGTGGTGCATGTGCAGTAGTGACCTGATCGCTGCGCTGCGAAAAACGGCAGCATGCGATCAGGTCGGAATGATCCCCAATGTCGGACTGGGGAATGAAAGACCCACTGGGGGAATGCAGTAGTAGGGACCCTAAGGGTGTGGTCAGGCACCAGTGGGGGTGTGGTCAACTACCACAGAGGTTTGGCTAACCATTAGAGTGTGCATGGTCTAGGCTACTTGATACATATATACAGTATATCGTAAACACTGCATGTGCGTGCATGAAAATGTACCACACTAATAACAGCAATACATTGTAAAAAGTGCATCATTGTCAGGTGCAGTATAATATGTAGCATATGTATAATTAATAATTCAAGTGCACTGGAACCCAGTGGCGCACCCAGGGGGGTTTCCGAGCACCCAGAAACCCCCCTCCACAAAAAAATGTTTTTTCTTTTTTATAGCTGCATGAGTATTATTAATGGCTGTCTAGCATCCTCTGCTGCAGCCTGCTGTCTTCCTGGTAGCACTTGTAAGTGCAATAAAAGTTTACTTTATTTTAATTATAGTACATATATATCCATGTGCATACATATATACACACATGTATATACATACATACATATAAACACACACACATACATATGATATATATATATACATGTGTGTATATATATGTGTACTGTATGTGTGTGTACATATATATATATATATATATATATATATATACAATGCTCAGACCGGCACTCCAATGAATGAAGTAATCAGCTGGTGCCCTCACATATACCTCCGTATATATATGTATGCATGTTTAATATGCTCTGTATATGTGTATATGTATGTGTATGTGTATGTGTATGTATATATATATGTATATGTATATATATATATATATGTGTAGATATATGTGTATATATATATATATATATATATATATATACATATATATACACACACACACAGACACACTAGTTTTATGGACCTAGCATATACTGGGTCGCCTCAGTCCGCACCCCCGTGATTGGCTCCGCCCAGTTCTAGAAACCCCTCCATGCAAATCCTGCATTTGCCACTGGAACCTAATCCCTAGAGGAGGTGGGCCCACCAGGGGTTTCCCCTGTGGGCCAGTCTGACCCTGGTTATGATGAACTACAGTATCTGGATTAAATAGGATTTGATCAGACAGGATGAAAACCAGTTTGCCAATATACACTCATTTCTTCATCTATGATGTTAATGGAAGTAATGTAAGGCTAGGGCTCTTAATATTTTTTTTATTTAAAAAAAACTATCCCCATACTATAGATCTTGACACATTTTCGAACTTAGATTTTTATTATAAATAGTTTTTCTCTGGTTCAGCAGTTGATCGGAGTCTTCAACAATTTCAATAACCATGTATAAGTTTGCTACTGACTCTATCTCTCTTCTATTTGTTTTATCACTCATGATTATTTTATTGTACGCTCTGTTTTCTTGCTGGTTGTATGAGTTGTTTGTATGTTATGCTCTGCCATCAAAAATAAACTGCTAAATGAAAAAATAAGGAAACATATAGCAATTTAGGCTTTAAATTCCACCCCATATTCTGGTTAGGTCCCAAAGGCCTGCGGGAGACCGCAAGGTTAAGTGGGGTCACTCTTGTCTCCCGCAGACCGCAAAGTTCCCACCATTGCTTATAATGGAGCAGCGATCATCTACATTCTCTCCTCTGCGCTGCCGCCTGACAGACAGTCCAGGCCAGCGCAGCCAATCAGGAGAGCGCCAATACGTGACTCTCCCTGATTGGAGGTTGGGACCCTCTTTGACAGTAGTCACGAGGGGTCCTGACATTCGGGGAAAGGGGATACATGTGTAAAGTCCCTGGATTATAACTTTGAAGAAGAGGACCGATCAGCACTGGATTTTTGTAAGTATATATTTTTTTCAGGTACCCCCTGGATTCTACTGGAGAAGAGGACCGAGGTATTCGTGTCAACATAGGTAAGTATGTATGTATGCTGGTGTGTATGTTTGTTTAATAAACTTATACTTTCACAGTGTTTGTGTATTGTTTTTATTTGAGTATTTTTTTTGTAGTAGAACTACAGGTACCAGCAGCCCCCCCGCATGCTGGTACTTATTGTTCTCCAAGCACCAGCTTGCTGGGGAGCCTTGCTGGGACTTGTAGTTCTGCTACAAAAAACAATATTCTAATTTTACACAAAAGCCTTTCAGCCTCCCATCCACCGCCCACAGATGGGGGGGACAGCCTCGGGCTTCACCCCTGGCCCTTGGGTGGCTGGAGGGGGGGTACCCCTTTAAGGGGTCCCCATTCCTCCAGGGTACCCCGGCCAGGGGTGACTAGTTGGTGATTTAATGCCAGGGCAGCAGGGACCAATATAAAAGTGTCCCCCGGCTGTGGCATTATCTCTCTGACTAGTGGAGCCTGGTGCTGGTATTAAAAATACGGGGGACCCCTACATTTTTTGTCCCCTGTATTTTTTGGACCAGGTGCAGAGCCCGATGCTGGTTGTTGAAATATGGGGGAACCCTATTAATTTTTTCCACCATATTTTAACAACCAGCATCGGCTCTAAGAGCCCGAGGCTGGTTATTCATAGGAGGAGGGACCCCACGCAAATTTTTACAAAAACTTTTAATGTTAACGGACCCTTTCCCACAGATATGCATGCATGGATCTCACGGATCCGTACATTAATATTGTAACACTAATCTTCAAATTCTGAAATACTCCAGAAAAAAGTATTGCACACTGCTTAATTTAATTTACAAACCTTTATCAGTCATCTAAATGAAGCCCCTAACTTAGCTTATATTGTAATTTAGGATATCCTTATTAAAACATAGAATTACATCCATCAGAAAGTGCAAAATGTGTGACATGTGTCTGCACAACTAGCAAAAATGTCAAACACAACCAATATGTGTACATGGAGTACCCATGTTTGTAGCACACAAATAACTACTTTGCTAGTGAAACAAAATCCTTTATTGAAGGTTAGAACAGTAACCCCAAATGCAAAATTAAAACATACATGTTGGAATATTCAAAAAATATGTGTTCATAAATGAATGTCAAATTAACTCAAAATACATAAATGTCAATAACTTGCTTAATAAACTCTACTGAGTAATTAAAATAAAACAAAAAATGTTTGCGGAAGCTTCAGGTGTCATTTTTAGTGCAGCTTTTTGGAAGAGGATGATCCCTGTCCAGCAACATTACTTTGGGTTCTCTGGGATCTCCGTACTGGGGAGGTAACTGGGGTGATGTTGGGTGTGGTGGTTGCGGAGCTTGCTGTTTGGGATTGTGGTGGAATTGTTAAAATGTTCTGGCTAAGATTGTTTATACTGGCAGACAGTTGAGTATTGGCATCCGAATTTTGCTCAGTTGTACTTGCTAAACTTTGCATTATAAGCAGATTGTTTTGCATGATGTTGATGAACTGCTGTTGGTGTCTAAGCTGATCATCCATTAATCTGATAATGGCATGGTTGTTTTGCACATTGTCTGCACATATTTGCTCAAGTGTATTTGCAATTCTGGTCATTTGGAGGTTCAGTCTGCTGCTATTTCTTGATATGCGTGGGAGGTGATGTGGCAGACTTGCCTGAAATTGGGTTTGGCGTTGGATATAGTAGTCACCAACGATGGTTTGCTGGTGTGACCACCTGTCCCAGAAATCTGATTAGCGGATTTCCGGCTGTGCTGTTTGTGTTCTCAGTTGTGCAGTTGGTGGTGTATGTGTCGGAGTTGTCCTCATTGTGGGAGTGCTTGGTCTGGTTGGTGAAGGAGGCTGCTGTTGCTGCACAGAATTGTCATCACTAAATGTCTCCTGCTGTGTTTCCTGGGGCATGTCGTATTCTGTATGGGTTGAAATGAAGGTTAGAATAATTTAGGATAAGGTTTTTGTAGTGTTGGTCTTTCAAAAAACACATTCAGCAACCCATGCCTGATCTAGGTCATATTGGCTGGGTAAATGTTCCATAAAATTCCTAACAAAAATGAGCCACACAACACTATGTTTTTAAATTGTTTTAGGATTTTACTTTGTCAATAAGATGATTAGACACTCCTGGCCAAAGATTTTAAAATAACATTCCTAAAAAAATACTAAAAAAATGACCACAATAATCCAAAATTATAATAATTAAAAAAAAGAATGCATTTAAAACACATGAGCTGAATCTATGCCTTTCATTTGCTACTTTGGAAGCAACATTTAAGATGGCATGCTTAGCAACACAACACATCAAGTTAACAAATTAATTCATCTAGTGCCTTCTACAACATTGATGGGTAACTTTGACACTACAGCTGTTGTTGACATACACATCCCAGCATAGCCTGCGTAAGTTTACAATAGTCCAAATGACCAAAATTACGCAGCACATGCTGGGATGATAACTTCAACAACAGCTGGAGTGGCAAGGTTAGGCATCAATGTTATAGAATCTACTACCTGCAATCTGCTTGGTTGCTATGGGCAACATCAATGCTACAAAAAAACACACATCTATTGACATTGGCACTGATCTTACCATAGATCAATTTTAATGCCACAATTCTGGTGAACCTTGCTATGAGGATAGTTCCGCTTGCACTTTCTTAACAAAATTAAAATATGCACAAGTGACGACACATATCTGTTTAACCTACACAATTTTATGTGATAAACAATATCCTTTACTTGGCACTTCTGTACTTGGCACATTTCTGTGTGACATATTGACAGGGACGGATTGACACACAGGGTTAGCATGCAAACCACCGGTACACACCACTGCATGAGGAGCCACTACTTCCTCTAGTGAGTGGGATCAAGACTGTGCACTTGTCTTAGACATGGAATTTATGTCTCATTACACTGTAGTACATTATTGTGTTTTGCACGCATCTGTGTAGACTGACACCACCTTTGTTGGCTTTGACCAGGCCAAAGAATGGGTCCTTTACAATAGTTGTCCCCGGTGTGCCCTTCATGTCCCAGTACGAAGGTGCATGCTGACGATGTGTCTTAAAAGTAATTTTGACACAACAAATATGAATGTGAATCACTGTCTAAGTCTTGTTAATGTGATTCTGTGTGTACTTACCAGGAAGATGATGAGAGTGTGGCTCATGTCTTGGAGGAGTCGCCAAAAACTCTTCTGGAGGCTGTGGGGCCACAAGAGAAATGCGCCGTTGTTGCTGAGACGCGGGAACTGATTGCCTCAGTTCACTCCGTGGCCTCTTGTGTGGCCTACTTTTTGCTTGGCGAGACCCGTGTCTATGTTGACTTTGTAGAGTTGCGTGCAATGTGGCTGGGCCTATGTGGATATTTTAAAATTATTTTGTGTAGATTTTGTTGAATAAAAGGTTAAGTCTACTTTAAAAAAATGTACCTGCTTCTCCTGTATCCGCAGCTTGGGCCCTTGAGGTGGCAGCCATGGTTGTTGTTTTTCTTTGTGGAACTATACACAAATTAGACAAATATCGTAAAACATATTAGGCATGTTTTTTTTATTTTAGCATCATCTGTATAAATTCATAGAGTAATAATTTATAAAACATAAATTACATTGTGTGTCGCTAAGGCATGTTATGAAATAACTAAGACAAAATAGTCCAAGGACATTAGGATACAAAGACATTATGATGGAGAATTCTATTACTGTTTGTAGTGAAATAATAAAGCACCTAAGTCATTCTGGATAAAAACACATTTAAAACATCTTGCTTGACAAACATGAATCAGGACAAAAACAGACTCCAGGAGTTGGCCCAAAATCATATAATAATTAAAATTATTTTGAGACAAATTTGTAAAGCAGTAAAAGTTTTTAAATTTGAAAACATATGCCAAACCACAAAAACACGCTGGGAAAAGGATTACATAATAGTATGCAAAATGACAACAGGTTAAATTTCATCTGCTAATGTTAAAATGAAAACACTCACCAGCCTGTTTTGGTCGATCAGAATCACATACGAAAGTGGCCCCGACAACCTCAGCAGGAATCAAACTCCGTACAGGCTCCTCCCACTCCCTATAAGCTGCACGAAAGGCAAGTCCGCCCCCAGTTTTCCGTGCTGATTTTTCCTCCTTTGCCACCTTGGCCTTCACACGGCGTTTAATATCGTAGAAACGTTTTCTACATGTGTCCTCCGTACGCTTCAACACGCCCTCGCAGTTCACTGCCACAACCACTTTGGCCCACAGTTGAGACTTGCGACGAGATGGGACCTTAGAGGCGTGTTCGCCAAACAGCTGACGGTGATATTGCATGAGCACACGCACCAACGCCATATTTTCACCATAGCTGAACTTCACATTCTTGCTGGTTTTGGTGGTAGTGCGTGGCTGCAGAGCAGCAGCAACATCACTCTCTGAATCACTGGAGGATGAAGCAGCAACCTCACCCTCCACCTCACTCACCTCCTCCCTCTCACTAACCTCCTCAACCTCACTCACCTCCTCCCTCTCACTCACCTCCTCCACCTCACTCACCTGGGACATGGACATATTACAGACGTAATAAAATTACACTGAGAAATAAAAACACAAAACACAAACCTCCACTTCCACTACACACCGCACAACAAACACAAACACACACACACACACACACACACACACACAAACAAGCAAGCACAAGAGACCACACAATAATGACTTACAATAAAAAAGGCACAAACTGTAAAAATACAAAACAACAATAAACACAAGACTACTTACACACAATACTGCACTCACCAATCGATCACAAAACTCCTAAATCACTCTCCAACTCCATAACAACACAGACCTCTAACTCTCACCTCTCCACTAGCTAAATCCACAAGGTTTGGACAGTTTGGGGCGGTTTTATACTCCTGGGCACACACACACTTCAGGAACACAACCAATCACGTTCGAGTAGAAAAAAAACGGAAGTTCATCTAAAACACGTACGTGATTACCTAAAAGCCCGAAATCCAACCCAAAAAAATACGAACTACATCGACATCGGAAAACACGAAAAATTAAAATACGGCCGAATAGTAAATAACAGGATTTCGAATCAAAAAGTTGCACAAATACACTTTCGATGTCAGACATGATTTTTTTATACTCCAAATCGCATGAAATACGAATTGTTAGTAAATATACCATAATGAGTTTCAAATAGCTAAAACACATTGATAAATGGGCTCCTATTTTTTAAATATACTTTAGTTCTGCTTGCTTATTTTTTCGGAGAGCAGATCACACTTCCCTCTTGCCCCTTATTAAGGTATGACCCATTACCCACCGTGGCCACTGGCATCTTCTCTACAGGAGCTCTCTTCTTTTTCCCCTCCCTTGTGTTATGTCTAATGTCTTGTGCTTTGTCTATGACAGGGGTGGGGAACCTCAGGCCCGGGGGCAGTATAAGGCCCCCAGAGCCACTTGATCCGGCCCGGCCATGCTCACCTAACTGAGGGAGATGCCGGGCGCACGCTGAGATTTTGTTACTAGCGGCGCCTGGCTTCTTCCCCTCAGCAGGAGCTCACTCCTGAGCTCCGGCTTACGGCTCTGGCAGTGTGCTTGTGCGGCTGTGCAGTGCTATGGGAGAGATGTCATGACGTCTCTCCCATAGTTCTGAGGAGCAGGCGGCCAGGCAGAGAACAATGGTCTGGAAGCAGGAGCAGGGCTGGGAAGTATTGTGTTTTTTTTTCTTTTAATGTGTGTGTGTGTGTGTGTGTGTGTGTGTGTGTGTGTGTGTGTGTGTGTGTGTGTGTGTGTGTGTGTGTGTTAGAGATGAGCGGGTTCGGTTTCTTTGAATCCGAACCCGCACGAACTTCACTTTTTTTTTCACGGGTCCGAGCGACTCGGATCTTCCCGCCTTGCTCGGTTAACCCGAGCGCGCCCGAACGTCATCATGACGCTGTCGGATTCTCGCGAGACTCGGATTCTATATAAGGAGCCGCGCGTCGCCGCCATTTTCACACGTGCATTGAGATTGATAGGGAGAGGACGTGGCTGGCGTCCTCTCCATTAGAATAGATTAGAAGAGAGAGAGAGAGAGAGAGATTGTGCAGACAGAGTTTACCACAGTGACCAGTGCAGTTGTTGTTAAGTTAACTTTTATTTAATATATCCGTTCTCTGCTATATCCGTTCTCTGCCTGAAAAAAACGATACACAGCAGTCACACAGTGTGACTCAGTCTGTGTGCACTCAGCTCAGCCCAGTGTGCTGCACATCAATGTATAAAAGCTTTTAATAATTGTGGGGGAGACTGGGGAGCACTGCAGGTTGTTATAGCAGGAGCCAGGAGTACATAATATTATATTAATTTAAAATTAAACAGTGCACACTTTTGCTGCAGGAGTGCCACTGCCAGTGTGACTAGTGGTGACCAGTGCCTGACCACCAGTATAGTAGTATATTGTTGTATACTATCTCTTTATCAACCAGTCTATATTAGCAGCAGACACAGTACAGTGCGGTAGTTCACGGCTGTGGCTACCTCTGTGTCGGCAGTCGGCACTCGGCAGGCAGTCCGTCCATCCATAATTGTATAATTATATACCACCTAACCGTGGTATTTTTTTTTCTTTCTTTATACCGTCGTCATAGAGAAACAATGGAAAGAAAAGGATTGTCTCTTTGTTGGCGCACTATAAGAAGAAGAATGAGTATTTAAAATTTAACTTTTAATTCCATATGGATAAAATACCTGACAATGTGAAAAATCATGAGACAAAATTACAAACATTACACAAAAATAATAAAAAAATAACAGATCCTACTATGTGTCTTTATTGTGTCCATATAATTTATAATGCTTGACTGTGTGCAACTATAGTCAGAGCCTGGCCGCACGTAAATAACTGCTCATGTAAACCCTCATTCATTCAGGTATCTTTATTGATTACAATTTAGAAGGAGGGGTATAATACTGTGATCAGCAGTCCTTGCTCATTAAGGTTTAAGGCTTTATTCCATGTTCATATTTGTGCATGTGTGAAAGGAACCAAGTTATGTCAACTCTACATACAGTGATACTCAGTAGTTATTGCTCAAAATCCCGCAATTATGGCTCATGTATGGCTTTATCGTATAATTATTAGGTTGCTGTCTTATAGCATTACAGTGAATCGTGATTATAGTGATACAATCCTAGGGCTGCTTCTCTGTCTATTGGTTACACTCAGTGACCTGACAAGAGTATTTATGTATCAAAGATGTATTTCCACCATAAAGATAAATATAAGTGTCAGCTATCCGCTGTGTCTATTTATAACACAGAATTCCCACAGTCTAAGTACTATGCTGGCTAGATTTCAGGGGGATTCATTTGTATCTCCCACTTGTGGCTGTTCTATTGGTGTCTCAAAAGATAGCACCAGTAGTTAATTTTATAGCCTTGCCACATTCATTACAACAGTTATCACTTAGACTGCAGGTTTCCATACACTTTGTTAAGTCGTCACCAGTAGACCATCATGTCTATTTATTATATATAATATCCTGCTATAATATGATCCTGAAGCTGCTCCTCTGTATATCGGTTACGCTCTGTAGCCTGATCAGAGATACGCTTCCTACCTTAAGGATAAGTGTCAGCTGTCCGCTGTATATATATAACACAAAATTTCACACAGCCTGAATATTCTACTAACTCGATTTATCTAGGTGGTTCAATGGTATCTTTCTCTTATGGTTGTGCTATTGCCCTCTCATAGAATAGCAGTAATAAATAATTTTCATAGCATCACTACATTCATTGTAATAGTTGTCACTTGAACTGCAGGTCTCTATTCGATTTATTAAGATGTCCCTGATTATCCTGCTATAATACAATCCTAAAGCTGCCCCTCTGTCTGGTGGTTACACTCAGTAACCTGATCAGAGGTGTGCTTCCACCATAAAGATAAATATCAGTTGTCCGCTGTGTATACTTATGGCACAAAATTTCCCACAGTCTGAATGTTCTGCTAACCAAATTTATCGGGTTGGTTAACTTGTATCTTTCCCTTGTGGTTGTTCTATTGCTCTCTCACAGAATAGCAACAGTATCCTTCATATTATTGCTACATACATTGTAACAGTTGCCACTTAAACTGCAGGTCTCTATTCACTTCATTGAGATGTCCCTGGTAAACTGCCGTATTTATTTATTATGTATGGTATCCTGCAAAAAATATACACAGCCGCGTTTGAAGATAATATCCGACAATTGGGCCACACTAGCTCTCACTGTTGAGTAGGTATAAATGATCTGCTGTGTGCATTAATTACACACCTTCCCCATAGTATATGACATAATATGCTTGCGTGCTATGCTGGTCTAATTTGACCACATGCGTTCTTGCTAATCAGCTCAGGATTGAAATTCTACCTCTAGGGTAATGTAGCTATTCAGTTAATGACTCTGTATATCTGTGTGTATATTATTTATTTCCAAGTTTTATTGCTCATATAATATACACCTTATAGCTCACCTCACCTCTATCCCAGAGGATCTGACTGCTATTGAGTGAGCGTGAGCTGTTCACTGTATTTGCTGATCATACAGAGTTCCCTCAGTCATTAAAAAACTATATCTGCCTGATGGACTGATTGAATTGGATCAGGTTTGTTCTATCTGATAAGCTTCAGGTCCAGTTCTATCATATGCTGAGCACAATGGCCCCCCTATTAAATGAACGTAAACCTGTAATCACCTATCAGTGATCTTTCATCCCATCCATGAGCTTGATTATATCATATACACACTGCACCTAATGGCTAAGAATTCTTATGGTAGATTTAGCTCTATGCACACATTTTTTTAAAACATTCATTAAACTATTATTGACACATAGCAAGTGAGCTGGCGTCCTGGCGCCGCTCTGAAACGCCCACGTGCACGTTTCACTTTCGCTTCATCAGGGCTAACCAGATCGCCCTGCTCGGAGACGTTAAAAAGGCTAGACGGACCAACCGCAATGCAGTTCGGCTGTCATGTGACTTGCTGTTTAGAGACACTGAGACGTATCCCTTCCCCTCCGTATATACCTGATTATGCAACACTCTCTGATGTGGTAATGATCTGCTGTGGATAATTAATGAGAATCACCTCTAAGACGTGGGCATACAAAGTGGCAATCATATAATCTCCCATATAGTATCATCACGTGTGTCCCCCTCTCCTCCGTATTGAGCAAATTAATAAAAGAAATATTGAAGTTTTAAATGATATTATGTAAGTTGGTCAATATAAATTGCATGCATGATTCAGCAATGGAAGAGGGATCCCCATTATGTGATTTTACAATAAATGTTATACTAAATTCACTACCGGGTAACAACATGACGGGGTTCTTTACTTTTGCTGGCATTATAATCAGAAAGGGAATTTTATAGATGGACAAGCAATCTATACTAGTGTATTAAGCACAGTATATGTTATTTCCTACATAGAATCCTTCAATTGTTGTTATAATTGTGATTGATTCCAGATATGGTCTCATAAATTGAATTAGAAAATGATTTCGGGTAAGTATATACATCCATGGTTGTAAACCCTAAGAGTGTATAGTAATAATTATTGTGACATGTGTATAACTGAAGCAAAATCCGTAATAAAAGATCTGTGATTAAATTGAAAATAAAAAATAAAAATAAACGTGGTGAATGTGTTGGATCATTATTTTAGTTAGTGACCCTGTTGATTGTGTATGTCCATAAATATTAAAAATATTATGGTAATTGTAGAATTGCTAAACATCCTACCATGTGTATAAATGATGAAAGAGAATGATTGTGTGTGGTAAGTGCAGTGTGAGCCATAATTATAAAATCTTACATGTGTGTGTGTGACTGTTAATGCTACGTGAACAAATCAGCGAACATGGTGAAAAATCAAACAGTGAATCAAAAAATATTAATAAATAAAAAACGTGAAAAAATCGTGTATATGTGTGTATGTGGTGTGTGTGAAGAACATCTCTTCGTGCTCTATACGAGTACTATACTCAACTGTAATTTCATAACTTATTGATAGTATTGGAAAAGATTCCTAAATTATCCATCAGTGTTCCCCATCTGTTACTTATAAAAAAATATTGATATTCCAGAGGTTGCTACTATCAACCTAAGTAGTTCAGATATATTTATTGCAAAATACTAGTAGATAATGGTATGTCTAATGGTCTATCCAGACCCCAATATCAAGTACATGTCCTCCTCTTATATGGGGATCAGAGTTAAATTGGCTCGGTTTCTTCAGCCATTTATATTGACACTGGATTGTCATGATGGCCATATAAGATACCTTAACTTGTGCCCAGTTCTTGCTTCATGTGTAAAAACTTACATGATTAAAATCATGGTGATAGTGCCCACCTAGCAAAAATCATTGTTCACGTAACTAGAATGTGGAAATGGGGGTGATGTCCTACACATGCAGCAAGTTCACTGCTATGATCATAAAAAAGGTGAGTAACTGTTGTTCTCATTCAGTCCTTTAGGATGTTGACTTCCCATCAGAAATATCATCTTACTCTCAAATCTAAGGAGGTCACCATCAATGTCACCCCCCCGAATGCCCTTGCTGAAATGTTTCAAGCCAAACGCTTGGAGGCCCTTCGGGGTCCCATTATGCTGGCGTAGAAAGTGGTTGGCTACAGGGGTCAGAGTTTTAAATCTCAATTTGTCCTGTCTAGCATTCCTGATACTGCCAACATGCTCAAGTAATCTAACCTTTAATGGTCTTATCGTCTTACCGATATATACCATGTTGCAAGGGCAAATTAGTTGGTACACAACTCCAGAAGTTGTGCAATCAATGTAATTGTCAATGTGCCACTTCCTGCCATACCTATCCTGGTAATCAGTTTTAGGGATCATATACTGACAGGCTTTGCATTGCCTGCAGCAATAAGATCCTGTCTTATGATGGATAGGTTTTTTTTGGGATGATAGGTGACTCTTGACTAGTATGTCCTTGAGGTTGCGGGACCTCCTCCAGCTGGTTTGTACTTTTTCAGGTAGCATTTCCTTCAGATCGTTGTCCGTTCGTAAAACCGACCAGTGCTTTTGCAGGATAGTATTGATTTCACCCCATTTGTTGTTAAAAGTGCCGATAAATCTCACTGGTTCTTCCTTGGGGATTTTGACCTTGGGGACAAGTAAGGATTCTCTGGGATAGGTTTTAATGTCCCGTTTTGCTGTTTTGATGATCCTATTGCTGTAGCCTCTCTGCTTCAGTCTGTCCACCAATTGTTGTTCTCTCACAGAAAAGCTGATGGGATCTGAACAATTCCTTTTGGTACGTAACAATTCACCTTTAGGGATCCCCTTGATAGTTGCCGGTAAGTGTGAACTAGACGAATGTAGGATGCTATTTGTAGCCGTAACTTTTCTAAATACATCAGTTGAGATTGACCCATCGTCCTCAATTCTTATCGTCAGGTCTAAAAAGTTAATTGTTTCCTGGCTCATTTCACCCGTAAGTTTCAGGTTCATATCATTCTTATTGAGGATAGAAATAAATTCCTCTAAAAGAATTTGATCGCCGTCCCACAAGATGAGGACGTCATCAATATATCTCAGGTAGATTATGATGTGTTCAGTGTATTTATCATGACTTTCTTGGAAAACAATTTCCCTCTCCCACCATCCCAGGTAGAGGCCAGCATACGTGGGGGCACAAGCCGTCCCCATAGCTGTGCCCCTCACCTGGAGATAGTACCGGTCGTTACATGTGAAGTAATTTTTGGTAAGTATAAACTTCAACAGGGAGAGGAGAAAAGTATTGAAGTCGTGCTGTATGCACATATCCAAGAAAAACTTGACTGCCTCTAACCCTCTCACATGATTGATACTAGTGTACAAGCTCTCAATGTCATATGTTGCTATCCATGTACCAGGGGTGACTGTGATGTTTTGAAGTCTCGTTAGGACATCCATTGTGTCCCTGACGTAGGAAGGTAAAGAAATCACAAATTGTCGCAGATGTTGATCAACATAAATACTTGCTTTCTCAGTGAGACTACCTACGCCAGAGACAATGGGCCTCCCTGGTGGTGTGGTCTCATTTTTGTGGACTTTTGGGAGCAAGTATAATGTTGGTGTGATCGGTTTTTCATTCTTCAGAAAATCATAATCCCTTTTGGGAATGATACCTTGGGTCAATGCTTGTAGAATGATATCATGATATTGTGCTTGAAAATCCAGAGTCGGGTTAAAGATCAAGGGTTTATAACACGACCGGTCTCTCAGTTGTTTGTTCAGTTCCTTAATGTACATAGTTCTTGGCCACAATACTACATTACCCCCCTTGTCTGAGGGCTTGATAATGGTGTCCTGCCATTGGGAGATGTCTTTCAAGGCAGATCTCTCATCCTGGGACAAATTATCACTATACGGTTGATGAAAATGGTATTCTTTAAAGAGAATATCTAAGTCTCTGGATACTAAGTCTTGATAGACCCGGACAGAAGGACAGATCTTATCATCCGGAAAAAATGTAGATTTCTTTTTAATCTTGGTTGCATCAAAGGGTTGTAATATGTGAGGGTGAGAGTCCCTTGGGCTCTCTGTGTCAAGTTCCTCCAGTATTTCCACTATGCTTTGATCTTCTGCAGTTAATGTAGTGATGGTAGATGGAAGTTCATTCTGCAAAGGGGTGGGATCATGGTAGGTCTCCCTATTCTTATAGAATTTTTTCAATAGGATTTTCCTTGTGAATAGATGGAGGTCCTTCTCACACTCAAAACGATCTGGTTTATTGGTGGGCGAGAAAGAGAGTCCCTTAGACAATAAAGAAATTTGGGTGGGTGTAAGGACTCGCTCTGTCAGATTGATGATACGTAAACTGTCTGATGTTACTTCCGATACCTCCTTTGCTCTCTGGGTTCTTCTCTCCAGTCGCGCATGTCGCGCTTTCTTCTTTCCCCCCTTCCCCCTCCTGGTCTTATACTTTCTCTCCCTATATCCTCTCAGAGAGGATATAGGGAGAGAAAGTATAAGACCAGGAGGGGGAAGGGGGGAAAGAAGAAAGCGCGACATGCGCGACTGGAGAGAAGAACCCAGAGAGCAAAGGAGGTATCGGAAGTAACATCAGACAGTTTACGTATCATCAATCTGACAGAGCGAGTCCTTACACCTACCCAAATTTCTTTATTGTCTAAGGGACTCTCTTTCTCGCCCACCAATAAACCAGATCGTTTTGAGTGTGAGAAGGACCTCCATCTATTCACAAGGAAAATCCTATTGAAAAAATTCTATAAGAATAGGGAGACCTACCATGATCCCACCCCTTTGCAGAATGAACTTCCATCTACCATCACTACATTAACTGCAGAAGATCAAAGCATAGTGGAAATACTGGAGGAACTTGACACAGAGAGCCCAAGGGACTCTCACCCTCACATATTACAACCCTTTGATGCAACCAAGATTAAAAAGAAATCTACATTTTTTCCGGATGATAAGATCTGTCCTTCTGTCCGGGTCTATCAAGACTTAGTATCCAGAGACTTAGATATTCTCTTTAAAGAATACCATTTTCATCAACCGTATAGTGATAATTTGTCCCAGGATGAGAGATCTGCCTTGAAAGACATCTCCCAATGGCAGGACACCATTATCAAGCCCTCAGACAAGGGGGGTAATGTAGTATTGTGGCCAAGAACTATGTACATTAAGGAACTGAACAAACAACTGAGAGACCGGTCGTGTTATAAACCCTTGATCTTTAACCCGACTCTGGATTTTCAAGCACAATATCATGATATCATTCTACAAGCATTGACCCAAGGTATCATTCCCAAAAGGGATTATGATTTTCTGAAGAATGAAAAACCGATCACACCAACATTATACTTGCTCCCAAAAGTCCACAAAAATGAGACCACACCACCAGGGAGGCCCATTGTCTCTGGCGTAGGTAGTCTCACTGAGAAAGCAAGTATTTATGTTGATCAACATCTGCGACAATTTGTGATTTCTTTACCTTCCTACGTCAGGGACACAATGGATGTCCTAACGAGACTTCAAAACATCACAGTCACCCCTGGTACATGGATAGCAACATATGACATTGAGAGCTTGTACACTAGTATCAATCATGTGAGAGGGTTAGAGGCAGTCAAGTTTTTCTTGGATATGTGCATACAGCACGACTTCAATACTTTTCTCCTCTCCCTGTTGAAGTTTATACTTACCAAAAATTACTTCACATGTAACGACCGGTACTATCTCCAGGTGAGGGGCACAGCTATGGGGATGGCTTGTGCCCCCACGTATGCTGGCCTCTACCTGGGATGGTGGGAGAGGGAAATTGTTTTCCAAGAAAGTCATGAAAAATACACTGAACACATCATAATCTACCTGAGATATATTGATGACGTCCTCATCTTGTGGGACGGCGATCAAATTCTTTTAGAGGAATTTATTTCTATCCTCAATAAGAATGATATGAACCTGAAACTTACGGGTGAAATGAGCCAGGAAACAATTAACTTTTTAGACCTGACGATAAGAATTGAGGACGATGGGTCAATCTCAACTGATGTATTTAGAAAAGTTACGGCTACAAATAGCATCCTACATTCGTCTAGTTCACACTTACCGGCAACTATCAAGGGGATCCCTAAAGGTGAATTGTTACGTACCAAAAGGAATTGTTCAGATCCCATCAGCTTTTCTGTGAGAGAACAACAATTGGTGGACAGACTGAAGCAGAGAGGCTACAGCAATAGGATCATCAAAACAGCAAAACGGGACATTAAAACCTATCCCAGAGAATCCTTACTTGTCCCCAAGGTCAAAATCCCCAAGGAAGAACCAGTGAGATTTATCGGCACTTTTAACAACAAATGGCGTGAAATCAATACTATCCTGCAAAAGCACTGGTCGGTTTTACGAACGGACAACGATCTGAAGGAAATGCTACCTGAAAAAGTACAA
Source organism: Pseudophryne corroboree (assembly GCF_028390025.1). Classification (NCBI taxonomy): domain Eukaryota; kingdom Metazoa; phylum Chordata; class Amphibia; order Anura; family Myobatrachidae; genus Pseudophryne; species Pseudophryne corroboree. Next base: position 171,186,600 of record NC_086444.1, on the reverse strand, counting down.
ACCAGCTGGAGGAGGTCCCGCAACCTCAAGGACATACTAGTCAAGAGTCACCTATCATCCCAAAAAAAACCTATCCATCATAAGACAGGATCTTATTGCTGCAGGCAATGCAAAGCCTGTCAGTATATGATCCCTAAAACTGATTACCAGGATAGGTATGGCAGGAAGTGGCACATTGACAATTACATTGATTGCACAACTTCTGGAGTTGTGTACCAACTAATTTGCCCTTGCAACATGGTATATATCGGTAAGACGATAAGACCATTAAAGGTTAGATTACTTGAGCATGTTGGCAGTATCAGGAATGCTAGACAGGACAAATTGAGATTTAAAACTCTGACCCCTGTAGCCAACCACTTTCTACGCCAGCATAATGGGACCCCGAAGGGCCTCCAAGCGTTTGGCTTGAAACATTTCAGCAAGGGCATTCGGGGGGGTGACATTGATGGTGACCTCCTTAGATTTGAGAGTAAGATGATATTTCTGATGGGAAGTCAACATCCTAAAGGACTGAATGAGAACAACAGTTACTCACCTTTTTTATGATCATAGCAGTGAACTTGCTGCATGTGTAGGACATCACCCCCATTTCCACATTCTAGTTACGTGAACAATGATTTTTGCTAGGTGGGCACTATCACCATGATTTTAATCATGTAAGTTTTTACACATGAAGCAAGAACTGGGCACAAGTTAAGGTATCTTATATGGCCATCATGACAATCCAGTGTCAATATAAATGGCTGAAGAAACCGAGCCAATTTAACTCTGGTCCCCATATAAGAGGAGGACATGTACTTGATATTGGGGTCTGGATAGACCATTAGACATACCATTATCTACTAGTATTTTGCAATAAATATATCTGAACTACTTAGGTTGATAGTAGCAACCTCTGGAATATCAATATTTTTTTATAAGTAACAGATGGGGAACACTGATGGATAATTTAGGAATCTTTTCCAATACTATCAATAAGTTATGAAATTACAGTTGAGTATAGTACTCGTATAGAGCACGAAGAGATGTTCTTCACACACACCACATACACACATATACACGATTTTTTCACGTTTTTTATTTATTAATATTTTTTGATTCACTGTTTGATTTTTCACCATGTTCGCTGATTTGTTCACGTAGCATTAACAGTCACACACACACATGTAAGATTTTATAATTATGGCTCACACTGCACTTACCACACACAATCATTCTCTTTCATCATTTATACACATGGTAGGATGTTTAGCAATTCTACAATTACCATAATATTTTTAATATTTATGGACATACACAATCAACAGGGTCACTAACTAAAATAATGATCCAACACATTCACCACGTTTATTTTTATTTTTTATTTTCAATTTAATCACAGATCTTTTATTACGGATTTTGCTTCAGTTATACACATGTCACAATAATTATTACTATACACTCTTAGGGTTTACAACCATGGATGTATATACTTACCCGAAATCATTTTCTAATTCAATTTATGAGACCATATCTGGAATCAATCACAATTATAACAACAATTGAAGGATTCTATGTAGGAAATAACATATACTGTGCTTAATACACTAGTATAGATTGCTTGTCCATCTATAAAATTCCCTTTCTGATTATAATGCCAGCAAAAGTAAAGAACCCCGTCATGTTGTTACCCGGTAGTGAATTTAGTATAACATTTATTGTAAAATCACATAATGGGGATCCCTCTTCCATTGCTGAATCATGCATGCAATTTATATTGACCAACTTACATAATATCATTTAAAACTTCAATATTTCTTTTATTAATTTGCTCAATACGGAGGAGAGGGGGACACACGTGATGATACTATATGGGAGATTATATGATTGCCACTTTGTATGCCCACGTCTTAGAGGTGATTCTCATTAATTATCCACAGCAGATCATTACCACATCAGAGAGTGTTGCATAATCAGGTATATACGGAGGGGAAGGGATACGTCTCAGTGTCTCTAAACAGCAAGTCACATGACAGCCGAACTGCATTGCGGTTGGTCCGTCTAGCCTTTTTAACGTCTCCGAGCAGGGCGATCGGGTTAGCCCTGATGAAGCGAAAGTGAAACGTGCACGTGGGCGTTTCAGAGCGGCGCCAGGACGCCAGCTCACTTGCTATGTGTCAATAATAGTTTAATGAATGTTTTAAAAAAATGTGTGCATAGAGCTAAATCTACCATAAGAATTCTTAGCCATTAGGTGCAGTGTGTATATGATATAATCAAGCTCATGGATGGGATGAAAGATCACTGATAGGTGATTACAGGTTTACGTTCATTTAATAGGGGGGCCATTGTGCTCAGCATATGATAGAACTGGACCTGAAGCTTATCAGATAGAACAAACCTGATCCAATTCAATCAGTCCATCAGGCAGATATAGTTTTTTAATGACTGAGGGAACTCTGTATGATCAGCAAATACAGTGAACAGCTCACGCTCACTCAATAGCAGTCAGATCCTCTGGGATAGAGGTGAGGTGAGCTATAAGGTGTATATTATATGAGCAATAAAACTTGGAAATAAATAATATACACACAGATATACAGAGTCATTAACTGAATAGCTACATTACCCTAGAGGTAGAATTTCAATCCTGAGCTGATTAGCAAGAACGCATGTGGTCAAATTAGACCAGCATAGCACGCAAGCATATTATGTCATATACTATGGGGAAGGTGTGTAATTAATGCACACAGCAGATCATTTATACCTACTCAACAGTGAGAGCTAGTGTGGCCCAATTGTCGGATATTATCTTCAAACGCGGCTGTGTATATTTTTTGCAGGATACCATACATAATAAATAAATACGGCAGTTTACCAGGGACATCTCAATGAAGTGAATAGAGACCTGCAGTTTAAGTGGCAACTGTTACAATGTATGTAGCAATAATATGAAGGATACTGTTGCTATTCTGTGAGAGAGCAATAGAACAACCACAAGGGAAAGATACAAGTTAACCAACCCGATAAATTTGGTTAGCAGAACATTCAGACTGTGGGAAATTTTGTGCCATAAGTATACACAGCGGACAACTGATATTTATCTTTATGGTGGAAGCACACCTCTGATCAGGTTACTGAGTGTAACCACCAGACAGAGGGGCAGCTTTAGGATTGTATTATAGCAGGATAATCAGGGACATCTTAATAAATCGAATAGAGACCTGCAGTTCAAGTGACAACTATTACAATGAATGTAGTGATGCTATGAAAATTATTTATTACTGCTATTCTATGAGAGGGCAATAGCACAACCATAAGAGAAAGATACCATTGAACCACCTAGATAAATCGAGTTAGTAGAATATTCAGGCTGTGTGAAATTTTGTGTTATATATATACAGCGGACAGCTGACACTTATCCTTAAGGTAGGAAGCGTATCTCTGATCAGGCTACAGAGCGTAACCGATATACAGAGGAGCAGCTTCAGGATCATATTATAGCAGGATATTATATATAATAAATAGACATGATGGTCTACTGGTGACGACTTAACAAAGTGTATGGAAACCTGCAGTCTAAGTGATAACTGTTGTAATGAATGTGGCAAGGCTATAAAATTAACTACTGGTGCTATCTTTTGAGACACCAATAGAACAGCCACAAGTGGGAGATACAAATGAATCCCCCTGAAATCTAGCCAGCATAGTACTTAGACTGTGGGAATTCTGTGTTATAAATAGACACAGCGGATAGCTGACACTTATATTTATCTTTATGGTGGAAATACATCTTTGATACATAAATACTCTTGTCAGGTCACTGAGTGTAACCAATAGACAGAGAAGCAGCCCTAGGATTGTATCACTATAATCACGATTCACTGTAATGCTATAAGACAGCAACCTAATAATTATACGATAAAGCCATACATGAGCCATAATTGCGGGATTTTGAGCAATAACTACTGAGTATCACTGTATGTAGAGTTGACATAACTTGGTTCCTTTCACACATGCACAAATATGAACATGGAATAAAGCCTTAAACCTTAATGAGCAAGGACTGCTGATCACAGTATTATACCCCTCCTTCTAAATTGTAATCAATAAAGATACCTGAATGAATGAGGGTTTACATGAGCAGTTATTTACGTGCGGCCAGGCTCTGACTATAGTTGCACACAGTCAAGCATTATAAATTATATGGACACAATAAAGACACATAGTAGGATCTGTTATTTTTTTATTATTTTTGTGTAATGTTTGTAATTTTGTCTCATGATTTTTCACATTGTCAGGTATTTTATCCATATGGAATTAAAAGTTAAATTTTAAATACTCATTCTTCTTCTTATAGTGCGCCAACAAAGAGACAATCCTTTTCTTTCCATTGTTTCTCTTCTAGCCCATTGTCTATGGCGGCACCCCCACATATCATTGTCAATTGATTTATAATAATAAAATTGGGGAATTATATTAGATTATTATTAGCATTACTAATTGAATTAGAGTCCAGTGCGGAGGATTGTGTTCCCTTCTCCCCTTTTCCCTGAATCTATACCGTCGTCATAGTCATACTAGTTGTTACGAGTATACTACTATCTCTTTATCAACCAGTGTACAGTGCGGTAGTTCACGGCTGTGGCTACCTCTGTGTCGGCAGTCGGCAGGCAGTCCGTCCATCCATAATTGTATTATTATAATATATACCACCTAACCGTGGTTTTTTTTTCATTCTTTATACCGTCATAGTGTCATACTAGTTGTTACGAGTATACTACTATCTCTTTATCAACCAGTGTACAGTGCGGTAGTTCACGGCTGTGGCTACCTCTGTGTCGGCAGTCGGCAGGCAGTCCATCCATCCATAATTGTATTATAATATATACCACCTAACCGTGGTTTTTTTTTCATTCTTTATACCGTCATAGTCAGTCATACTAGTTGTTACGAGTATACTACTATCTCTTTATCAACCAGTGTACAGTGCGGTAGTTCACGGCTGTGGCTACCTCTGTGTCGGCACTCGGCAGGCAGTCCGTCCATCCATAATTGTATTATAATATATACCACCTAACCGTGGTTTTTTTTTCATTCTTTATACCGTCATAGTGTCATACTAGTTGTTACGAGTATACTACTATCTCTTTATCAACCAGTGTACAGTGCGGTAGTTCACGGCTGTGGCTACCTCTGTGTCGGCAGTCGGCAGGCAGTCCGTCCATCCATAATTGTATTATAATATATACCACCTAACCGTGGTTTTTTTTTCATTCTTTATACCGTCATAGTGTCATACTAGTTGTTACGAGTATACTACTATCTCTTTATCAACCAGTGTACAGTGCGGTAGTTCACGGCTGTGGCTACCTCTGTGTCGGAACTCGGCAGGCAGTCCGTCCATCCATAATTGTATTATAATATATACCACCTAACCGTGGTTTTTTTTTCATTCTTTATACCGTCATAGTCAGTCATACTAGTTGTTACGAGTATACTACTATCTCTTTATCAACCAGTGTACAGTGCGGTAGTTCACGGCTGTGGCTACCTCTGTGTCGGAACTCGGCAGGCAGTCCGTCCATCCATAATTGTATTACAATATATACCACCTAACCGTGGTTTTTTTTTCATTCTTTATACCGTCATAGTCAGTCATACTAGTTGTTACGAGTATACTACTATCTCTTTATCAACCAGTGTACAGTGCGGTAGTTCACGGCTGTGGCTACCTCTGTGTCGGAACTCGGCAGGCAGTCCGTCCATCCATAATTGTATTATTATAATATATACCACCTAACCGTGGTTTTTTTTTCATTCTTTATACCGTCATAGTGTCATACTAGTTGTTACGAGTATACTACTATCTCTTTATCAACCAGTGTACAGTGCGGTAGTTCACGGCTGTGGCTACCTCTGTGTCGGCAGTCGGCAGGCAGTCCGTCCATCCATAATTGTATTATAATATATACCACCTAACCGTGGTTTTTTTTTCATTCTTTATACCGTCATAGTCAGTCATACTAGTTGTTACGAGTATACTACTATCTCTTTATCAACCAGTGTACAGTGCGGTAGTTCACGGCTGTGGCTACCTCTGTGTCGGAACTCGGCAGGCAGTCCGTCCATCCATAATTGTATTACAATATATACCACCTAACCGTGGTTTTTTTTTCATTCTTTATACCGTCATAGTCAGTCATACTAGTTGTTACGAGTATACTACTATCTCTTTATCAACCAGTGTACAGTGCGGTAGTTCACGGCTGTGGCTACCTCTGTGTCGGAACTCGGCAGGCAGTCCGTCCATCCATAATTGTATTATTATAATATATACCACCTAACCGTGGTTTTTTTTTCATTCTTTATACCGTCATAGTGTCATACTAGTTGTTACGAGTATACTACTATCTCTTTATCAACCAGTGTACAGTGCGGTAGTTCACGGCTGTGGCTACCTCTGTGTCGGCAGTCGGCAGGCAGTCCGTCCATCCATAATTGTATTATAATATATACCACCTAACCGTGGTTTTTTTTTCATTCTTTATACCGTCATAGTCAGTCATACTAGTTGTTACGAGTATACTACTATCTCTTTATCAACCAGTGTACAGTGCGGTAGTTCACGGCTGTGGCTACCTCTGTGTCGGAACTCGGCAGGCAGTCCGTCCATCCATAATTGTATTACAATATATACCACCTAACCGTGGTTTTTTTTTCATTCTTTATACCGTCATAGTCAGTCATACTAGTTGTTACGAGTATACTACTATCTCTTTATCAACCAGTGTACAGTGCGGTAGTTCACGGCTGTGGCTACCTCTGTGTCGGAACTCGGCAGGCAGTCCGTCCATCCATAATTGTATTACAATATATACCACCTAACCGTGGTTTTTTTTTCATTCTTTATACCGTCATAGTCAGTCATACTAGTTGTTACGAGTATACTACTATCTCTTTATCAACCAGTGTACAGTGCGGTAGTTCACGGCTGTGGCTACCTCTGTGTCGGAACTCGGCAGGCAGTCCGTCCATCCATAATTGTATTATTATAATATATACCACCTAACCGTGGTTTTTTTTTCATTCTTTATACCGTCATAGTGTCATACTAGTTGTTACGAGTATACTACTATCTCTTTATCAACCAGTGTACAGTGCGGTAGTTCACGGCTGTGGCTACCTCTGTGTCGGCAGTCGGCAGGCAGTCCGTCCATCCATAATTGTATTATAATATATACCACCTAACCGTGGGTTTTTTTTCATTCTTTATACCGTCATAGTCAGTCATACTAGTTGTTACGAGTATACTACTATCTCTTTATCAACCAGTGTACAGTGCGGTAGTTCACGGCTGTGGCTACCTCTGTGTCGGAACTCGGCAGGCAGTCCGTCCATCCATAATTGTATTACAATATATACCACCTAACCGTGGTTTTTTTTTCATTCTTTATACCGTCATAGTCAGTCATACTAGTTGTTACGAGTATACTACTATCTCTTTATCAACCAGTGTACAGTGCGGTAGTTCACGGCTGTGGCTACCTCTGTGTCGGCACTCGGCAGGCAGTCCGTCCATCCATAATTGTATTACAATATATACCACCTAACCGTGGTTTTTTTATACCACCTAACCGTGGCAGTCCGTCCATAATTGTATACTAGTATCCAATCCATCCATCTCCATTGTTTACCTGAGGTGCCTTTTAGTTCTGCCTATAAAATATGGAGAACAAAAAAGTTGAGGTTCCAAAATTAGGGAAAGATCAAGATCCACTTCCACCTCGTGCTGAAGCTGCTGCCACTAGTCATGGCCGAGACGATGAAATGCCAGCAACGTCGTCTGCCAAGGCCGATGCCCAATGTCATAGTACAGAGCATGTCAAATCCAAAACACCAAATATCAGAAAAAAAAGGACTCCAAAACCTAAAATAAAATTGTCGGAGGAGAAGCGTAAACTTGCCAATATGCCATTTACCACACGGAGTGGCAAGGAACGGCTGAGGCCCTGGCCTATGTTCATGGCTAGTGGTTCAGCTTCACATGAGGATGGAAGCACTCAGCCTCTCGCTAGAAAAATGAAACGACTCAAGCTGGCAAAAGCACAGCAAAGAACTGTGCGTTCTTCGAAATCCCAAATCCACAAGGAGAGTCCAATTGTGTCGGTTGCGATGCCTGACCTTCCCAACACTGGATGTGAAGAGCATGCGCCTTCCACCATTTGCACGCCCCCTGCAAGTGCTGGAAGGAGCACCCGCAGTCCAGTTCCTGATAGTGAGATTGAAGATGTCAGTGTTGAAGTCCACCAGGATGCGGAGGATATGGGTGTTGCTGGCGCTGGGGAGGAAATTGACCAGGAGGATTCTGATGGTGAGGTGGTTTGTTTAAGTCAGGCACCCGGGGAGACACCTGTTGTCCGTGGGAGGAATATGGCCGTTGACATGCCAGGTGAAAATACCAAAAAAATCAGCTCTTCGGTGTGGAGGTATTTCACCAGAAATGCGGACAACAGGTGTCAAGCCGTGTGTTCCCTTTGTCAAGCTGTAATAAGTAGGGGTAAGGACGTTAACCACCTCGGAACATCCTCCCTTATACGTCACCTGCAGCGCATTCATAATAAGTCAGTGACAAGTTCAAAAACTTTGGGTGACAGCGGAAGCAGTCCACTGACCAGTAAATCCCTTCCTCTTGTAACCAAGCTCACGCAAACCACCCCACCAACTCCCTCAGTGTCAATTTCCTCCTTCCCCAGGAATGCCAATAGTCCTGCAGGCCATGTCACTGGCAATTCTGACGATTCCTCTCCTGCCTGGGATTCCTCCGATGCATCCTTGCGTGTAACGCCTACTGCTGCTGGCGCTGCTGTTGTTGCTGCTGGGAGTCGATGGTCATCCCAGAGGGGAAGTCGTAAGACCACTTTTACTACTTCCACCAAGCAATTGACTGTCCAACAGTCATTTGCGAGGAAGATTAAATATCACAGCAGTCATCCTACTGCAAAGCGGATAACTGAGGCCTTGACATCCTGGGTGGTGAGAAACGTGGTTCCGGTATCCATCATTACTGCAGAGCCAACTAGAGACTTGTTGGAGGTACTGTGTCCCCGGTACCAAATACCATCTAGGTTCCATTTCTCTAGGCAGGCGATACCGAAAATGTACACAGACCTCAGAAAAAGAGTCACCAGTGTCCTAAAAAATGCAGCTGTACCCAATGTCCACTTAACCACGGACATGTGGACAAGTGGAGCAGGGCAGGGTCAGGACTATATGACTGTGACAGCCCACTGGGTAGATGTATGGACTCCCGCCGCAAGAACAGCAGCGGCGGCACCAGTAGCAGCATCTCGCAAACGCCAACTCGTTCCTAGGCAGGCTACGCTTTGTATCACCGGTTTCCAGAATACGCACACAGCTGAAAACCTCTTACGGCAACTGAGGAAGATCATTGCGGAATGGCTTACCCCAATTGGACTCTCCTGTGGATTTGTGGCATCGGACAACGCCAGCAATATTGTGCGTGCATTACATCTGGGCAAATTCCAGCACGTCCCATGTTTTGCACATACCTTGAATTTGGTGGTGCAGAATTTTTTAAAAAACGACAGGGGCGTGCAAGAGATGCTGGCGGTGGCCAGAAAAATTGCGGGACACTTTCGGCGTACAGGCAGCACGTACAGAAGACTGGAGCACCACCAAAAACGCCTGAACCTGCCCTGCCATCATCTGAAGCAGGAGGTGGTAACGAGGTGGAATTCAACCCTCTATATGCTTCAGAGGTTGGAGGAGCAGCAAAAGGCCATTCAAGCCTATACAACTGACCACGATATAGGAGGTGGAATGCACCTGTCTCAAGCGCAGTGGAGAATGATTTCAACGTTGTGCAAGGTTCTGCAACCTTTTGAACTTGCCACACGTGAAGTCAGTTCAGACACTGCCAGTCTGAGTCAGGTCATTCCCCTCATCAGGCTTTTGCAGAAGAAGCTGGAGACATTGAAGGAGGAGCTAAGACAGAGCGATTCCGCTAGGCATGTGGGACTTGTGGATGGAGCCCTTAATTCGCTTAACAAGGATTCACGGGTGGTCAATCTGTTGAAATCAGAGCACTACATTTTGGCCACCGTGCTCGATCCTAGATTTAAAACCTACCTTGGATCTCTCTTTCCGGCGCACACAAGTCTGCTGGGTTTCAAAGACCTGCTGGTGAGAAAATTGTCAAGTCAAGCGGAACGCGACCTGTCAACATCTCCTCCTTCACATTCTCCCGCAACTGGGGGTGCGAGGAAAAGGCTCAGAATTCCGAGCCCACCCGCTGGCGGTGATGCAGGGCAGTCTGGAGCGACTGCTGATGCTGACATCTGGTCCGGACTGAAGGACCTGACAACCATTACGGACATGTCGTCTACTGTCACTGCATATGATTCTATCACCATTGATAGAATGGTGGAGGATTATATGAGTGACCGCATCCAAGTAGGCACGTCACACAGTCCGTACTTATACTGGCAGGAAAAAGAGGCAATTTGGAGGCCCTTGCACAAACTGGCTTTATTCTACCTAAGTTGCCCTCCCACAAGTGTGTACTCCGAAAGAGTGTTTAGTGCCGCCGCTCACCTTGTCAGCAATCGGCGTACGAGGTTACATCCAGAAAATGTGGAGAAGATGATGTTCATTAAAATGAATTATAATCAATTCCTCCGCGGAGACATTGACCAGCAGCAATTGCCTCCACAAAGTACACAGGGAGCTGACATGGTGGATTCCAGTGGGGACGAATTGATAATCTGTGAGGAGGGGGATGTACACGGTGATATATCGGAGGATGATGATGAGGTGGACATCTTGCCTCTGTAGAGCCAGTTTGTGCAAGGAGAGATTAATTGCTTCTTTTTTGGTGGGGGTCCAAACCAACCCGTCATTTCAGTCACAGTCGTGTGGCAGACCCTGTCACTGAAATGATGGGTTGGTTAAAGTGTGCATGTCCTGTTTTGTTTATACAACATAAGGGTGGGTGGGAAGGGCCCAAGGACAATTCCATCTTGCACCTCTTTTTTCTTTTATTTTTCTTTGCATCATGTGCTGTTTGGGGAGGGTTTTTTGGAAGGGACATCCTGCGTGACACTGCAGTGCCACTCCTAGATGGGCCCGGTGTTTGTGTCGGCCACTAGGGTCGCTAATCTTACTCACACAGCTACCTCATTGCGCCTCTTTTTTTCTTTGCGTCATGTGCTGTTTGGGGAGGGTTTTTTGGAAGGGACATCCTGCGTGACACTGCAGTGCCACTCCTAGATGGGCCCGGTGTTTGTGTCGGCCACTAGGGTCGCTTATCTTTCTCACACAGTCAGCTACCTCATTGCGCCTCTTTTTTTCTTTGCGTCATGTGCTGTTTGGGGAGGGTTTTTTGGAAGGGACATCCTGCGTGACACTGCAGTGCCACTCCTAGATGGGCCAGGTGTTTGTGTCGGCCACTAGGGTCGCTAATCTTACTCACACAGCTACCTCATTGCGCCTCTTTTTTTCTTTGCGTCATGTGCTGTTTGGGGAGGGTTTTTTGGAAGGGACATCCTGCGTGACACTGCAGTGCCACTCCTAGATGGGCCCGGTGTTTGTGTCGGCCACTAGGGTCGCTAATCTTGTCATGTGCTGTTTGGGGAGGGTTTTTTGGAAGGGACATCCTGCGTGACACTGCAGTGCCACTCCTAGATGGGCCCGGTGTTTGTGTCGGCCACTAGGGTCGCTTATCTTTCTCACACAGTCAGCTACCTCATTGCGCCTCTTTTTTTCTTTGCGTCATGTGCTGTTTGGGGAGGGTTTTTTGGAAGGGACATCCTGCGTGACACTGCAGTGCCACTCCTAGATGGGCCCGGTGTTTGTGTCGGCCACTAGGGTCGCTTATCTTTCTCACACAGTCAGCTACCTCATTGCGCCTCTTTTTTTCTTTGCGTCATGTGCTGTTTGGGGAGGGTTTTTTGGAAGGGACATCCTGCGTGACACTGCAGTGCCACTCCTAGATGGGCCCAGTGTTTGTGTCGGCCACTAGGGTCGCTTATCTTTCTCACACAGTCAGCTACCTCATTGCGCCTCTTTTTTTCTTTGCGTCATGTGCTGTTTGGGGAGGGTTTTTTGGGAGGGACATCCTGCGTGACACTGCAGTGCCACTCCTAGATGGGCCCGGTGTTTGTGTCGGCCACTAGGGTCGCTAATCTTACTCACACAGCTACCTCATTGCGCCTCTTTTTTTCTTTGCGTCATGTGCTGTTTGGGGAGGGTTTTTTGGAAGGGACATCCTGCGTGACACTGCAGTGCCACTCCTAGATGGGCCAGGTGTTTGTGTCGGCCACTAGGGTCGCTGAGCTTAGTCATCCAGCGACCTCGGTGCAAATTTTAGGACTAAAAATAATATTGTGAGGTGTAAGGTGTTCAGAATAGACTGAAAATGAGTGTTAATTATGGTTATTGAGGTTAATAATACTATGGGATCAAAATGACCCCCAAATTCAATGTTTTAAGCTGTTTTTTAGGGTTTTTTGAAAAAACCACCCGAATCCAAAACACACCCGAATCCGACAAAAAAAATTCGGTGAGGTTTTGCCAAAACGCGGTCGAACCCAAAACACGTCCGCGGAACCGAACCCAAAACCAAAACACAAAACCCGAAAAATTTCAGGCGCTCATCTCTAGTGTGTGTAAGCGGCGCTACTAGGGGGCATATATAATGGCCATATTTAATGGGGCATAACAACTAACTGGGGGCATATCTAATGGGGCATAACAAGTGACTGGGGGCATATCTAATGGTGCATAACAAGTGACTGGGGGCATATGTACTGGGGACATATCTACTGGGGCATAACAACTGACTGGGGGTATATCTACTGGGGGCATAACTACTGACTGGGGATAACTACTGACTTGGGGCATAACTACTGGGGGCAGGCTAATTATTAAGTTGATAATTTTTGTATGGCCCCCGAAGGATTTTAAAAATATCCAAATGGCCCTTGGTAGAAAAAAGGTTCCCCACCCCTGGTCTATGACAACTTGAGTTGATTTTTTTAATGTACTGTTGTTTATTTATGCCTTATGTTTATGTATATGCGTTTCTCTTTCCTATGCTGTCTTATGGCTCGTGATATTTCGGGATCCGGTCTGAGGATCGACACTGTCTAGGTCGACATTGTTTAGGTTGACCACTATAGGTCGAAAGTCACTGGGTCGACAGGGTTGGAAGGTCGACAGGTCAAAAGGTCGACATGAGTTTTTCACAATTTTTTTCATTTTTAATGATCCACGTGTACGATTGGAACGGTAATCTGTGCCGAGCAAAGCAGTAGCGGAGTGAGGCACCTTTCCCGAAGCATGGCGAGCGAAGCGAGCCATGCAAGGGGACGGTGCACTAATTGGGGTTCCCGGTCACTCTATGAAGAAAACGACACCAAAAAAAAACAAAACCTCATGTCGACCTTTTGACCTGTTGACCTAGCACATGTCGACCTAGAAACCCTGTCAACCTTCCAACCCTGTCGACCTAGTGGCTGTCAACCTATAGTGGTCAACCTAAACATTGTCGACCTAGACACTGTCGATCTAATGATCCACACCGGATATTTCTTTGCCTTCTTTTTCCTGTGTATGTTTCTACTGATTTTACTTATTTTAAGGCTATATGTATGTATTTTAACCCAGGCCAGTTTATTAAAAACCGGGAGAAGAAGCCCGCCGGAAAAGGGGCGGAGCTTATTCTCCTCAGCACTCAGCGCCATTTTCCTGCTCAGCTACGCTGGTGAGGAAGGCTCCCAGGACTCTCCCCTGCACTGCACTACAGAAACAGGGTAACAAAGAGAAGGGGGGCATAAATTGGCGATATTTATATATTAAGAGCGCATATATAGTAAACAACACCTTCTAGGGTTGTTTATATACATTTATAGCGCTTTTGGTGTGTGCTGGCAAACTCTCCCTCTGTCTCCCCAAAGGGCTAGTGGGTCCTGTCCTCTATCAGAGCATTCCCTATGTGTGTGCTGTATGTCGGTACGTGTGTGTCGACATGTATGAGGAAAATATTGGTGAGGAGGCGGAGCAAATTGCCTGTAATGGTGATGTCACTCTCTAGGGAGTCGACACCGGAATGGATGGCTTATTTATGGAAATTACGTGACAATGTCAACACGCTGCAAGCCGGTTGACGACATGAGAGGGCCGGCGAACAAATTAGTATCTGTCCAGGCGTCTCAAACACCGTCAGGGGCTGTAAAATGCCCATTTACCTCAGTCGGTCGACACAGACCCAGACACGGACACTGATTTCAGTGTCGACGGTGAAAAAAAAAAAAAACGTATTTTCTTTTAGGGCCACACGTTAAGGGCAATGAAGGAGGTGTTACATATTTCTGATACTCCAAGTACCACAAAAAAAGGGTATTATGTGTGAGGTGAAAAAACTACCTGTAGTTTTTCCTGAATCAGATAAATTAAATGAAGTGTGTGATGATGCGTGGGTTTCCCCCGATAGAAAATTATTGGCGGTATACCCTTTCCCGCCAGAAGTTAAGGCGCGGTGGGAAACACCCCTCAGGGTGGATAAGGCGCTCACACGCTTATCAGAACAAGTGGCGGTACCATCTACGGATAGGGCCGTACTTAAGGAGCCAGCTGATAGGAGGCTGAAAAATATCCTAAAAAGTATACACACACATGCTGGTGTTATACTGCGACCAGCGATCGCCTCAGCCTGGATGTGCAGAGCTGAGGTGGCTTGGTCGGATTCCCTGATTAAAAATATTGATACCTTTGACAGGGACAGTATTTTATTGACTATAGAGCATTTAAAGGATGCATTTCTATATATGCGAGATGCGCAGAGGGATATTTGCACTCTGGCATCAAGAGTAAATGCGATGTCCATATCTGCAAGAAGATGTTTATGGACACGACAGTGGTCAGGTGATGCAGATTCCAAACGGCACAAAGATGTATTGCCGTATAAAGGGGAGGAGTTATTTGGGGTCGGTCCATGGGACCTGGTGGCCAGGGCAACTGCTGGAAAATCCACCGTTTTTTACCCTAAGTCACATCTCTGCAGAAAAAGACACCGTCTTTTCAGCCTCAGTCCTTTCGTCCCTATAAGAGTCATATCTGCCCAGGGATAGAGGAAAGGGAAGAAGACTGCAGCAGGCAGCC
Organism: Pseudophryne corroboree; assembly: GCF_028390025.1. Taxonomy (NCBI): domain Eukaryota; kingdom Metazoa; phylum Chordata; class Amphibia; order Anura; family Myobatrachidae; genus Pseudophryne; species Pseudophryne corroboree. The sequence continues at coordinate 171,171,435 of NC_086444.1, read as the reverse complement.
CATTCCCAGGAATAGAAGCCCTTCGCCGCTTCTACCAAGTTCTCAGCATGACGCTGGGACCGTACAGGACCCCTGGATCCTACAAGTAGTATCCAAGGGGTACAGATTGGAATGTCGAGAGGTTTCCCCCCTCGCAGGTTCCTGTAGTCTGCTGTACCAATGTCTCCCTCCGACAGGGAGGCAGTATTGAAAACAATTCACAAGCTGTATTCCCAGCAGGTGATAATAAAATTACCCCTCCGACAACAAGGAAAGGGGTATTACTCCACACTATATGGTGGTACTGAAGGCTAGGTGAGACCTATTCTAAATCTAAAAAATTTGAACACTTACAAGGGTTCAAATCCAGATAGAGTCACTCAGAGCAGTGATAGCAAAGAACAAGGGGACTATATGGTGTCCCGGGACATCAGGGATGCTTACCTCCATGTCCCAAAATTTGCCTTTTCTCACCAAGGGTACCTCAAGTTCGTGGTACAGAACTGTCACTATCAGTTTCAAGACGATGCCGTTGGATTGTCCAAGGCACCCCGGGGTCCTTACCAAGGTAATGACCGAAAGGAGGATTCGTCTTCAAAGAAAATGGACGACCTCCTGATAAGAACAAGGTCCAGAGAACAGTTGGAGGTCGGAGTAGCACTATCTCAAGTAGTTCTACGACAGCACGGGTGGATTCTAAATATTCCAAAACCGCAGTTGTTCCGACGACACGTCTGCTGGTCCTAGGGATGATTTTGGACACAGTCCAGGAAAAGGTGTTTCTCCCAGAGGAGAAAGCCAGGGAGTTATCCGAGCTAATCGGGATCCTCCTAAAACCAGGAAAAGTGTCAGTGCATCATTGCACAAGAGTCCTGGTAAAAAAAAAAAAAAAAATGGTGGCTTATTACGAAGCGCTTCCATTCGGCAGATTTCACGCAAGAACTCTTCAGTGGGATCTGCTGGACAAATGGTCCGGATCGCATCTTCAGATGCATCAGCGGATAACCCTATATCCAAGGACAAGGGTGTCTCTCCTGTGGTGATTACAGAGTGCTCATCTTCTAGAGGGCCGCAGATTCGGCATTCAGGATTAGATGCTCGTGACCACGGAGGCCAGCCTGAGAGGCTGGGGAGCAGTCACACAAGGAGTGTGATCAAGTCTGGAGAATTCTCTCCACATAAATATACTGGAGCTAAGAGCAAATTTATAATGCTCTAAGCTTAGCAAGACCTCTGCTTCAAGGTCAGCCGGTATTGATCCAGTGGGATAACATCACGGCAGTCGCCCACGTAAACAGAAAGGGCGGCACAAGAAGCAGGAGGGCAGTGGCAAAACTGCAAGGATTTTTCGCTAGGCGGAAAATCATGTGATAGCACTGTCAGCAGTGTTCATTCCGGGAGTGGACGACTGGGAAGCAGACTTCCTCAGCAGGCACGACCTCCACCCGGGAGAGTGGGAACTTCATCGGGAAGTTTTCCGCATGATTGGGAACCGTTGGGAAAGACCAAAGGTGGACATGATGGCGTCCCGCCCGAACAAAAAATGGGACAGGTATTGCGCCAGGTCACGAGACCTTCAGGCGATAGCTGTGGACGTCCTGGTAACACCGTGGGTGTAACAGTCGGTGTATGTGTTCCCTCCTCTGCTTCTCATAACCAAGGTATTGAGAATTAAAAGACATAGAGGAGTAAGAACTATACTCGTGGCTCCGGATTGGCCAAGAGGGACTTGGTAACCGGAACTTCAAGAGATGCTCACAGAGGACTAATGGCCTCGGGAGCTAAGAAGGGATTTGCTTTCAGCAAGTACCATGTCTGTTCCAAGAGGAACCGTGGCATCGGCCTTTAAGAAAGGACCTGCTCCAGCAGGGACCTTGTCTGTTCCAAGACTTACCGCGACTGCGTTTGACGGCATGGCGGTTTGAACGCCGGATCCTAAGGGAAAAGGCATTCCAGAAGAGGTCATACCTACCCTGGTCAAAGCCAGGAAGGAGGTGACCGCACAACGTTATCACCACATGTGGTAAAAATATGTTGCGTGGGTGAGGCCAGGAAGGCCCCACGAAAAAATTTCAACTAGGTCGATTTCTGCACTTCCTGCAAACAGGAGTGTCTATGAGCCTCAAATTGGGGTCCATTAAGGTTCAAGTTTCGGCCCTATAGATTTTCTTCCAAAAAGAATTGGCTTCAGTTCCTGAAGTCCAGACGTTTGTCAAGGGAGTATTGCATATACAGCCCTTGTGTGCCTCCAGTGGCACCGTGGGATCTCAACGTAGTGTTGGGATTCCTCAAATCATATTGGTTTGAACCACTCAAATCTGTGGATTTGAAATATCTCACATGGAAAGTGACCATGCTGTTGGCCCTGGCCTCGGCCAGGCGATTGTCAAAATTGGCGGCTTTGTCTTACAAAAGCCCATATTTGATTTTCCATTCGGACAGGGCAGAACTGCGGACTCGTCCCCAGTTTCTTCCTAAGGTGGTGTCAGCGTTTCACCTGAAACAACCTATTGTGGTGCCTGCGGCTACTAGGGACTTGGAGGACTCCAAGTTGCTAGACGTTGTCAGGGCCCTGAAAATATATATATATATATATATATATATATATAATTCCAGGACGGCTGGAGTCAGAAAGTCTGACTTGCTGTTTATATTGTAGGCACCCAAAAAGCTGGGTGCTCCTGCTTCTAAGCAGACTATTGCTCGTTGGATTTGTAGTACAATTCAGCTTGCACATTCTGTGGCAGGCCTGCCACAGCCAAAATATGTAAATGCCCATTCCACAAGGAAGGTGGGCTCATCTTGGGCGGCTGCCCGAGGGGTCTCGGCTTTACAACTTTGCCGAGCAGCTACTTGGTCAGGGGCAAACACGTTTGCTAAATTCTACAAATTTGATACCCTGGCTGAGGAGGACCTGGAGTTCTCTCATTCGGTGCAGCAGAGTCATCCGCACTCTCCCGCCCGTTTGGGAGCTTTGGTATAATCCCCATGGTCCTGACGGAGTCCCCAGCATCCACTAGGACGTTAGAGAAAATAAGATTTTACTTACCGATAAATCTATTTCTCATAGTCCGTAGTGGATGCTGGGCGCCCATCCCAAGTGCGGATTGTCTGCATTACTTGTACATAGTTATTGTTACAAAAAAATCGGGTTATTATTGTTGTGAGCCATCTTTTTTAGAGGCTACTTCATTGTTATCATACTGTTAACTGGGTTCAAATCACAAGTTGTACGGTGTGATTGGTGTGGCTGGTATGAGTCTTACCCGGGATTCAAGATCCTTCCTTATTGTGTACGCTCGTCCGGGCACAGTACCTAACTGAGGCTTGGAGGGGGGTCATAGGGGGAGGAGCCAGTACACACCATGTGATCCTAAAAGCTTGCTTTTGTGCCCTGTCTCCTGCGGAGCCGCTATTCCCCATGGTCCTGACGGAGTCCCCAGCATCCACTACGGACTATGAGAAATAGATTTATCGGTAAGTAAAATCTTATTTTTTAAATCACACTGGATAGTCTGTTTGTGGCTATAAGCAGTGACGGAACTACCGCCAGTGCAAGCAGTGCCTTGCACTGGGGCCCGCCACCGTCAAGGGGCCCAAAGCTAGCACGGCATGTAATGAGTCAAACTGACTCATTACATGCCGCTGTGTGCTGCGGGCCACCGCCGCCCACCGAGAAGAGGAGCAGCAGGGACGCAGCAGCCACGAGGGGGGGGGAGAGGAGGAGGAGGGAGCCGCAGCCAGAGCCAGCGCTTCCATTAGGCAGCTGCCTATGGGCGCTGAGGCCAGATTGGGCGGACCACTGTGACTGCCTGTGAGAAAAATAACGGGCCGGGGGGGGGGGGGGAGGAAACAATTGCCAGACGCCTGCCTCACCAGGTCCGCTGGCTTCATGATCTGCGGCTCCCGAACGGGTGTCCCTCCAGCTGCTGCCCGCCGCATCTGCCCTGTGAATATGAGCCATCCCCGAAACGGAGCTCCACTCACCTGTTCCTGGATGCACCATCTTGAAGTCCCTACCTCCTGCTTTCTCCCGGCTCCCTGTTCCGCAGGTAACATCACTGGAGTCCGAGGGGTGAACAGGTTGAGCGCCACTACGTGAGGGACTGGCGCTACAAAGGAGACTGCGGGCGGCCCTCTTGATGCTGTTTCCTGTCTGAATGGATAATGGTCCCCTACTCCTGCAGCATACAATCTTATCTCCTTGTACTGGCCCCTATTATACTGTGCATTTTGTTTTGGGACTGACTCTCTCTGCATCAACGGGACTCCCTCCTCTGCAGCAATAAATGTGCCCTCTCTATAAAGTTCAGGACTCCTTTTCCTTCACTGTAGCTGAGTTTGGATTTGAAGTGTTCATTTGGGAGATATATATATATATATATATATATACACACAGATAGTGGCATCAGCGGCACTCCCGGTCTTAACCTATAATGACAGGTCCAGTCCCTGTATAGTGCAACGTTTCGATTTAATTTCAATCGTCGTCAGTATCTATCTATCTATCTATCTATCTATCTATCTGTTTGCCGTAATGTGTAAAAAGGGGACGCTGTCTGCCGTTATGTGTAAAAAGGGGGACTGTCTACCATAATGTGTAAAAAAGGGGACTCTGTCTGCCGTAATGTGTAAAAACGGGGACGCTGTCTGCCGTAATGTGTAAAAAGGGACGCTGTCTGCCGTAATGTGTAAAAAGGGACGCTGTCTGCCGTAATGTGTAAAAAGGGGACGCTGTCTGCCGTAATGTGTAAAAACGGGATGCTGTCTGCCGTTATGAGTAAAAAGGTAACGCTGTCTGCCGTAATGTGTAAAAGGGGGTGCTGTCTGCCGTAATGTGTAAAAGGGGGTGCTGTCTGCCGTAATGTGTAAAAAGGGGGCACTGTCTGCCGTAATGTGTAAAAAGGGACGCTGTCTGCCGTAATGTGTAAAAAGAGGACACTGTCTGCCCGTTATGTGTAAAAAGGTAACGCTGTCTGCCGTAATGTGTAAAAAGGGGGCGCTGTCTGCCGTAATGTGTAAAAACGGGACGCTGTCTGACGTTATGTGTAAAAAGGTAACGCTGTCTGCCGTAATGTGTAAAAAGGGGGCGCTAGCTGCCGTAATGTGTAAAAAGGGGACGCCGTCGGACGTAATGTGTAAAAAAGGGGACGCCGTCTGCCATAATGTGTAAAAACGGGACACTGTCTGCCGTTATGTGTAAAAAAGGGACGCTGTCTGCCGTAATGTGTAAAAAGGGGACACTCTGCCGTAGTTTATGGGCAGACTAGATGGGCCAAGTGGTTCTTATCTGCCGTCAAATTCTATGTTTCTATGTAGTGTGTAAAAAAAGGACGCTGTCTGCCATAATGTGTAAAAAGGGGACGCTGTCTGCCATAATGTGTAAAAAGGGGGACTGTCTGCCGTAATGTGTAAAAATGGGACGCTGTCTGCCGTAATGTGTAAAAAGGGGACGCCGTCTGCCGTAATCTGTAAAAAAGGGGACGCCGTCTGCCGTAATGTGTAAAAACGGGACACTGTCTGCCGTAATGTGTAAAAGGGGACGCTGTCTGCCGTGATGTCTAAAAAGGGGAATCTGTCCACCGTAATGCGTTAAAGGGGCTCTACTTGGTGTAGTGGTGCTACTGTGTAGCGTAATTTGAATAATGGAGACTACTGTGCACCGTTATATGAATTGGTATTATTTTGTGGCCACACCCCTTCCCCATGAAGCCATGCCCCTATATTTTTTGCGCGCGCCTACGGCGCGCACTGCCCCTGTTTTGCATAGGGGGGGCTACAACGCCGTTGCAAACAGCGCTAAAATGTCTAGTTACGGCACTGTTGCTAGGTATCTATTTCCCTGGCCCTGAGCAGGTCCCCCTCACCAGATCCTCTCCTGGGGTGAGGGGGTGGACTTGGATGGGATGAGGAGGGGGGGCCGAAGCATTTTGTCGAACCTGGGCCCACCGCTCGCTAGTTCCGCCACTGGCTATAAGTTTGTACAAAACTTAATAAAACATATACTGTATTGCAAGAAAAAAAAAGTAGGCAAGCATCCTGTATTCTGTCAGTATTCATTATAATGGTTTCCCCTTCTTTTTAGAACGGCTGATTCGTGGCATACACAACTTTCCTTGCTTAAGTGAAATAACTATCTATTTGCTACAAAATCCTGAGGTGGTAGACCACATGCCGGATGAATTTGAAAGACTTGGCAGAATGAAAAAGATTGCCTTCGGATGCACAGGTTTTAACAGTGGATCAGTAAAATTTGGTAAGTCATAAGAAAAGCAACCATTACCACTTATTTAAAAAAAAAAAAAAAAACTTTTTGCTGTAAAACATGACTTATTTGAATTTGAATAATAATAAATGGTAGAATTTCACAGGATAGACTACGGTCACAAACTTAAATGAAAACTAGTAATGGGTGTAAGCTTGTGTGAAATGGGTGTGGCATACTTGGGTTCTTCCTTATTTCATACAAGTTATCAGCCCGCCAAACGGGAAAAACATAACAGTAATGTCAGCACCGGCAGGTGTGTGCGCCTGAACGGAGCAACACATGAATTGCTCCAATGGGCACCATCTAGTGGCCGCCGGCATGCAAAATACTTAAATTCTCCCCATAGAGCAGCGTTAGCCTTTTATTTTATAGGATGATTTGTTGATCTGGGTGGTGGAAGGTATTATTATTATTCTTTATTGCTAGGTATCAAAAAAGGTCCGCAGTAGCACACAAAGTGTTATATACAGTACTACGTTATGTACACTACTACCATGTGTACAGTACTACCATAGGCAGATCCAGGAAGGAGGGGGGGGGGGCACTAGAGCCCATGCCCCCCTGTCGTTTCTGATGACTTCTTTTTTTCAAAAGGAGAACAGCAGCAGCACTACTGCTATTTCCGTCAGTCGTATTTGATAAAAGAGCCGGCAGGCACTAGGATCCGCCGCGGCTTTAACAATAAGTCCATGTGGTAACCAATGGGGAGGCTGGAGCTGCAGCTCCAGCCTCCCCCTGCTCACACCGCAACCTACTTTCCCCACTGCCAGCCGGCCAGAGTCCAGCCCAGGCGCGGGGTTCAAATGCCTGCATCCCGTGAACATTTTGCATTCTCTACTGTGCTAGAGACTTGTGATAATACCAGTGAAATGAACTGTATTGCGGCAGGAACTAACCCTTCTTTTCCTCCGGGAACCCCTGCTGATCCGCACAACATTAATGCCAATGTATGTGATGCTGAGAATGTTACCAACCTGTGTGTACTAGAAAATAACTCTTTGTCATTACACATGGCTGAATCTATTCTGTCAGAAAGTGCATGCCCTGATATACAGTTGTGTGGGGTGCAGTTAGCAGATTATGTTCCACCTGTATCAGTAGTTGGGTTGAAGGCTCTATGCAACAATGTGTCCCGTGCCACCCTGATTAACGTGATAGGATGTAACCCTGTCTGTTCACAGGCATCTTACCACAAGGTGGGGATAGGGGACCCTGTTCCCATATGTGTGCTACCCAACCTGCCTAAGAGTGAGGTACTTGAAACTGGTTTGGGGCAAACGCACTCCACCTACATGAATGATGGTGATGTCATTACTGATGCTGCAACGTTGCCAGCTTTTCTTGCTATCACCAATCTCCCTCAGGTCCCGGGTGATCCGGATAACATGCCAATGTCTATGTGTAGGGACAAAGAAATTACTCCCTGTATTGTTGAGACAGCTCAGGTTGATTTGCAGGTAGAGCGTGACCACGATGAAATGCAAATGTTTATGTGTCAGGGGAGTACAGGGAATCCAGGTGTTGAGGAAAATGTTCAAATTGATTTGCAGGTACTGAGGGGCCCTAAAAACAGGCAAACGTCTATGTATAAAAGAAGGGCAATGATTCCTTGTATTGATGATAATACTGTGTTGAATACTGTATGTAATACCACGCCTGGGGTAGCAGTAATGACACGCAGTGCAGCAGCACAGAAAAGCTGTGATTTAACACCTGCCAGTGGGGAGGGTGACTCAAAAGCCAGAGATCCCCCGCCGCCCCCCTCCCTCCCTACGAAAGTTGCAAGCTCAGATACTGGCCTCGGGAAGGGAGTCAATGAGGATGATGTATTGTCTTGTATCCGTGTTACCAGTACTTCTGATGATGCATGTATCAATGTAGGAAATAATGTGTCTGTCGGGGGTGCTGCCAGCATGTTAGGTACCAGGGTTGTGTCAGAGAAGGGGGCTGTGCCAACAGCTGAGGAGAAGGGAGAGACACATGTTGCCGTCCCTCCTTCTCAGACCCCCCTTCCTGTACTGCTCTTGCATGCAGACCCCCCAGCAGGGATTTCCATATACTGAGGCTTCAGTGGAAAACTTACTTCTCCAGGCTGAACAGAGAGCTAGTCCCAATACAGCACAAGGGCAGGAAGAAATTGTTTGGGAGAAGTGTCTAGGTGTATTTTCCCCGGTATGTGTTAAAGAGGAAATTTCTCCCCATTGTGGTACCACTAGACCCACCGAGTTACAGACACCTGGGAATGATGTGGACACACTGTATAAAGATGTGCCTGATGTGAGGTGTGACCTAGCTATAGGTACCCAGCAGAGGGCAATGCAGAAGGGCTGCACATTAACCCTTGGAAAGGAATCAAAAAGTGTTTCTGCTGATAAGAGACTGTCTCCTTTACACTTAGCAATGAAAGTAGAAAACTTATCAGTGCCAGGAATGGCTGTGCCTGACATAGGCACTGATGTATGTAAAAAGTGTGAAATTGTGTTTAATCAGAATGAGAATCCCCATCTACAAGTGCCAGGTGATCAGATGAACAAAAGGTTTGGACAGGAGTGTGATGCAATTCCTGCCATGCAAACCTCCCTCTGTCCTGACAGAGAGCAGCCAGGGAGGGGTGGGCCACAGTCAGAAGCTGCAGAACCTCTGAGGGCGAGGGCCTATCAACCTTCTCCTGAGGCTGAGCCAGGAAAGGAACCTGTTACTCTCTCTCTCCAGGTGTAGGTAACAGGAGTGTAGAAGTATACAGTGGTTATTAACAGAGGTTGTGTATGGAGGTGGGCGACCCCAGTCTTGTGGAGATGGGGCAGAGTGACAAAGGCCGTAGCTGTGACGCAGCTATAACACATACACTAACAGCAGAGATAGCAACACAGGGAGCACCGTGTACGAAAGAGTGTGTTCCATCACAAAACACATATTTGCCCACTATACCAAGGAAGGGCAACGAGCTGATCCTGACTTAGCATCTGTAAGGACACAGATCAGTCAGACAGGCAGGGGAGATACATCAGGAAGACTTTATCTCAGAAAGGGACATTTAGGTGAGGATCCCAATGTCCCAGGTACACCTCAAATGACGTGCAGGGAAACCTGTCAAGAGCATCCTGTAGGGAAAGATGCCCCGACCTCAGGGCCCACGTGGGTGAGGGGCAGGCCACCATATCAGGAAAGGGCACAAGGTGAGATTATGTGGGAGAAGAACATAGTCACCTGTCCCACCGTGAGCATTAATCATGAGAGTACTCCCGTTGGTAATATATTCACCCATGTAGAGTTGAAAGTACCAGGGGATCATGTGAATCAAATGTGTAAAAATGTGTCTGATGTCGGTCAGAGTAAACTTAATAGATTGTCTGGAGACAATAGGAAACCCCTGAGATGGAGTCTCACCTTGCAGCAGTATACCTTTACCATCCAGCACAGAAAGGGTTCTCAACACACTAATACAGATGGTTTATCACGGCAAGGTGAACAAGTGGTCAGTAGCGCAGCAATGAGTCGGTGACGTGGGTCACCGGCCCTTGTGCACCATTTGCCGGGGTACGAGTCATATTTAAATACAGAAAGGAGAATCACAAATTATATGTGATCTAAGGTGTTTTCAAGTGACTGTATATATATATAATTTTGTATTCTTTTCAGCCGAGATGTGACAACATGGCTGACAGGCAATATCCTGCATTTGACCCCAATAGGCCAGGCTGGGGGAGATCTGCAGACTGTTATGAGCCACGGCTGTGGCTCATTCCTGTTTTGCAGTTTTGTTCTGTATTTCATGTTATACTTCTGTTTATGTTCCCCGTGGGTGTCATGGGGTGCTCGGAGCTCACCCTTAAGGAGGGGATACTGTTATGAACCACAGGTAGTGGTTCATTCCTATTTTATGTTATAAAGTTGTCTTGCATGCCAGGATTTCCTGTTGCTCTGTTTTAGAATACTCTTGTCTGCTGCCGCTGGTGAGTCTGTGTAATTGCAGCTTGTTCCCTTGTGTTCAGCCTCACCTGGCTGCTAATTGCATCTGGTCAGTTTGGAATCATGCAACAAGGCAGCTGCATGGGATTATTAATTAGGCCTCTCTGTTATATGCTGGCTGTTTGCAATTCACAGATGCTGGTGATATTTCTGGGTTTTCAGTCTGCTTGAGTTCTGAGCTTGGTTCCTGAGCTTCCTGTGTCGATTCCTGTGTCAGTCCCTGTGTCGATTCCTACGTCTGATCCCGTGTCCTGCCGTGAGGCGTTCCTGTCCTGAGGTCCAGTACCTTTGCCTGTGCAAGTTTCTGGCTTCTTGGTGTCCACCGGTCTGTCGTTTGGGATTCTGCCTGTCCTCCAGTTCTGAGAGTCTGTGTCAGCAGCATTGGGAGTTCCTGTCCGTTTGCCAGTATTCGTACCGGTTCCGTGAGTAGCGGCACGGCCGCGTCCGTCGGCCTAGGCCGCTGTATTCCCTTATTATTTCTGTCACTGGTGTTTTGCAGAGGGTTCTGCTTATGCTGTCACCGCCGGTACACAAAAGTATTGTGTCGGCGTGTGGTCAGCATTTCCTTTGTTGTTCTTTTCCTTTGGCGGCAAGCCGCACATACTTTGGTTTTAGGTTTGTTATTAGCCCCTGGCCTTGTTGTTTAGTCAGAGGGCCCCTTGTTATCACCCTGTCTCGGTTCACTCTTTGTCTCTCATTAAGACCTGAGGGGGCATCGAAGTTGGGCAGACGTAATCCGCCCTTCAAACGCGGCTGCCATGGGCTCAAGCAACCATAGTCTCGCAAGAGTGTACTGACAGCACGGGTGAGACAACGGAGATAGGGCGCCAGGGGCTATTCCCTTTCCATTCCCCTTTCCCAGCATTACGTCCTGGTGCTCTGGACTTGCTTCATAACATCTCCCTTGTTCTGAGCACCAGGAACCTAACATTATCACCAGCCATACCACAAAAAAAGAAATAAAACTTTTTTCTTTTTTGGCCCAGTCCAGTGTCTAGTCTAGAATCCAGTCCTGTCTAGAATTCAGTGTGCAGAATCCAATCCGGTGTTTAGAATCCAGTCCTTTCTAGAATTCGGTGTTTAGAATCCAGTCCAGTGTTAGAATCCAGTCTTGTCTAGAATCCGGTGTTTAGAATCCAGTCCGGTGTTTAGAATCCAGTCCAGTGTTTAGAATCCAGTCCAGTGTTTAGAATCCAGTCCAGTGTTTAGAATCCAGTCCGGTGTTTAGAATCCAGTCCGGTGTTTAGAATCCAGTCCGGTGTTTAAAAAAAAAAAAAAAAAAGTCTTGTTTTGTTTAGCAAAATTTAGTCTTGCCTTGTCTTGCCTTGCCTTGCCTTGTCTTGTCTTGTCTAGTTTTAAATCCTCCTATGTCTACTATGCAAGCCCTGCAGGCATCTCTCGCAGCCCTGAACTCTGTATTCAGTGCTTTGAGACCAGAGCGACTAGAAGTTTTGCAGCAATCCCTAAAGCAACTGCAAAACCTACTGACTAAAATCTTGCTCATCTTGCCAGAAGTCGTTGAGAGTACGTCTATCTCTAAAGAGACTCTTGTTCACAGTATGGTGACAAGAGAATCCTCTGGTTTAATTGAAGAGAAAAGATTTAAAAGTTTTCTGCGGCCCAGGCTCTCAGAAGAGGAGCGTCTGCGTCGCAGAAACTTAAACTTGTGCCTATATTGTGGGGGTTTAGGCCACTATCTGCAGACCTGTGAGTTGCGCAAGCCAAAGTGTGGTGACGAGTCTTGCCCTCTGGCCAAGTTGAGTCAGGATACAAGACCTACTCCTGTCTCTACTGTGGCAGAGGTACTTGTCACACAACCCACACTAAAAAGCTCTCTGTCCTATAATTGGGGTCCTTGGGCAAGGGAGCCCCATTATAGATTCAGGAATCAAAAAAGAATGTTTTTCTCCTCTCTTGAGGTTCCTGTGGAAGCGGAGTTGCAAGCCCCTGGAGTGGTGCCCGTAGCCCAGGGTCCTGGAGTGGTGCCCGTAGCCCAGGGTCCTGGAGCGGTGCCCGATGCCCAGGGTCCTGGAGCGGTGCCCGATGCCCAGAGTGCTGGAGCGGTGCCCGATGCCCAGAGTGCTGGAGCGGTGCCCGATGCCCAGAGTGCTGGAGCGGTGCCCGATGCCCAGAGTGCTGGAGCGGTGCCCGATGCCCAGAGTGCTGGAGCGGTGCCCGATGCCCAGAGTGCTGGAGCGGTACCCGATGCCCAGAGTGCTGGAGCGGTACCCGATGCCCAGAGTGCTGGAGCGGTACCCGATGCCCAGAGTGCTGGAGCGGTACCCGATGCCCAGAGTGCTGGAGCGGTACCCGATGCCCAGAGTGCTGGAGCGGTACCCGATGCCCAGAGTGCTGGAGCGGTACCCGATGCCCAGAGTGCTGGAGCGGTACCCGATGCCCTAGCTTATAGAGGGACATCAAATATTATAGTTCAGGTGTCCATACCGGAAGGGGTCTCAGAAGCTGTCACCCCAGGTAGGGACTTGAAAAGCGCAACCCAAGAAAGGGTCTCTAAAACCATAGTTCTTGAAGGGAACTCGAGAAGCAAAACCCCAGAAGGGATCTTTGAAGTAATATCCCCAAGTGGGGTCTCGAGAGACGCAGCCCCAAAGAAGGGTCTAGAAGTCGCTTCCCCAGGAAAGAACTTAAGAAGCATAGCATTAGTGGAGGATCTGAACGTTATTGCTTCAGCAAAAGTCCCGGAAGTCATAGTCCCGGGAGAACTTTCGATAATTATCGACTCAGAGAGGGAGGCCGATGGCCCGATCCCAGTCAGGGAGGCCAACGGCCCGGTCCCAGTAAAAGAATCCGAGGTGCTGGCCCCAGCGGGGTTCCTGGAGGCCACTGCCCCAGCGGGATTCTCGGAGGCCACTGCCCCAGCGGGGTTCCCGGAGGCCACTGCCCCAGCGGGGTTCCCGGAGGCCACTGCCCCAGCGGGGTTCCCGGAGGCCACTGCCCCAGCGGGGTTCCCGGAGGCCACTGCCCCAGCGGGGTTCCCGGAGGCCACTGCCCCGGGTGGGGTTCAGAAAGTCACTGCCCCGGGTGGGGTTCAGAAAGTCACTGCCCCGGGTGGGGTTCAGAAAGTCACTGCCCCGGGTGGGGTTCAGAGAGTCTCAGCCTCGAGTAAGGTCAATAGTGACCAGGTCCTAGCAAAGCACTCCAGTCAGTCAGATGAGAAGGAAACAGATCCTGACTCTGATATCTCAACATCCATAACCTTTGATGGGGACTTCTCCCAATTTCTGGCGCTTTTCAAACACTATTACACTATTATGTTGTCTAGACCATTTCTGGGCATCACTTCAGAAAACCTTGGGCTCTATCTGATTTATTCTTTTAGAGGAGAGCCTTCTGAGTGGGCGACCAGTCTAATGAAAGCTGAAGATCCCATTCTTCAGGATCCCCTAGCATTCTGTGATGCAATTGTTAAAAGATACGGTTCCAAAGAAATTGGTTCAGGTTCCTTTAAGTCACCCGTCTTGTCTGCTGAGAGTCCACCAAATACTGTAAACTCTGCACAAGAGTCCCAGCCCGTTGTTTTGACTGCAGGATGTGCTTTTTTGACTTCTTCTAATAATAGTACTTTACCAGAAAGTTCAGCTCCCAAGGGTAAGAGACCTGTCTCTGATTTGAACGCAGCCTTGCTGGGTGGTACCATCAGTTCAGACAATGTTTGGGGAATTACCTTGGTCAGACCTAAAGAGCTTTGTAAAAAGAAGAAGAAGAAAAAGAAATAATTTTTGACTCTTGCCTTGATTAAAAAAAAAGAGATTTTTTTTTTTCCTTGTCTTGTGTCCAGTGGCCACCATCAAGGGGAGGGCACTGTTACAAGTTGTTGCTACAACTTGTTTTTTTTTTTTGTTTTCTTGTCTGTTAGACCAGTGTGTCAGGTTTTTTTTTTTGTATCCCTTGTTCTGGATAGTCTGAATTTTGGGGTCTTTTGACCCCTCCTCAAGGGGGGGGTAATGTTATGAGCCACGGCTGTGGCTCATTCCTGTTTTGCAGTTTTGTTCTGTATTTCATGTTATACTTCTGTTTATGTTCCCCGTGGGTGTCATGGGGTGCTCGGAGCTCACCCTTAAGGAGGGGATACTGTTATGAACCACAGGTAGTGGTTCATTCCTATTTTATGTTATAAAGTTGTCTTGCATGCCAGGATTTCCTGTTGCTCTGTTTTAGAATACTCTTGTCTGCTGCCTCTGGTGAGTCTGTGTAATTGCAGCTTGTTCCCTTGTGTTCAGCCTCACCTGGCTGCTAATTGCATCTGGTCAGTTTGGAATCATGCAACAAGGCAGCTGCATGGGATTATTAATTAGGCCTCTCTGTTATATGCTGGCTGTTTGCAATTCACAGATGCTGGTGATATTTCTGGGTTTTCAGTCTGCTTGAGTTCTGAGCTTGGTTCCTGAGCTTCCTGTGTCGATTCCTGTGTCAGTCCCTGTGTCGATTCCTACGTCTGATCCCATGTCCTGCCGTGAGGCGTTCCTGTCCTGAGGTCCAGTACCTTTGCCTGTGCAAGTTTCTGGCTTCTTGGTGTCCACCGGTCTGTCGTTTGGGATTCTGCCTGTCCTCCAGTTCTGAGAGTCTGTGTCAGCAGCATTGGGAGTTCCTGTCCGTTTGCCAGTATTCGTACCGGTTCCGTGAGTAGCGGCACGGCCGCGTCCGTCGGCCTAGGCCGCTGTATTCCCTTATTATTTCTGTCACTGGTGTTTTGCAGAGGGTTCTGCTTATGCTGTCACCGCCGGTACACAAAAGTATTGTGTCGGCGTGTGGTCAGCATTTCCTTTGTTGTTCTTTTCCTTTGGCGGCAAGCCGCACATACTTTGGTTTTAGGTTTGTTAGTAGCCCCTGGCCTTGTTGTTTAGTCAGAGGGCCCCTTGTTATCACCCTGTCTCGGTTCACTCTTTGTCTCTCATTAAGACCTGAGGGGGCATCGAAGTTGGGCAGACGTAATCCGCCCTTCAAACGCGGCTGCCATGGGCTCAAGCAACCATAGTCTCACAAGAGTGTACTGACAGCACGGGTGAGACAACGGAGATAGGGCGCCAGGGGCTATTCCCTTTCCATTCCCCTTTCCCAGCATTACGTCCTGGTGCTCTGGACTCGCTTCATAACATCTCCCTTGTTCTGAGCACCAGGAACCTAACATTATCACCAGCCATACCACAAAAAAGAAATAAAACTTTTTTCTTTTTTGGCCCAGTCCAGTGTCTAGTCTAGAATCCAGTCCTGTCTAGAATTCAGTGTGCAGAATCCAATCCGGTGTTTAGAATCCAGTCCTTTCTAGAATTCGGTGTTTAGAATCCAGTCCAGTGTTAGAATCCAGTCCAGTGTTTAGAATCCAGTCCGGTGTTTAGAATCCAGTCCGGTGTTTAGAATCCAGTCCGGTGTTTAAAAAAAAAAAAAAAGTCTTGTTTTGTTTAGCAAAATTTAGTCTTGCCTTGTCTTGCCTTGCCTTGCCTTGTCTTGTCTTGTCTAGTTTTAAATCCTCCTATGTCTACTATGCAAGCCCTGCAGGCATCTCTCGCAGCCCTGAACTCTGTATTCAGTGCTTTGAGACCAGAGCGACTAGAAGTTTTGCAGCAATCCCTAAAGCAACTGCAAAACCTACTGACTAAAATCTTGCTCATCTTGCCAGAAGTCGTTGAGAGTACGTCTATCTCTAAAGAGACTCTTGTTCACAGTATGGTGACAAGAGAATCCTCTGGTTTAATTGAAGAGAAAAGATTTAAAAGTTTTCTGCGGCCCAGGCTCTCAGAAGAGGAGCGTCTGCGTCGCAGAAACTTAAACTTGTGCCTATATTGTGGGGGTTTAGGCCACTATCTGCAGACCTGTGAGTTGCGCAAGCCAAAGTGTGGTGACGAGTCTTGCCCTCTGGCCAAGTTGAGTCAGGATACAAGACCTACTCCTGTCTCTACTGTGGCAGAGGTACTTGTCACACAACCCACACTAAAAAGCTCTCTGTCCTATAATTGGGGTCCTTGGGCAAGGGAGCCCCATTATAGATTCAGGAATCAAAAAAGAATGTTTTTCTCCTCTCTTGAGGTTCCTGTGGAAGCGGAGTTGCAAGCCCCTGGAGCGGTGCCCGTAGCCCAGGGTCCTGGAGCGGTGCCCGTAGCCCAGGGTCCTGGAGCGGTGCCCGTAGCCCAGGGTCCTGGAGCGGTGCCCGATGCCCAGGGTCCTGGAGCGGTGCCCGATGCCCAGGGTCCTGGAGCGGTGCCCGATGCCCAGGGTCCTGGAGCGGTGCCCGATGCCCAGAGTGCTGGAGCGGTGCCCGATGCCCAGAGTGCTGGAGCGGTACCCGATGCCCAGAGTGCTGGAGCGGTACCCGATGCCCAGAGTGCTGGAGCGGTACCCGATGCCCAGAGTGCTGGAGCGGTACCCGATGCCCAGAGTGCTGGAGCGGTACCCGATGCCCAGAGTGCTGGAGCGGTACCCGATGCCCAGAGTGCTGGAGCGGTACCCGATGCCCAGAGTGCTGGAGCGGTACCCGATGCCCAGAGTGCTGGAGCGGTACCCGATGCCCAGAGTGCTGGAGCGGTACCCGATGCCCAGAGTGCTGGGGCGGTACCCGATGCCCTAGCTTATAGAGGGACATCAAATATTATAGTTCAGGTGTCCATACCGGAAGGGGTCTCAGAAGCTGTCACCCCAGGTAGGGACTTGAAAAGCGCAACCCAAGAAAGGGTCTCTAAAACCATAGTTCTTGAAGGGAACTCGAGAAGCAAAACCCCAGAAGGGATCTTTGAAGTAATATCCCCAAGTGGGGTCTCGAGAGACGCAGCCCCAAAGAAGGGTCTAGAAGTCGCTTCCCCAGGAAAGAACTTAAGAAGCATAGCATTAGTGGAGGATCTGAACGTTATTGCTTCAGCAAAAGTCCCGGAAGTCATAGTCCCGGGAGAACTTTCGATAATTATCGACTCAGAGAGGGAGGCCGATGGCCCGATCCCAGTCAGGGAGGCCAACGGCCCGGTCCCAGTAAAAGAATCCGAGGTGCTGGCCCCAGCGGGGTTCCTGGAGGCCACTGCCCCAGCGGGATTCTCGGAGGCCACTGCCCCAGCGGGGTTCCCGGAGGCCACTGCCCCAGCGGGGTTCCCGGAGGCCACTGCCCCAGCGGGGTTCCCGGAGGCCACTGCCCCAGTGGGGTTCAGGAAGTCACTGCCCCGGGTGGGGTTCAGAAAGTCACTGCCCCGGGTGGGGTTCAGAAAGTCACTGCCCCGGGTGGGGTTCAGAGAGTCTCAGCCTCGAGTAAGGTCAATAGTGACCAGGTCCTAGCAAAGCACTCCAGTCAGTCAGATGAGAAGGAAACAGATCCTGACTCTGATATCTCAACATCCATAACCTTTGATGGGGACTTCTCCCAATTTCTGGCGCTTTTCAAACACTATTACACTATTATGTTGTCTAGACCATTTCTGGGCATCACTTCAGAAAACCTTGGGCTCTATCTGATTTATTCTTTTAGAGGAGAGCCTTCTGAGTGGGCGACCAGTCTAATGAAAGCTGAAGATCCCATTCTTCAGGATCCCCTAGCATTCTGTGATGCAATTGTTAAAAGATACGGTTCCAAAGAAATTGGTTCAGGTTCCTTTAAGTCACCCGTCTTGTCTGCTGAGAGTCCACCAAATACTGTAAACTCTGCACAAGAGTCCCAGCCCGTTGTTTTGACTGCAGGATGTGCTTTTTTGACTTCTTCTAATAATAGTACTTTACCAGAAAGTTCAGCTCCCAAGGGTAAGAGACCTGTCTCTGATTTGAACGCAGCCTTGCTGGGTGGTACCATCAGTTCAGACAATGTTTGGGGAATTACCTTGGTCAGACCTAAAGAGCTTTGTAAAAAGAAGAAGAAGAAAAAGAAATAATTTTTGACTCTTGCCTTGATAAAAAAAAGAGATTTTTTTTTTTCCTTGTCTTGTGTCCAGTGGCCACCATCAAGGGGAGGGCACTGTTACAAGTTGTTGCTACAACTTGTTTTTTTTTTTTGTTTTCTTGTCTGTTAGACCAGTGTGTCAGGTTTTTTTTTTGTATCCCTTGTTCTGGATAGTCTGAATTTTGGGGTCTTTTGACCCCTCCTCAAGGGGGGGGGGTAATGTTATGAGCCACGGCTGTGGCTCATTCCTGTTTTGCAGTTTTGTTCTGTATTTCATGTTATACTTCTGTTTATGTTCCCCGTGGGTGTCATGGGGTGCTCGGAGCTCACCCTTAAGGAGGGGATACTGTTATGAACCACAGGTAGTGGTTCATTCCTATTTTATGTTATAAAGTTGTCTTGCATGCCAGGATTTCCTGTTGCTCTGTTTTAGAATACTCTTGTCTGCTGCCGCTGGTGAGTCTGTGTAATTGCAGCTTGTTCCCTTGTGTTCAGCCTCACCTGGCTGCTAATTGCATCTGGTCAGTTTGGAATCATGCAACAAGGCAGCTGCATGGGATTATTAATTAGGCCTCTCTGTTATATGCTGGCTGTTTGCAATTCACAGATGCTGGTGATATTTCTGGGTTTTCAGTCTGCTTGAGTTCTGAGCTTGGTTCCTGAGCTTCCTGTGTCGATTCCTGTGTCAGTCCCTGTGTCGATTCCTACGTCTGATCCCGTGTCCTGCCGTGAGGCGTTCCTGTCCTGAGGTCCAGTACCTTTGCCTGTGCAAGTTTCTGGCTTCTTGGTGTCCACCGGTCTGTCGTTTGGGATTCTGCCTGTCCTCCAGTTCTGAGAGTCTGTGTCAGCAGCATTGGGAGTTCCTGTCCGTTTGCCAGTATTCGTACCGGTTCCGTGAGTAGCGGCACGGCCGCGTCCGTCGGCCTAGGCCGCTGTATTCCCTTATTATTTCTGTCACTGGTGTTTTGCAGAGGGTTCTGCTTATGCTGTCACCGCCGGTACACAAAAGTATTGTGTCGGCGTGTGGTCAGCATTTCCTTTGTTGTTCTTTTCCTTTGGCGGCAAGCCGCACATACTTTGGTTTTAGGTTTGTTAGTAGCCCCTGGCCTTGTTGTTTAGTCAGAGGGCCCCTTGTTATCACCCTGTCTCGGTTCACTCTTTGTCTCTCATTAAGACCTGAGGGGGCATCGAAGTTGGGCAGACGTAATCCGCCCTTCAAACGCGGCTGCCATGGGCTCAAGCAACCATAGTCTCGCAAGAGTGTACTGACAGCACGGGTGAGACAACGGAGATAGGGCGCCAGGGGCTATTCCCTTTCCATTCCCCTTTCCCAGCATTACGTCCTGGTGCTCTGGACTCGCTTCATAACATCTCCCTTGTTCTGAGCACCAGGAACCTAACACAGACCATAAAGTTTGAGATGACATGTGCCTGACTGGACCATTGTAAAGGGGAATGACATTTCTACATCAAAAGCAGAGATTTGCAAGCTCTGGACATTGAGGGCTGATAAGGCCAATTTGTTGTTGTGTCAACAGAGGAGCTGTAAACAGACCAGGGATCCTGTTTCCTGGCTAATGTCATAAACCTCACTTTCTTTGAAAGAGATTCATATAGTACACCCCTTACCTCCCCCCTTGGCTGTTGCCAAGCACCAAGTATGTAAAACCTGGTGTAGATGTAGTCCAGCACAGAAGTGGTTAAAAATCCCAAGGGAGGGGGCCTGATGAAGCTGGAGACTATATCTGTCCCTCTCATGAAAATAGATGTTGTGACTTTTGTGGACACAGCTAGTATGCTGGAGATGACCTGAGTTATCCTGTGAAGTCCCCCACGCCAGAAATATCCAATATTCGTTTGCGTAAGTGAATTAGGGTTTCTGTAGGTTTTTATTTCCTTTTCATTTATTGAGATTGCTTTATTCTGTGTGTGTTTTTAAAATATTCCTAATAATCTTTGTAACCAAAGCTCTGAAGTATTCTTGAAATTAAAATCCTAATTTTAGTTCTGATTTCTGTTGTTCTTATGAACTCGAAGCCTGTGTATGGCTCACGCCTACCTATTTTTCTAAGTATTGCAGTGTGTGTGTGACAGGTAAAGATAAAGACGCCTGCAGCGTCCGTAATACGTTGAAAAGTCTTTGCTGGTGACAGCTGAAAGTATTTAAGTAATCCCGTGTGTCAAAAGTGACCCCGTACGTCGCATGTGGCAGTTCTCAAATTGGCATATTTGTGGAATTGGCCGGCAGCGTCGTCACAGGTGTGTTCAAACTGAAATCTAAATTGCAGTCTAAAAATAAAGCAGCCAGTATCCATTGATATGCTAATAGTCACAGGTGTGTGTATATGCACGCACCCGCTAGCTGCCTGAACATTACTGCAATAACTATGGGTATCAGGAGCATTGCTAACCCCCAGTGGTGCAAGTAGAAAAAAACATCCTAGCGGTACGGTGTGCGCGCGTGGCAAAAAATGGGTGTGTCCATATGCCACAAAGGGGTGTGGGCAGTGAAAATGGGGCTTGTCTAGTGTATACATATTCAGCCTAGTAAGTCTTTCCTTATAGTCCAGTCCTTCTAGGCCTTTAATCAATTTAGTAGCTCGCCTTTGAACACTTTCGAGTTCACTGATGTCTTCTTTATACAATGGTGACCAAAACTGAACACAATATTCCAGGTGCGGACGTACCAATGCCTTATCCAGCGGCATGATTACATCCGTGTCCCTTGTCTCAATTCCCCTTTTTATGTACGCTAGCACCTTACTTGCCTTCTTTACTGCGTTTTGACATTGTGTACGGTTATTAAGCCTATTATCAATGAATACCCCCAAATCTTTTTACAACTCTGTTTCCCCTAGGCGTTCCCCATTTAATATGTAGAATGCAAGTTTGTTTTTAGTCCCGAAATGCAAAACCTTGCATTTGTCTGTATTGAACCTCATTTTCCATTTAGACGCCCAGCGTTCAAGTTTAGATCATTCTGCAAGGACTCCACATCCAATTCTGAATTAATTACCTTACACAGTTTAGTATCATCTGCAAAGATTGACACTGTGCTTTCTAGGCCTATTTCTAGGTCATTGATAAATATGTTGAACAGTAGTGGTCCAAGTACGGACCCTTGTGGTATTCCACTGACTACTGGGGACCAGGTTGAGGCCTTCCCATTGACCACTACTCGCTGTACCCTGCTATCCAACCAGTTGCTTATCCATGTGCAAATAGTTTTTCCTAGGCCAATCTCCTTTAATTTGATCATCAGTCTCCTGTGAGGAACTGAATTGAAGGCTTTTGCAAAATCTAGGAAGATCACATCCAGGGTAACAAACAATATTGTATAAAGTGCAGCAGCAGCTGCAGGACCCTCATGTTGCAGACTTAAGTTAAGGCTGTAGTTTGAAATTGTAATGTGTCAGGTATTATTTAATATTTTAAAACTCTTTCTTATAACATAATCTAGTTTTGTGTACCACTTTTATTGTTCTTATTTGAGTATTAAATGCATGAATTATTAAACTACCCTTTCGGTTTATCTTTTGGTATACTTAAAATGGTCATTAGGACATAGAACCTGTTGTTTATTTGAATCCCACCACTGGCATTAAGCCCTCAGGCTGCACTTGATGCAGATTTCTCTTAAAGGCTTGAAAAGAAATCTGTGGTAAGTAAGGCTTTCTGCCCTTATCACGGGTGCCTCAAATACATTAACCCATAGCTCCGGGCACTTATCCTGGAATCTATGGTTTAACGTGCATTAGCTAAGGATTTACCATGGAAGGAAAAGGATTTGTAATTGAATTGCTCCTGGCAGAAGAGTCAGGGGCTACAACCCTGCACTGATTATCCCTGAGTGATAATTAGTGCTGCTAATTGAATCTGGTTCATATGCTTAGTATATTGTAACCAATTCTGTGCATTCTGTGATTTAGAACATGTTTATTACCAATACTAGCTGGAAAACTATGACGATTGTGATACGGATATTCAGCATAAGTACTGATCAATCATTCATCACCCTTGATACATAACTTTAGTTGGCAGTCACTGTGTCGACAGTGAATATGCCAACATAGTTACTGTCGATAATATGACGTCTTCCCTTCCCCCCTTTGGTGACCGCTAAATTGTATGCAACAAGGAGTCACCAGGACCATATCACCCTATCAGTTCCCAGCACAGGGAAGGCGATGGTCTTGTTTTTGTCCATTTAAATATTCCCAGAACAAATACTGATTACAAGTCAAACTCTAAAAGCAAAGGGAAAGAATACACTGATCTCAACAAGCTACATCTGCCAGATCTGGTCAAACACTTGAGCTCTCGAGGCTTCCACTCTAGAATCCTTCAACAGACTCCAGACTTACCTGTTTATTCAATCATTTCACTAATGTCCATTTAACTCCTTAAACCACCCCCCAAAAAAAACACACACACAAAAAAACCCAACAACCAAAATGCTTAATTCTCTTTTCTGTTAATGTCCAAATGTGTGTTTACACTGCGCTCAACCCCGATTTCTAGTTAACAATGTATATATATGTATAAACAAATAATGCACTGTTTGAATACGTTGCACAATTAACATTTATTATATTGCAATATAAGTTGTTAGTAACGAAGTTCTGAAACTCTGTTATAATAAATTGTCCAAACTGAGCATATTGAGCATGCTGTGCTGTGCTGGGTTTAATTAAGTAATAAACTGAATGTCCAGGGGCACAGTACCTCTTGGGGATGTTGTTTGAAAAAAAGGGAAGAAGAAAAAAAGTCTGTTTGTTTAAAATCCAGACTGCGGCGTCCCGCTGGTCTGTATATGAATTAATGCACTTATAGGATGTATGCCTTATTGGAAGCTTTAGACAGTTTTGGAGGATAAAATCAAAGAAGAGAGACTCCGGACTGGCTTTTCCCCCTGGCTCCTGTCACCGGCACTGTGACTGTGTTCAGTCACACGCCGGAGACCGGTCAGCCTGGTGATAAAGCTAAATATTTATCTTATATAATACCCTTTTTGAGGTCTAAGAACACCGTACGCTATTTACGTATGGAGTACCGTAAGGGTACGCACGTTGCGTAACAATCGCTTAGCCGTAGTCGAGACGCTCAAGCGTCACGTTCGCTCACGGCCAAGAGATCACAGGCAGGCACGCTATTGGCTGCCGACTAACGTAATGATTCGCTATAGCGTAGCGGACGCTCGGGACCACGAGGAGATCACCAGCGGCGCTGACGCTCACAATGTTAAACCTTTATATCTAAACCATAAACAGTGTATTATGCAGTAAGACCTTAGTGTAGTGATAGAGTGTAAATGCAGCACAGTATAACCTTATTAACTTAAAAGCTGTTCGAGCGTCACCGACGCTCTGAGAATACTTAACACTATAAGAAATACACAGATACCGTGCTTAGGGTCCAACGCCTTATATATATATTATGAATGTTATACTTGCAAAAGAATTAATACAATACAAGTCATACACTACAATATAACATAGACTAACTAACCAGATAACTACACGGGAAATACAATACAATACAATTACGTTTTAAGGGAAAAATAAGAGAGAAAGAGGAGAAGAGAGAGAGAGAGAGAAATGGCTCACAATAACAGTAAGATCAATATGATTGCGGAGAAAACTTACGCACAAAGGGGAACGATCGCATGCGCCTCTGGACATCCAGCTCCCGATTATCAGCAATGAGAACCGTTGAAGAGTGAGCTGGATGTGATCGGCTTGTCTATTTATGCCCCACACACAATACAATTCAATGGTCCCTACAATCTCATTGTTCATTGGACACAGGAATTCCTCCTCGCATTATAACAAAAGGTCATAGGTTGATTCATACAGGTGGGCTGTGACAATTTCCAACTGCTCAGGTGGGTGGGAAACTAGGTTTCCCGCCGCATGGATAAGTAAGTGCAAATAATAGTAAATGGACATAAACTTCTTATGTCCATAACTATTCGCACGAGCGATTAATCCGCTCCAAACCAACACCGGAATATTGCTAATTAAATACTCTTCCGATGGATACTAAACATCACTGTATGACCCCTGTTGGACCCTTCGTACAATACAAAGAGGGATCTCTCTGTCCAGGAACATGCTACATTAACTAAACTTTCAGAATCTATCAAAGGGACCATGATCTACAAAATACATTATATAGTGAAAATATGTAACGATTGAGTCGCACGCTATGATCACATAAACTCTACCGTAAATGCGCACATCGTGCGCCTGCGGGTGCACGCGACAGCGAGTATGCGCACGCACGGGAGAGTGTACGCATGCGCAGCACGGACCTGTATGAGGTGCAAATATGGTAGTGTGCATAGAGATATTTTTCTGACTTTGACAGTCCACCCTTTGGCAGTCAACAATAACTGCCACCTTCTAAAACATTTCAAAAAGAGAAAAATATATGTCAGGGGTTAATACATTTCCATGGTTGGGTAAGGGAGGAGAGAGGAGAAGGTGTGAAGAGGGTATGACCTAGTGAGATAGCGGAAGCATGTGTGTATGAATCCATGTTTGGGGGGGTCGTGTATCATCGTGCCGTACGTGTTGTACATCAAGCTTCGAGGTATTGCGAAGTATACATTTGAATTCCTTCTTATCCCGTGGTACGGGTCTGTGGATGGGCTGTCAAACTTTACCGAGCTCTTTTCGGCTGTGGTTGTAACAAAATGGGGAGCACATTTTAGTTGATGATACATGAATGGGGGAATATGTGATTGCTGATATCTGTGCCTGTATTCCCTATCGACTATGTGTGTAATTACCTGAAGGTTGTAGAGATGAAGAAAAGACATAATTACGGTAAATGCAGTGGTATTCTATGTCAGGTTAATGTACATTTGTCGGTTGAGGTCTTGTTCGGTGTCTGTTGATTGCAGTCTTCTTTGTGCTTTTGCCCATAAGGTGCGAGCAAAAACTTTGTCAATGTCCATAGATTTACAAAAGTGTTGGGCTAGCGTAATTTTAAAATTTCTAGGGAAACTGGGGATCTATGGCATAGTTCATCAAAAATCTGTGTATAAGGTTGTCAAAACTTCTTCTTTAATCCATCTGTTGTCTGTATATCGGCTCATCAAATTCCTCGTCCAAGTGGGTCTTTTTACCTCGGAGGAAAACGGAAAAACAGGTGAAAGAAACGGACCGTAGAAATCGCATTTTCATCACATCATTGTTTCTACATTTGGGTCATAAATCAAATCCATTGGAATTACAATTTCCTCACTCCTTAAACTCATCACCCTGGTACTTCGTTTACACTTCGTTAAAGCCTGACCGCATCTAAATATCAAGCCAATCGTTATGATAACACCTAAGATACATAGGAGAAACTTCCCAACATCCATTATGACTCCTTGAGCCCATTCTCCTAAACCAGAGAACCAATTTCGCGGGTTCAACCATGACACCCAACCAGTCAGCTCATTACCTACAGCAGCAAGAGTGAGATTGTGTCTCCTGCGAAATTCCCACTTCAGTTGGAGAATATCGTCCATCTTTTGGTCTATGACCTCGACCGGGTCCTCGGTACTATTTGTAATATATGTGCAACATTTCACGCCGTACTGCGTTGCCAGTGTGACACAATAGCCACCTGTCACTGCCGTGAGATAATTGAGAATCATTCTATGCTGAACCAGTTCTGTTTTATAAGCTTGAAGTTCTCTTCCAGTATACCTAAACGTGTCATCATACATTTCTGTGATATTGTCTAACAAATTTGCGAGCGCAGATATGTATTTATAATTCAACACTCCTCTGGCGGTGCGAGTGATGTCTAACGCGATTAGAAACTGAATCCCGGTGGATTCATGGATCATGTCAGAGGCCGGATGCTCTGTTCTTTCTATCAGGTGCCGTTTAACTACGTGCTCGTAATGGGTGTGAGTATAAGGAGCTTGGGCAACACGGTGTATATCTTTCATTTTGGCATGTGATACAGTCATTACTTCAGGCAATACTTTTCCAATATAACACAATCCTTCAGAGTTTGGGGCAAGCCACTTATACGCCTTCCTCCCGCATATGAAATATGCATCATCGGGGAGAACATATGGGACGGAGTAAGACATAACCATATTACACATCCTCCATGTGAAATCTCCTACCCCTAATTCTCCCATTTGTTTAGTACATGTATCAGTTTGTACGATATGTGCGCAGTATCCTGGTGATACCTCTCCAACTCTCGTAATCCTACTTCCTAGGGTATACCTATATCGGAAAGATTTTTCTCTACTGGCTATGTGGCGTATAAGCTCTGTATCTGTCGGCATTCTATCTGCTCTATATGAAAAGGTCATGGTTTGGTTACTCCATGACACTTCCCAATTTCCCGGCTTTCGGGGATTGGAAATGTTAAAACATATGAGGGATCTATCCACATGATATTGGTGGAGCTTCAAACTAGGAGGACTGGAGATATTAAACCTCCTGTCCACCGGCCTCCCACCACTTAGCTCAAGTACCTCCTCTATCGTTAAAGGAAATGGTACTAGTCCTGATTTGCTATGACCTTGAGGTACTTGAGAGCATACCCAACAATCTGTTTGATTTAGCACACTACCCACTAAGGAGTGATAGTCACTCAAGGGATGCCGGTCCATGTGGATATTAAAACTGGATTGGCATTTCTTGATGCATCCATCCTCAACTACATTGTCACAGAGCCTACAGATACAGTTTTCTTCAGCTAACAATCCTTCACAATTCCTTCTATGGTCAATGCTATCGGATCGTTTTCTGATACTCGCCTTTGCTTGTTGATTATGTTATTCTCGGAAAACTACGCCTCCATCTCTGTCATCAGAACCCATTCCAGAACCTCTCTCGACCTCCATGGTACTCTCGCCGGAACAGACTGCTCTGGTCAACGTCATGGTCAACAGGAAAATCCATATCACAGTCTCTTGTGGCAAGTCCATCTTACAGGAGGAGAAAAGAAGAAATTTGTAATGGGGTACAGAAAAACAGTTTGAGGGGGAGAGAAACTTGTTACGATAATTAAGTTCTCTAGTCTTGTTGTTCTTCTTTTTCTGCTGTCATCTCAAAGGTGCTGTCTCTCAGTCTTCCAAACGAACATTCCGGTGATGCAATATTTCTTCCAAACCAGCGATCTTTCTGTAAGGAGCAAAAATCTTGCATTACCATTTGTCTAGCTGATGTATGACATACCATCTTTAAACCATGAAAACATGAGTGAGAAGAGAGGAAAATAAAAAAAAAGAGAGAGAACAATTCATATGCATATATATATATTACATAAATCAACAATAACCAGCAATAGGAAAAGAGAAAAAAAACATTTTTCGAACATTTTTTTTTTAAACATTGTCAGATCATCAGGCTGTCATATCTACATGTCCAATGGTTTCCTTGCGCAGTCCCTCCCCACCAGCACCTGCATTACTCCACTGTCTGTATCTGGCCAGGATACATTGATGCGGATAGGTCATGCTGGGGTTTGGTAGACTTCTGCAAAGACCAAGCGGATATGCAATGTTTGAGTCCTTACTAATAATCGTCAGAGATGGGGAGAGAGAGAGAAAAAAAACATTTTTCACAAATACATTTACAACGTTTCACCTTGTCATTCCTGTGTCTTCAGTGAATGACCTCCCAATTTATTAACCGTTACCTCAGGCTTACCATCAGTCCTAATGATCACCTTTCCTGACTACATATCATGGGTGTGGCCCAAAATTCTTCCTAAAAGATCCCAGATTATAATTGTGTGTGTTATAATTTTGCTCATTTCTTGGTCTAGGGGGTCTGACTTTATGTGGGTTATTACAGTTGCTGGCATAATGCCCTTCTCTTCTACAATGATAACAAATCCTTGGCTTTCTCCATGTGCTAGGGGCCTGGGGTTCCGGTCGACTTGATGCCTCCTCTAGTGCTTGGATGCTCAGTACCATCAACCGCTCTCCCTGTGCTTCCCTGGTTCTTTGGATATTTTGGTCATGCTCGATAGCGGACTCTCTTAATGCAGCCACCGAGATACCTCTCCAATGAGGTATAGAGGTTTGTACCCTAATTTTTAGTGTGTCTTTTAAGCTGTCCATTAATACAGACACAGCTACCTCTCTGTGGTGTACGTTAGTTTCAATGTCATCTATACCAGTGTACCTAGCCATATCCTGCAGAGCCCGGTGAAAATACTCTGATGCGGATTCACCTTCTTTTTGTTTTATTGTAAAGATTTTATTCCACTTTACTACTGCAGGAAAATATTCTTTCAACTGTAGATTGATTCTTTTTACATTATCTTGGTTATACTTGTCTGTTAGTGGTACTTCCTCATCTAGCTTACAATCAGCGATAAATTTCAATGAATCAACATCGGGGGGTAAACATGCCCTCAAAACTGTCCTCCAATCTTTGTTATTTGGCTCTGCAGTGTTTACTAGCACTCTAATGTATTTTTGACAAGCAACTAAGTCTTTCCTGGGATCAGGAAATTCAGACAGAATTGTTCTTAAAAGGGGCAGTACATGGCGATGTTCCTGACAGGAGTGACTCCTGAAGAGTCAGTTTTCCCATTAGGTACTGCAATTACCCTGACAGGATTAAGTCCAGTAACGTCATTCTGAATTGATTCCACGATATGAGGTACATTTGTTTGTGCGTGATGTATAATACCATACGTACCTGTGGACACGACCTCACCTGACCCTCCGTTAGGGGGTTTGATTACAGTCTTTACCGATTTGGTCGCATCCACCTGGATGTCTTGTGTGATGGCTGCTGGAAAAGGCTCCGACATTGTGCTGGGCTCACTTTCTTGTTGGTGTTCCTGAGGAAAGTTTAACAAGGGGTGCGACTTGCATGGGTTAATAGTTGTCCATTTAACACTTTCATTTTTATAAACCTTATTACGTTTGTTACATTCATTCTTAATATAGTTACTAAGTGCACTTTTATCGCACCCCATTGTGCCTTTCTCCGCAACCATAATCCTCTCCATTGCCATGTCTCTCCTCTCAAGATGAAAGTTAGGTATGTAAGTTACATTTCTTTGCATGTCACTTTCCTGTAGCCATATCTGCAAACAATCATCATGTTTAACTCGTTGTTTCCAGGATTTTATGAGACAGATCCTTTGCCTTAAATTATGCAATACCTCTAAGTCAAAACTACCTATCCCGGGAAATGGTGCCTTATCCCCCGCAGTCATTCGTGTCCATTCATCACAAAAGGTCTCAGTGTGGGGACCATACCTCCTCCACATTACTAACCGAGCAGACCCTCGGGGTCTGCAAGCCTCTGCAGTCTGAACCCTGACTGCTGAACGTCCCTGTGTTGTGCACTTGGCTTCCATTGTGGACCTTACACAGAAAAACTTCCTAAAATGCACCAAACACAGTCTACGGTGGGAGTTTTCCAAGCTCTTCCACCAGCTTCTTCTGCTCCGGGTATCTCCGGTCCGCCTTCTAGCAGACACGTGTAACCGTTGCAGGCCCTATCTCTAGAGATTTTCCTGTGACCAGTGAAAATTCCCTTCCTTTTTCTTTACACAAATCACGCTTGCATGTGCTTCCCACAACACGTATGAGGGCAATTTACCTCGTATCACGTTGCGTTATTGGTCACACCTACAACCGTGCGGTCCAATCGTACCACTTATAAACACTTGTTGCCCATAAATGGTAGGATCATTGGAGTCTCCCTACTGTGCTCCAAAACAGCCAGAGCGTAATACAACGAAAACTTTATCACACTCTGTTGCACATTTTCACTCAGACCGTGCTCATCACGTTCCACCAAAGATCACCCAGATCACTCAGTTCACAAAGCGGGATTCAATACACTCATACCGTTTTCAACCCACTATCATTCTTATAGTTTTCTGATCAGAAAAATCATTTCCCGTAGTCTGATAGCTGTCCCCAGAGGCATTACAGTAAAGTAAGGTATTTAAACTAAGTTTTGGAAAAACTGAAATCAATTTGTGCTATTATCACGTGGCTATGCTATACCGCCCCCACTAAAACAATGCTATTGTGCGATTTGAGTTTCGGTGGGCGTACCCAGACGCTCCGTTGCGTAATATACGCTGCGTGCGTCGGCCTTTGGGTTGTGTTCGCGAGTCTCAGCCTTTTGTTAGAGACACGTGTACGCTGGCCACAAAATACAATTAGCACGTTTATTAATGTAGATGATTCTTTTAACTGTAATCATCTACCAAGCCCCACACAGGTCTTTCTTGTATCTCAGGTAAAGCTGTGTGTGTATTTTACAAATTACCCCTTAGTGTATAACTTTTACACTTTAACTATTTAAATAGCGACAAATCTCTCTTAGCACGTTTATCAATTATACAATGGCAAACAGGAGAGTGATATGAATATACACGAAAAAGGAATGCAGATATATGCGTGTGTATACAAAACAGAAATAAACAGTTTTAAAAGACACTAGTGTGTTGTTCTTACCTCCGGTTCCCGGATTCCTTCAGCACCCTTTACTAAGCGAAGCAGACGCTTATCCCGTCAGCACTGCGAAGAATATGATCTCCCGCCCTTTGCTGATGGATAATGTCTGCTGAAATTACCTATCAGAGATATGTGAAGGACTGGACGAGCAGCCAATTGATAAAGCTAAATATTTATCTTATATAATACCCTTTATGAGGTCTAAGAACACTGTACGCTATTTACGTATGGAGTACCGTAAGGGTACGCACGTTGCGTAACAATCGCTTAGCCGTAGTCGAGACGCTCAAGCGTCACGTTCGCTCACGGCCAAGAGATCACAGGCAGGCACGCTATTGGCTGCCGACTAACGTAATGATTCGCTATAGCGTAGCGGACGCTCGGGACCACGAGGAGATCACCAGCGGCGCTGACGCTCACAATGTTAAACCTTTATATCTAAACCATAAACAGTGTATTATGCAGTAAGACCTTAGTGTAGTGATAGAGTGTAAATGCAGCACAGTATAACCTTATTAACTTAAAAGCTGTTCGAGCGTCACCGACGCTCTGAGAATACTTAACACTATAAGAAATACACAGATACCGTGCTTAGGGTCCAACGCCTTATATATATATTATGAATGTTATACTTGCAAAAGAATTAATACAATACAAGTCATACACTACAATATAACATAGACTAACTAACCAGATAACTACACGGGAAATACAATACAATACAATTACGTTTTAAGGGAAAAATAAGAGAGAAAGAGGAGAAGAGAGAGAGAGAGAGAAATGGCTCACAATAACAGTAAGATCAATATGATTGCGGAGAAAACTTACGCACAAAGGGGAACGATCGCATGCGCCTCTGGACATCCAGCTCCCGATTATCAGCAATGAGAACCGTTGAAGAGTGAGCTGGATGTGATCGGCTTGTCTATTTATGCCCCACACACAATACAATTCAATGGTCCCTACAATCTCATTGTTCATTGGACACAGGAATTCCTCCTCGCATTATAACAAAAGGTCATAGGTTGATTCATACAGGTGGGCTGTGACAATTTCCAACTGCTCAGGTGGGTGGGAAACTAGGTTTCCCGCCGCATGGATAAGTAAGTGCAAATAATAGTAAATGGACATAAACTTCTTATGTCCATA
This sequence comes from Pseudophryne corroboree, assembly GCF_028390025.1. NCBI lineage: Eukaryota > Metazoa > Chordata > Amphibia > Anura > Myobatrachidae > Pseudophryne > Pseudophryne corroboree. The sequence continues at coordinate 171,139,740 of NC_086444.1, read as the reverse complement.
ACTATTCGCACGAGCGATTAATCCGCTCCAAACCAACACCGGAATATTGCTAATTAAATACTCTTCCGATGGATACTAAACATCACTGTATGACCCCTGTTGGACCCTTCGTACAATACAAAGAGGGATCTCTCTGTCCAGGAACATGCTACATTAACTAAACTTTCAGAATCTATCAAAGGGACCATGATCTACAAAATACATTATATAGTGAAAATATGTAACGATTGAGTCGCACGCTACGATCACATAAACTCTACCGTAAATGCGCACATCGTGCGCCTGCGGGTGCACGCGACAGCGAGTATGCGCACGCACGGGAGAGTGTACGCATGCGCAGCACGGACCTGTATGAGGTGCAAATATGGTAGTGTGCATAGAGATATTTTTCTGACTTTGACACTGGGTTCACTGCCTGTCTTGGGGGGGGGGGGGAATGCACACACAGCGATCGCTCTCAGAGAGGTTCGTTGCTGCACTCCCTCCACCTACAGAGACTCACCTTGATTCTCCTCCTCCGCTGCTAACCGCATCAGTGTCAGGCTCTCTCCTCAGTGCTTCTCTTCCGATCATAGCCATCAGTCACTTCCTGGTCTTCAGTCACGTGACCGGGTGCCCTCACTGGTGTAGCTGGTGCTGCTTAGTCGTGTCGCTGTTATCAGTCGTATTGATGGAGTGCTCCAACGCGTTTCGGCCCTTGGGGGCCTTCCTCTGGGAGAGAAGTGTCACACATTCAGTTTATTACTTAATTAAACCCAGCACAGCACAGCATGCTCAATATGCTCAGTTTGGACAATTTATTATAACAGAGTTTCAGAACCTTGTTACTAACAACTTATATTGCAATATAATAAACGTTAATTGTGCAACGTATTCAAACAGTGCATTATTTGTTTATACATATATATACATTGTTAACTAGAAATCGGGGTTGAGTGCAGTGTAAACACACATTTGGACATTATTGTTACAACAAGAAGGGACCGACTTGTTAAACATTAGCAGCACTCCCCGTAACACAGTGTACATCTGTGCGCAGTCCGCCCACCTTTTGCTTGTAGTCTTTTCTGTTAAGATTATTTTGTAACTTGTTTTTTTAAATGCAAATGTAAAGCAACTATTTTGTTAGTCCTTTTGGGAGAAAAGTGCTGTATATTTATTATTATTACTATTATAATTATTATTATTATTATTATTATTATTACTATTATTAGCATTGGCCTCCAACAGTGAACAGTAAAGCTTATTAGATGTCAATGTAAGTATTGGGAGACAAGACAGATCAGAGATAAAATAAGTTAGTTTAAATTATTATGTGTCTACAATTCTTCTTTTACAGTTCGATTCATCCAAAACTTTGCAGAGTTGGAGTTTCTGCACTTATCCTTTAAATATTATCCAGATTTCAATGGTTTGATGAACTCGCTCACTACTTGCAAAAAGCTGAAAGAATTGAGTTTTTTTGGATCAGTTCTATTGGAAAATAATATGGCTCTACTAGGTAATGTATTGATAAAAAAAAACACAAATTAGGTAGAATGACTCTAATACGTCAGATATCAGTGTGACGAAAATGAAAAGAAATACAATAAGCTTTCTATTCGGGATCAGTATGATTTGCCGACGGACAGGATGCCGGCTGTCAGTATACCGACAGCGACATCCCGTCCATCAGAATACCAAAAGCCAACCAAAGAGGTCCCTAACCCTCACCTTTTCCCTACCCTAACCCTCCCTTGGGGGTGCCTAACCCTAACCTTCCCCAGTGGTGCCTGACCCTAACCCTCCCCGGTCCCTAACCGTAACCTTCCTGTCCCTGATCCCTAACGCTAACTTCCCTTCTCCTGCCTAAACCTAAAACGCACCCCACCCCCGTGGCAGGATGCCTTCGCGTCCCGCTGTGAGAACCTTCAGGATGCCAGCTGTCATGTGACACCGGCATCATGGGCAGCATCGGTATGTTGACGCTAGCATTGCGTCCTCCTTCGGGATCCCACCGTCGTTATATTGACCGCCAGGATCCCATCCGTCAGGAAGCCAACTGCTTCCCTTTTATTCATCTACATGTCAAAGTGAAGACAAAATATAAATGGAAAGTAACAGATACGATAAAAATTCTAATCACTAATTTCATTAGAAATCACTTAATCAGTGACAGCTGTAGGAACTCGTTATGCCCTGTAAGCCTATGTTAAAGTATTGTCACTCAGAACCAGTGGTGCAAGTAGAAAAAATGTCTTACGGGTACTGTGTGCGCGCGCCAAAGTCGCGCGCGTGCAAAAATGGGTGTGGCCAAATGCCACATGGGGCGTGGCCAATGAAAATGGGGGCGTGATACACATATGGGGGGAGGGGCAGATACACGTATGACCCCAATAGTGCCAGATACACATTGCCCCACAGTGCCAGATATGCATTGCCCCACAGTGCCAGATACACATTGCCTCACTGTGCCAGATACCCAAATGTCCCCAGAGTGCCAGATACCCAAATGTCCCCAGAGTGCCAGATACACATTGCCTCACAGTGCCAGATACACATTGCCTCACAGTGCCAGATACACAAATGCCCCCAGAGTGCCAGATACACAAATGTCCCCAGAGTGCCAGATACACAAATGTCCCCAGAGTGCCAGATACACAAATGTCCCCAGAGTGCCAGATACACAAATGTCCCCAGAGTGCCAGATACACAAATGTCCCCAGAGTGCCAGATACACAAATGTCCCCAGAGTGCCAGATACACAAATGTCCCCAGAGTGCCAGATACACAAATGTCCCCAGAGTGCCAGATACACAAATGTCCCCAGAGTGCCAGATACACAAATGTCCCCAGAGTGCCAGATACACAAATGTCCCCAGAGTGCCAGATACACATTTGTCCCCAGAGTGCCAGATACACATTTGTCCCCAGAGTGCCAGATACACATTGCCTCACAGTGCCAGATACACATTGCCTCACAGTGCCAGATACACATTGCCTCACAGTGCCAGATACACATTGCCTCACAGTGCCAGATACACATTGCCTCACAGTGCCAGATACACATTGCCCCACAGTGCCAGATACACAAATGCCCCCAGAGTGCCAGATATACATTGCCTCACAGTGTCAGATACACATTGCCCCACAGTGCCAGATACACAAATGCCCCCACTGTGTCAAATATACATTGCCCCCCAGTGCCAGATACAGAAATGCCCCCACAGTGCCAGATATGCCCCCAGTGCCAGATACACAAGTATGCCCCCAGTGCCAGATATGCCCCCAGTGCCAGATACAGAAATGCCCCCAGTGCCAGATACACAAGTATGCCCCCATTGCCAGATATGCCCTCAGTGTCAGAAATGCCCCAGTGCCAGATACACATGTCTCCGCAGTGCCAGATATGGCCACAGTGCCAGATACACATGTCCCCCCAGTGCCAGATATGCCCCCCAGTGCCAGATACACATGTCCTTCCAGTGCCAGATATGCCCCCAGTGCCAGATATCCCCCAGTGCCAGGTACACAAGTCCCCCCCAGTGCCAGATATGCTCCCAGTGCCAGGTATACATGCCCCCCAGTGCCAGATATCCCCCAGTGCCAGGTATACATGCCCCCCCCAGTGCCAGATATCCCCCAGTGCCAGGTATACATGCCCCCCCCAGTGCCAGATATCCCCCAGTGCCAGGTATAAATGCCCCCCCAGTGCCAGATATGCCCCCAGTGCCAGATATGCCCCCAGTGCCAGATATGCCCCCAGTGCCAGATATCCCCCAGTGCCAGGTATAACATGCCCCCCCCAGTGCCAGATATCCCCCAGTGCCAGGTACACAAGTCCCCCCCAGTGCCAGATATGCTCCCAGTGCCAGGTATACATGCCCCCCAGTGCCAGATATCCCCCAGTGCCAGGTATACATGCCCCCCCCAGTGCCAGATATCCCCCAGTGCCAGGTATACATGCCCCCCCCCCAGTGCCAGATATCCCCCAGTGCCAGGTATAAATGCCCCCCCAGTGCCAGATATGCCCCCAGTGCCAGATATGCCCCCAGTGCCAGATATCCCCCAGTGCCAGGTATAACATGCCCCCCCCAGTGCCAGATATCCCCCAGTGTCAGGTATACATGCCCCCCCTCCCCTGCTCACCGCTGCCATCGCCGTCCTGTCTGTGTGAGGGAAGGAGAGCGCAGCCTGCACCCTCTCCTTCCCCTCAGTCTCCGGCGGGTGTCTCAGTTTAATTCAGCGCCGATCAGTGAGCCAATCAGAGCTCGCGGGTGCGAGCTCTGATTGGCTCACGGATCAGCGCTGAATTAAACTGAGACACCCGCCGGAGACTGAGGGGAAGGAGAGGCGCAGGCTGCGCTCTCCTTCCCTCACATCAGCGGCGGGACGGCGGGGAGCAGCAGAGGGAGGGAAGAGGAGCGGCGGCCCGTCGGTGTGGGTACGGCGTACCCACGGCTAAATTTTTACGGGTACGCCGTACCCACCCGTACCCACCCGTACCCACACACTTGCACCGAGTCAGAACTGGATTTGGATTAAGACTTTGGGGCCAGGGGCAATTAATATAGCGGACAATTTATTGCAACAATCTCAGGCCAACATTTGTTTTTAAACCCCATTGCTCCACCTCATTCAAACACCATGAATAATAAAAACAAGACAAAAATAGATGGAAAGAATCTACAGTAACCCAAAAGATTCAGTTCTAACCCATTAGATATAGGTCACTCTTAAGATACAGTGGGGGGGGGGTATTAAATTTCTGAAAAGTCAGTAGGGTGTCTTTTTTTTCCTATCTAATAGAAAAAAACAGACAACCAACCGACTTTTCAAACAATTGACTATCCCCCAGTAAATCTAACCCCAAAACCAATCAGGAATAACACTTTGTACCATCCAGCTAAAACCAGCCACATGCAGTTAAATTGCTGGTGATTACATTAAGACAATGGGGCAATGATGTAAGATAGAAACAGATGCATCATTTCATGGTGGTCATTCTGAGTTGATCGCTCGCGAGCAGTTTTTAGCAGCCGTGCAAACACATTGTCCCTGCCCACCGGGGAGTGTATTTTAGCTTTGCAGAAGTGCAAACACCTGTGCAGCAGAGCGTCTGCAAAAACATTTTGTGCAAAACAAGACCAGCCCTGTACTTACTCTTCATGTGTGTTGATTCTATTGTTGGATGGTTGGCTTTTGGCATCACACACCCACCCAGCGTTCGTCCAGCCACGCCTGCGTTTTCCCTGGCATGACTGCATTTTTCTAAGCACTCCCTGAAAACGGGCAGTTACCACTCAGAAACGCCCCTTTCCTGTCAATCTTCTTGCGGCCGCCAGTGCAAATGAAAACGTCGCTAGAACCTGTGCAAAACCACAAAGGCCTTTGTACCCGTACGTCGCGCGTGCGCAATACGGTGCATACGCAGAAATGCCGATTTTTAGCCTGATCGCTGTGCTGCAAACAACGGTAGCTAACGATCAATTCAGAATGACCCCCTATATTTAAATTCTTAATGGTGAACAGAGTATTTAAAATAAATAGATATGTTTATATACAAGTGAAGCTAATATAGTAAAAACATAATAAAATAATAATAATAATAATAATAATAATAATAAGAAGAAGATTAATAAATAAAAATAATAATAATAATATTTTGTTACAAATTAGTAAATGAAATCTTGTATTTTCATTGACAGCTGCAGCCATGAAAAATTTTACATCTTTGAGAAGTCTCAATTTGGACAGACACAGTATATTTGGAACTGACATTGCAGAGTGTTTTGGTATGGTAAACCTTCTTATAAACTCTTCTATTGTACAAATTATTCATTTTCATGAACCTCACAGCCTACAGTAACAGAATCAATTCACTATTTTAATATATTGAAATGGTAAACATCCAATATAAATTAAGATTAAGAAGAGTAGGGAGATTCTTTATGAAATGCAGTGAGCAAAGTGTAAGTGTCACATGAAAGTCCGATCTCCTACCCTTTTATATCATCCTTTCAGTAAAAGGAGGATTTTGGTACTTACCGATAAATCCCTTTTTCCAAAGCCATAGGGGACATTGGCACAACTTCAAGACTCTGTGGTGATGATGGTGGCTTACAAGAAGCTGGCACTTTAAATAATCAAAGAAGTGAAACAGGCTCCTCCCCCTCTATCCCCCATCATCCATCAATTATGAATTAGCCGAGAAGAGACGGGAACAAGAGAATCACACATTCCGGAATCCCTTTGCGTTTTAGGATGTCTGCCTCAAGAGCCATCCCGTTAAACATAGTTGTGGTAAATCTGGATGCACGAAGGGCCCTTGTTGGAGTAGATCCATATGCAGAGGTAGAGGCCAAGGATCATCCGCTGTCTGAAAACCAAGCTCTCCGAGGCCAATCTGGTACCACCAAGATCACCGTGATTGATTCCCATTTGATTCTCTTGAGAATTCAAGACAATAGAGGTAATGGAGGAAACACGTATACTAGGTCGTACGGCCAAGGCACGGCCAGAGCATCTACAGCTTCCGCCTGAGGATCCTGTGTTCTGGAGATGTATCAAGGAAGTTATAGAATTGAGATGGGATGCCACCTCTGGACACCCCCAGCGCTGTGTCAGAGCATCGAACACCTCTGGGTGAAGAGCCCATTCTCCTGGATGTAGATCGTGCCAGCTGAGGTAGTCTGCTTCCCAATTGTCTACTCCTGGAATGAATACTGCTGAGAGGACTACAGCATTGTGTTCTGCCCACTGGAGAATGTGTGTCATCTCTTGCATCGCTTGGCGACTGCGAGTTCCTCCCTGCTTGTTTACGTATGCTACAGCAGTCGCGTTGTCCGATTGAACCTTTACCGCCTTGGATCGAAGAACTTGGGCAGCTTGTACCAGCACAATTTATTGGCAACAGTGATGCCTGTGGAGACCAATGGCCCTGAAGATGGAAGTCCAACACAACCGCACCCCATCCCCTGAGGCTGGCATCCGTCGTTAGGAGCATCCAGTCCCATACACCGAACGACCTGGCCGCAGTGAGATTGTGCAGTTGGAGCCACCAATGAAGCGAAAGTCACGTCTCTCTGGAGTCTGCTGAACTAACTGTTGAAGATGTAGATGTGACCCCGACCATTCATGTAACAGATCCAGCTGGAAAGGACGTGAATGAAAACGGGCGAACTCCAGAGTTTCGAAAGCTGCTACCATTTTTCCAAGCAAACAAATGCATAAATGGACTGATACCAGTCCTGGCTTGAGAACAGCTTGGACCAGTTTCTGTATTCCCAGAGCTTTGTCTTGAGGAAGAAAAACTTTCTGTACATTGGTGTCCCCCGAGAAACTGGACACGCTGTGATGGCTGAAGGTTGAATTTCCGAAAATTGATTATCCATCCGTGTTCCACTAACACATTGTATGTTAATAGAGCATGCTCCTGAAGAACGAGATGTGATGGAGCTTTGAGTAAAAGGTCATCTAGGTATGGTATTATTGTGGCTCCCAATGATGAGGTGAGCAATCATCACCGACATGACCTGGGTAAAGACCCTCGGTGCTGTGGACAGACCGAATGGTAATGCTCTGAACTGAAAATAATCCTGTTGAATAGCGAATCTGAGACACACTTGGTGCGGTTCTCATATTGGAATGTGGAAATATGCATCCTCGATGTCTAGAGATATCATGAATTCCTTGGGTTCCAGGCTCGAAATCACTGAGTTGAGTGACTCCATCTTGAACCGGTAATAAGCCAGAAACTGAATTAATGATTTCAGATTCAGAATTGGTCGTACAGTACCGTCTAGTTTTGGTACTATGAAAAGATTGGAATAATAAACCTTCTTTCTTTGAAGCAGTGGTACCGGCATTTAACACAGCCGATTCCACCAAGGACTGTATTGCACCTTGAAGGGCCAAACATTTGTCCAGAAGAAGTGGAAGACTTGTAAAAATATTTGGTGGCAAAACTTTGAAATCTAACTTCTACCCTTAAGAGATGATATTGTGAATCCCTGCATTGTTTGATAATCTTGTAACAGGCATCCTGAGAGTTTCAAAGCCACGCTCCCACCATACTTGCACTCCGGTGGAAGGGGAGACCGTCATGCCACAGTATTTTCTGCAGGCTTTAGGTCTTGATGATGAGCAAAGACTGGTTGCTTGCCGCAACCTCTACCTTGCAAGGGTGTAGTTCTACCACATCCCCTAAAAGGTTGAGTGGAACGAAAGGACCGAAAGGAAGTTTCAGTATAAGAGCACTTAGGTGGTGGCGGAAGAGTGGGTAAGAAGGTAGATTTACCACCCGTAGCCTGACAAATTAACGAGTCTAGTTCTTTTCCAAAAAGAATGTCACCTGTAAATGGAAATGCTTCTGCCGCTCTTTTTGACTCAGCGTCTACTTGCCACGACCAAAGCCAAAGAACTCTTCTGTTGCTGCTTGAATCCTCAAGTTAATTTGTCCGATATTTCTAGCTGCTTCTCCTAGGTATATAGCCGATTCCTTAATATGTTCCGCTAGGATCACTATTTCTTCTAATGGAACTCCCTCTTGTAAGTCCTTTATTAATTTAGTGGCCCAGTGCTCCACTGCCTTCTTCACTCAGGAACTTATAAAGAATAGTTATTAAGAGATAATCTGCACAATTAGATCGGTGGTGCAGCTATAGCCTAAATCTAATAGTGCTTCCTCACTACACTAAATTAACAGACAGATTGCAAAAAGTGAGAAATAGGTTACAAGCGCCCCACAGATGTCCCACTTCACCATTAATTCACCACAAGGTGACAAAATAAAGAAAAGGAAATACCGTTTTCAAGTATCTCAAATTCACAAAGAATCAGATGGTATTCCAATAACTCCTTTGGATAAAATCTGTAACAGAATGTGTCCCCTTCATATATACAAGAGCTGGCTAGCTCATAAAGGGGTACACCAGAAGAAATAACATAGTGCAAATTATCATTTTAAAATACATAGATTTAATGATGCAATACACTTACAAACAAAGTAGATAAAAGCACATATAGAAATGTCCCATCCCAGGCAATAGCAGCAACAAGCGGAGAGGTCGTGGAACCACCCTGATGGATCTAGGTTCGCTGAACAATCGGGCTCCGGAACCGGATTTCAGAGCTGGACCATCTAAGTAGCAGCAGCCTGTCAGTGGGATAGTAAAGAAGGGATAGCAGTACGCTTAACGCGTTTCAGACATTCGTCCTTCGTCAAAAGTGTGTAGAACTCAGGAACTTACCAAGGTTGGTCTTAGTGAGATACCTGCTGCCGAATAGATGGACTTCAACATGGTGTCCAGCTTCCGGTCAGACGGGTCTTTCAACAAAGTTGCTCCCGGAACAGGTAATGCCGTTTTCTTGGACAACCTGGATAGAGTCCACTCAAGGCGACTTTTTCCATTTATCCGTCATAGTCGATGGAAACGGATAAATACTTAGGAATCTTTTGGGCATCTGAAACTGCTTGTCCGGGTTTTTTCAAGCCTTTGTCAGCTGATCATGATCATCCAGTTTCTTTGAAAAGGGATAAGTGACCGTTGAACGCTGTTTTCTACCAAATAACGCCGTATCCAGCAAATCCGATGTCGTTGTCTCGGAAATGTTCAGCAGTTGTAGAGGTTCTACCCCTTGAGAAGGTTCCAGTGTAACTTCGTCTGCATCAGTAATTTCGCCCAACTCACGATCATCCTCTTCGGCTTCATTCTGACAGAGAAGCTCATCCCCAGATTCATCGGACTGAAGAATTAATGGTACTGGGCATTTCTTAGCCTTAGACACTGGCTGCGGCTGTTTACTGGACGTGCCCAAGCGTTTTGCGAGACCTTCTACCGACTTGGCTAGCCCTGTCACCCAGGGTGGTTCAGTAGCAGAAGGTACCTAATTTTGAGGCATTTCCCTAACTGTCTCACAAGTCTTCCATAAGGCAGCCAACTCAGTATGTAATTGTGAGATGGTTCCTGTGAGCGCTACAACCTAAGGGGGAAAAATTGCGTCTTGGGACGGATTAACGAAAGTAACCTCCGAAGCACATGCATCACATAGGGAGGAATCGTCTGTGTGGGCTTTTTTGTTACACTTTGCACAGATGAATAATTTTTGTGATGCCTTATTCGCTGGTTCCTTGCCTGTCATTGTAATGGACATGGAGTAGACACAGACAACTGACACCATATATATATAGATGTATCGGCCATTCTATTGAACAGCTGATATATCGCGGGTCCGTCGGCCAGTGTGTACAGGCGATATGTCTGTGAACTCCGTCGTTCACAGACATATCGCGTCGGCCCTGCAGCTCAGCCGACGGCCAATATATTGGCGCATCGCTGTGTGTGTATGGGTGACCAGCCGACCCCATGTCCACAAGCTGCGGCAGCCGGCGGTGATTGACAGCTGTACACGCCCGCCCATTCCATGACGTCAGTCCCCGACGGATCGGGCAGTGTGTATGCACAGCACACTGCCCGATCCATCTATAGATATATCTGCAGATCAATTGATCTGCAGATATATCTATCAGTGTGTACCCACCATTACAGTGCAGAGTACTGAGAAGAAAAGAAACAATGTTGCCTTTGAATGCGCTAGCTGAGAAAAGCGCTTTGATGGATAGGTGAAAACCCGCCAACTCTGCCCCCCTCGTATGTAGAGGCACCCCTCACATCAGGTCCCCAAGCGCCATTTTGAGTGTGTCTAAGAAGCAATGAACTATATATCATAGTGCTGTTATGCTTTACTGCAGCGCTGACTGCTATGATCTGGCAGCGCGGTAGCACAGGAACGGAGAGAGGAGGGTGGGCATCGACGCTGTTGTGCGCCAGTATTCCCCCTCTCTGGCTGTCACGCTGAAAACTATCAGCGTAGCAGTGAAGGGAGACCGCCCCTGCCAGAAGACCGCCTCACGCCCTTAAACATATAGTGGAAAAAGGATGCTCACCTGCCGCCCTATTCCCCCCCCCCGCCCCCGCTGCCGTGCTGTCTACTGTCAGCGCGGTAGTGTAGAAGGGATCACATGCGTGCAGTGTGAGGGAGGGCGCCGCTGCGCTGGACGCGGGTGCCGCTGTGCTTTAGGAAGGTGCTAACTCACCAAACCGGAATGCCTCAGGATGTGGTTTATACAGGAGGAACACCACTTCTCTGCCAAGTGCTATTCCTTTTGCAGCTAAACGTAAAAGTAAAAGTAACTGAGCAGGAGCTCAGTCAGTAGTGACCGGCTCCCTCGGCACAAATTCAACACTGAGGGATGATGGGGGATAGAGGCAGGCCTGGACTGTCCCACAGGGGTACAGGGAAACCACTGGTAGGCCCCACTGCCTGGGGGCCCCTCCTCCTCTAGGTATCAGGTTTTAAACTGTGCACTTGAATTATATATTATACATATGTTACCTTATACCGCACAGGATTATGATGTATTCTCTACAGTATATTGCTGTCATTAATCTGGCACATTATCATGCATGCACTAGCATTAATTACTATATAAATTATCAAGGAGTCCAGACCAGGTACTCTATAATGGTTAGTCAAACCTCTGAGGTGGCTGGCCACACCCCCTTTGGAGGCTGGCCACACCTCTAATCATGGGCCCCTACCATTGCATACCCCCAGTGGGCCCTTTGTACTCCAGTTCGACACTGGATAGAGGGGTCTATTTCACTTCTTAGATTATTTAAAGTGCCAACTCCCTGTAAACCACTATCATCACCCCACAGACTTGAAGTTGTGCCAGTGTCCCCTAGTGGCTGACAGAAAAATAAATGTTTCTGGTTTCTACTAAAATAATGCAAGGTCTAACCTAAGGGGCCCATACATCAGGCAGGAATCAGGACAATTCCCTGTTCTGCCGATGCCAGGGGTTGGGATCAGCGAGTCAGGAATTTTAACATGCTGTTTTTCCCCAATATGCCATCAGATCACCGAACCGGATCAGCAGAACAAGGAGTTGGGGCCATAGATGTATGCACGCATTACTTGTGCTATAATAAATCTTCAGAACAAGGGGACATTAGAACTTCCTTTATTACATGAATCACATTTGTATGTTGTTGAAGCTTTTCTATACATTGCCTGTAGTGCACCTAGAATTGTACTTCTTCACTAAAGTATTGTCCAATAATATAAATAAAAAAACAACAACAAAAAAGCAGTGTGTCCCCTTCCCAAATCTAAAGCAATACTAGTGCTTGGGAGCATGAGATAGTCTCCGCTATAACAGTGCTATAGTGAACACAGGCTACTACCCTCTACTGGCCAATCGCATGCAGTCAGCATGTACTTTATTCACTTTTCTTGTTTCCCTCATTTCTTCTTCTTCAAACACCCCCCCCCCCCTCCAAAAAGAAAAACCACACACACAAAAAAAAAAAAAACATGTCAAATCTATAGTGCATCAATATTGCAACAAGACATTAAAATTATATTTTGAATTTTCCCCACAGCTACTGCATTGGGCTTTCTCACTCACCTGGAGAAGTTGTGGCTGCCAGTGGGAGAAGGAATGGCTCACGCAGCCAGACTGATTATTGAACAGTTTCAGCATCTTCCTAATCTCCAGTTCCTCAAAATGACACAGATATTAGATGATGAGAGTATTGCACTGTTAGGTAAGTCACTGGTTTCAAAAAGGGGTGTGGTCTCGATGAGAGGGGGCATGGCTACATGTAATGTGGCAATCGTAAGCCACACCTCCCGTTTTTGTCACTGAGGCGGCATGCCCAGTGCTCTGTGAGCTGCTGGGATGCCACCAGCCCCTCTGTCTCCTGTGAATAGACGGTATGCGCATAGCATCTATTCACCACTGGTTTGCTATTCACCACTACAGGACACTGTGGCCCGAAGTGTTATGATTCCAGCACTCTGGTCTGAGGAGATCTTATAACAAGGACCTGAGCACTGGAACGTAATGCTGGGAAAGGGAGCGGGAATGGAAAATAGCCCCTGGCGCCCTAACTCCGTTGTCTCGCCTGTGCTGTCAGAAATCCCTTGCGAGACTATGGTTGCTTGAGCCCATGGCAGCCGCGTTTGAAGGGCGGATTACGTCTGCCCAACTCCGATGCCCCCTCAGGTCTTAATGGGAGACAAAGGGAAATCCGAGACAGGGTGATAACAAGGGGCCCTCTAACTCAGCAACAAAGCCAGGGGCTACAAGCTAACTTAAAACTAGAATATGTGCGGAAAAACCGCCAGGGAAAAGGACAACCAAAATATCCACTTGTCCACTCTCCTACCCGGCACCGCCGAGTTCCGGAGAGGACTTGTGGAAGCGGAACCCTCCGCAAATGCTCCGAAACAGAATACAAAATAACGCGGGCTGAGCCGCAGCACACGGCAGAGCCGCAACTCACGAACACCACACGAGATTCTCTGGCGACCGTGGCGGACAATAGAGGACCAGAAGACTCCTTGGGATGAGATGACAACTCCAAGATTCAGGAACTCCGAGGACAGGAATGACCGGACACAGCAGGACTGGAACAGACGTTCAGCAAACCTAAGCAGCATGCAGGAAGCTATTACCGGCGTCTGTGTGAAGCACTGAGAAAGTATTTAACAAGGAGTCCTCCAATCAGATGTTCAGAGTCTGATTGCCCTAAATGCTGTGCAGCTGCCCTGCTGCACGCCCAGAAGATCAGTGTGTGTGTGTGTACTAAATTGACCCTGCAACGGGGAACGCGGTCCGCCCGTGGCGTCCCCGTTGCTAGGGTCCAGGTGGCTCATCGCGCCCGGCGTCCCTGCGTTGCTAGGGAGCCGGCGGCTACGCACGCATGGCGTCCCAGCGTTGCTAGGGACCCAGCGGCTAGCACGCTTGGCGTCCCTAGTTGCTAGGCGCCGGGCCGCGAGGACATCGCGGACCCCGGCGCCTAACAGTACCCCCCCCTTGAGGAGGGGTCAAGGAACCCCTAAAGCCAGGTTTCTGAGGAAATTCCCGAAAAAATGCCCTCTTGAGCCTAGGGGCATGAAGATCCTTATCCAGGACCCAAGACCTTTCCTCCGGACCATAGCCTTTCCAATGAACTAAAAAATAAAGCCGACCCCGGGACAATTTGGAATCAAGAACTTTCTCTACCAAAAACTCCTGTTGTCCCTGTACATCCACTGGAGATCTACCCTGAGAGATCCTCCGAGGAAATCTACTGGAAGAAACGTATTGTTTCAACAGGGAACAGTGAAAAGTATTTCCAATCTTGAGAGATTTTGGTAAACGTAGCCGAAAGGGAACTGGGTTGACCTTCTTAATATTAAGAAACGGTCCAATAAATTTGGGTCCCAGTCTAGCCGAGGATTGTCGAAGCCTGATGTTGCGAGTTGACAACCACACTTTATCTCCCACCTTAAAAGTGCAAGGACGTCGGAGCCTGTCAGAAAATTTCTTCTCTCGGAAGGCCGCTTTTCTGAGAGCAAGGTGCACTTTTTTCCAAATTGCTCTGAGATGGGAGGTCAAGGTTAGCGAGGAGACTGGAGAATGATAAAAAAAATAATTGGCTCTGGGGTGAAAACCAAAAACTGAAAAGAATGGAGACTCTTTGGTGGAGGAATGACAAGAGTTATTGTAAGCAAATTCAGCCAAAGGGAGAAACTCGGACCAATCATTCTGGAGTTTGGCTGAATACAAACGCAAATATTGTTTTAATGACTGGTTGACTCGTTCGGTTTGCCCGTTAGACTGTGGGTGGTAACCAGATGTTAAAGACAGTTTCATCCTCAATGAGGCACAAAAACATTTCCAGAATTGTGCGATGAATTGTGGACCCCGATCAGAAACAATATCAGTGGGCAACCCATGAAGTCTGAACACATGGCGGAGGAACAAAACTGCCAACCCTTGAGCAGAAGGCAATCGGGGAAGAGCAATAAAATGAGCCATTTTACTAAAACGGTCCACTACCACCCAAATGACTCGGAATCCGGCTGAAAGGGGAAGATCAACCACAAAATCCATGGAAATATGAGACCATGGCCTGAGAGGAACAGCTAAAGGCATGAGTTGTCCGATAGGCAACAAACGAGGAACCTTATGCTGTGCACAAACCTGGCATGAATGAACGAATTCCTTAACGTCTTTAGAAAGACTAGGCCACCACACTGAGCGAGAGACTAATTCCAATGTCTTAGTGATTCCCGGATGCCCTGAGACTTTGTTGTCATGAAATTCAGTTAAAACAGTGGCTCTCAAAAATTCAGGGACATAAAGATGACCAGCAGGAGTAAGTCTAGGAGCTTGGTGTTGAAGCTGGTTTAACTGGGTAAATAAATCCTGTGTGAGGCCTGCCCGGATGACCGAAGACGGAAGTATGGGGGTAACAACAGGATTGCTATTGTGAACCGGAAGAAAGCTACGTGACAGGGCATCAGCTTTTGTATTCTTGGAACCAGGCCTGAAAGTGATTATAAACCTGAAACGAGTAAAAAATAATGCCCAACGTGCCTGCCGAGCATTAAGCCGTTTAGCTGATTCAATATATTGCAGGTTCTTATGGTCAGTCAAAACAGAAATAGTATGTTTAGCTCCCTCCAGCCAATGCCTCCACTCCTCGAAAGCCCATTTCACCGCCAGTAACTCCCGATTACCAACATCATAGTTGGATTCAGCGGAGGAGAATTTCCTGGACATAAAGGCACAAGGATGTAACTCCAGAGACTCCGGATCCTCTTGAGAAAGGACAGCCCCCACTCCAACTTCTGAGGCATCAACCTCCACAACAAAGGGCAATTCCGGATTAGGATGTCTAAGGACTGGAGCCGAGACAAAGGCTTGTTTCAAGGCCTGGAAGGACAATTCAGCTTCATGCGACCAGTTGGTAGGATCCGCTCCTTTTTTTGTCAGAGCTACTATGGGAGCAACCAGGTCAGAAAAAGAATGAATGAACCTCCTATAATAATTCGCAAACCCTAAAAAGCGCTGAATTGCTTTTAAATTAGTGGGTTGCGCCCAATTAAGGATGGCCTGGAGCTTCTTTGGTTCCATGGAAAATCCCTGAGGAGAAATTATGTACCCTAAAAAAGATACTTCCGTGACGTGAAAATCACACTTTTCCAGCTTGGCATATAAATGATTCTCACGTAACTTTTGAAGAACCAGACGCACCTGGGTAACATGTTGTTCCATCGATTCAGAATAAATCAAGATGTCGTCTAAATAAACGACCACGAATTTCCCTAGGAAGTCACGGAGAACATCGTTAATGAGGTCTTGAAAAACTGCCGGAGCATTAGACAGGCCGAACGGCATCACCAGGTATTCGTAGTGACCCGACTGAGTGCTGAAAGCCGTCTTCCACTCATCCCCAGATTTAATTCGGATGAGGTTGTAAGCTCCTCTAAGGTCAATTTTAGAAAAAATCACAGCAGAACGTAACTGATCAAAAAGTACAGAAATTAACGGCAAAGGATAGGTGTTTTTAACGGAGATCTTATTCAGGGCCCTAAAGTCAATGCATGGTCTAAGCGAGCCATCTTTTTTCTCCACAAAGAAAAAACCTGCACTAAAAGGAGATTTTGATGGTCTAATAAATCCCTTCTCTAGGCTTTCCTGAATATAATTATTCATGGCCGTAGTTTCTGGCCCGGACAAGGCATATAATCTCCCCTTAGGCAAAGTGGCACCTGGAACTAGCTCAATTGCACAATCATAAGGCCGATGGGGAGGCAGAATGTCCGCATTGCCTTTGGAGAAGACATCAGCAAACTCTTGGTATTCCACAGGAATGAGCTCTGGAACGATTGCTGCAACTCTGACTGGATACGAAATACATTCCTTAGCACAAAATGTACCCCAATGGGAAATCTCCCCGGACCGCCAATCAATGGTGGGATTATGAAAGGCAAGCCAAGGGTGACCCAGAACAACAGGAACTGCCGGGCAATGTGTAAGGTAGAATTCAATATCTTCGGAATGTAAGGCTCCTACTGTAAGTACTACTGGAGGTGAACGGTGAGTAATTACCCCATTGGAAAGCGGACCCCCATCTAAGCCGTGCATGGTGATACATCTATCTAATGATAACTGTGGGATGCCTAAGGCCTTAGCCCAAGTTAAATCCATAAAGTTTCCTGCAGCTCCACTGTCGACAAAAGCCGACACCAAAGAACTGAGGCTGCCAAAGGAAACCTTAACAGGGACTAAAAGAGAGTTGTTCGAGGAGATAAGCTGCAGACCTAAGTGAACCCCCTCACAATTCACCTGGTCAAAGCGTTTCCCGACTTGTTCGGGCAATTACGAGCAAAATGTCCCTTACCACCACAGTATAGACAAAGACCGGAATTTTGTCTTCTGGTTTTTCCTCAGGAGACAGCCGGGAGAGACCCATCTGCATGGGCTCCTCGACGTCCTCTGGAAAGGAATATACACAAGGACTAGACCTTACAGATGTTCCTCTTTCAGCCCTCCGCTCTCGGAGACGACGATCAATCTTTATAGCAAGCTCCATGAGTTTATCGAGAGTCTCAGGAGCGGGGTACTGGAGGAGACTGTCTTTAATAAATTCAGATAAACCGAGGCGAAACTGACTGCGCAGGGCCGGGTCATTCCAGCCACAGTCGTTCGACCAACGGCGAAACTCGGTACAATAAACCTCCGCAGGATTTCTACCTTGTTTGAGAGCGCGCAGCTGACTCTCAGCGGACGCCTCTCTATCTGGGTCATCATACAAGAGCCCTAAAGACTTAAAAAAGGTGTCTACAGATAACAATGAAGGATCCTCTGCTCTTAAACCAAATGCCCAGGTCTGAGGACCCCCCTGGAGTAAAGAAATAATAATCCCAACCCGCTGAGATTCGTTACCAGAGGATGTAGGTCTTAAACGAAAATAAAGTTTACAGGATTCTTTAAAATTAAAAAATGATTTTCTATCACCGGAAAAACGGTCGGGCAAATGCATCTTTGGTTCAGGGACTACCTTTGGGGAGGCTCGCAAAAGATCTTCCTGCGATCTCACCCGAAGAGAAAGATCCTGAACCATCTGAGTAAGTTCTTGAATCTGGTTGACTAAGAGCTGACCGGGTGTTATGATTCCAGCACTCTGGTCAGAGGAGATCTTATGGCAAGGACCGGAGCACTGGAACGGAATGCTGGGGAAGGGAGCAGGACAGGAAAATAGCCACTGGCGCCCTAACTCTGTTGTCTCACCCGTGTTGTCAGAAATCCCCTGCGACACTATGGTTTCTTGAGCCCTTGGCAGCCGCGTTTGAAGGGCGAATTATGTCTGCTCAACTTCGATGCCCCCCGGTCTTAATGAGAGACAAAGGGAAACCCGAGACAGGGTGATAACAAGAGGCCCTCTAACTAAACAACCAGACCAGGGGCTAAGCAAACTCAAAACTATAATATGTGCAGAGAAACCGCCAGGGAAAAGGACAACCAAAATATCCACTTGTCCAATACTCCTACCCGGCACCGCCGAGTACCAGAGAGGACTTTTGTGGAAGCGGAACCCTCCGCAAATGCTCCAAACACAAAATATAAAAGGTAAAGCGGCTGAGCCGCAACACACGGCAGAGCCGCAACTCACGAACACCATTGGATATAAAACGGTGATCAGTCAGGACTCCAGGGAACCAAACGACCTCTTGGGATGAGATGACAACTCCCGAATACCGGACTTCTGAGGACTGGAATGACCGGATACAGCAGGACTGGAAACAGACTCTCAGCAAACAAAGGCAGCATGCAGGAAGCTATTACCGGCGTCTGTGAGAAGCCCTGGGAGTGTATTTAACAAGGAGTCCTCCAATCAGCTGCTAAAGGCTGATTAGAATAAATGCCGTGCAGCTGCCTTGTTGCACGGCCAGAGAGCAGGTGAATATCTTAATTTCCTAAAGCCTAGCAACGGGGAACGCGGTCCGCCAGTGGCGTCCCCGTTGCTAGGGTCCGTGCGGCTCAGCGCGCCCGGCGTCTAGCGTTGCTAGGGAGCCGGCGGCTGTACGCGCACGGCGTCTCTAGTTGCTAGGCGCCGGGCCGCGCAGACAAGCGGACCCCGGCGCCTAACAGTACCCCCCCTTGAGGAGGGGTCAAGGAACCCCTAAAGCCAGGTTTCTGAGGAAATACCCGAAAAAATGCCCTCTTGAGCCTCGGGGCATGAAGATCCTTATCCAGGACCCAAGACCTTTCCTCCGGACCATAGCCTTTCCAGTGAACTAGAAAATACAGCCGACCCCGGGACAATTTGGAATCGAGAACCTTCTCTACCAAGAACTCCTGTTGTCCCTGTACATCCACTGGAGATCTACCCTGAGAGATCTTCCGAGGAAATCTACTGGAAGAAACGTATTGTTTCAACAGGGAACAATGAAACGTATTTCCAATCCTGAGAGATCTTGGTAAACGTAACCGAAAGGCAACTGGGTTGACTCTTTTAATAATAAGAAATGGCCCAATAAATTTGGGTCCCAGTCTAGCCGAGGATTGTCGAAGCCTGATGTTGCGAGTCGACAACCACACCCTATCTCCCACCTTAAAAGTGCAAGGACGTCGAAGCCTGTCAGAAAATTTCTTCTCTCGAAAGGCCGCTTTTCTGAGAGCAAGGTGCACCTTTTTGCAAATGGCTCTGAGATGGGAGGTTAAGGTTAGCGAGGAGACTGAGGAATGATGAAAAAAAGAATTAGCTCTGGGGTGAAAACCAAAAACTGAAAAGAATGGAGACTCTTTAGTGGAGGAATGACAAGAATTATTGTAAGCAAATTCAGCCAACGGAAGAAACTCGGACCAATCATTCTGGAGTTTGGCTGAATACAAGCGCAAATATTGTTTCAATGATTGGTTAACTCGTTCGGTTTGCCCGTTGGATTGTGGGTGGTAACCGGATGTTAACGACAATTTCATCTTCAATGAGGCACAAAAACATTTCCAGAATTGTGCGATGAATTGTGGACCCCGATCAGAAACAATATCAGTAGGCAACCCATGAAGCCTGAACACATGGCGGAGAAACAAAACTGCCAACCCTTGGGCAGAAGGCAATCGGGGAAGAGCAATAAAATGAGCCATTTTACTAAAACGGTCCACTACCACCCATATGACTCGGAATCCGGCTGAAAGGGGAAGGTCAACCACAAAATCCATGGAAATATGAGACCACGGCCTGAGAGGAACATTTAAGGGCATAAGTCGCCCGATGGGCAAGGAACGGGGAACCTTATGCTGTGCACAAACCTGACATGAATAAACAAATTCCTTGACGTCTTTAGAAAGACCAGGCCACTATACTGAGCAAGAGACTAACTCCAATGTCTTAGAGACTCCTGGATGCCCTGAAACTTTGTTATCATGGAATTCCGTTAAAACAGTAGCTCTCAAAAACTCAGGGACGTAAAGACGACCAGCAGGAGTAATTCTAGGAGCTTGGTGTTGAAGCTGTTTTAACTGGGTAAATAAATCTTGTGTGAGGCCCGCCCAGATGACCGAAGATGGAAGTATGGGGGTAACAGGATTGTTATTGTGAACCGGAAGAAAGCTACGTGACAGGGCATCAGCCTTAGTATTCTTGGAACCAGGCCTGAAAGCGATTATAAATTTGAAACGCGTAAAAAATAATGCCCAACGTGCCTGCCGGGCATTAAGCCGCTTAGCCGATTCAATGTATTGCAGGTTCTTATGGTCAGTCAATACCGAAATAGTATGTTTTGCTCCCTCCAGCCAATGCCTCCACTCCTCGAAAGCCCACTTTACCGCCAGTAACTCCCGATTACCAACGTCATAGTTGGATTCAGCGGAGGAGAATTTCCTGGACATAAAGGCACAAGGATGTAACTCCAGAGACTCCGGATCCTTTTGAGAAAGGATAGCCCCCACTCCAACCTCCGAGGCATCAACCTCCACCACAAAGGGCAATTCCGGATTAGGATGTCTGAGGACTGGAGCCGAGACAAAGGCTTGTTCAAGGCCCGGAAGGACAACTCAGCTTCACGCGACCAGTTGGTAGGATCCGCTCCTTTCTTTGTCAGAGCTACAATGGGAGCAACCAGGTCAGAAAAAGAATGAATGAACCTCCTATAATAATTCGCAAACCCTAAAAAGCGCTGAATTGCTTTTAAATTGGTGGGTTGCGCCCAACTAAGGATGGCCTGGAGTTTCTTTGGTTCCATGGAAAATCCCTGAGGGGAAATTATGTACCCTAAAAAAGATACTTCCGTGACATGAAACTCACACTTCTCCAGCTTGGCATATAAATGATTCTCACGTAACTTTTGAAGAACCAGACGCACCTGGGTAACATGTTGTTCCATTGATTCAGAAAAAATCAGGATGTCGTCTAAGTAAACGACCACGAATTTCCCTAGGAAATCACGGAGCACATCGTTAATGAGGTCTTGAAAAACTGCCGGAGCATTGGACAGGCCGAACGGCATCACCAGGTATTCGTAGTGACCCGACTGAGTACTGAAGGCCGTCTTCCACTCATCTCCAGATTTAATTCGGATGAGGTTGTACGCTCCTCTAAGGTCAATTTTAGAAAAAATCACAGCAGAACGTAACTGATCAAAGAGTACAGAAATCAACGGCAAAGGATAGGTGTTTTTAACTGAGATCTTATTCAGGGCTCTAAAATCAATGCAAGGTCTAAGCGAGCCATCCTTTTTCTCCACAAAGAAGAAGCCTGCACTTAAAGGAGATTTTGATGGTCTAATAAATCCTTTCTCAAGGCTCTCCTTTACATAATCATTCATAGCCGCAGTTTCTGGCCCGGATAATGCATATAATCTTCCCTTTGGCAATGCGGCACCAGAAATTAACTCAACAGCACAATCATAAGGCTGATGGGGAGGCAGAATGTCCGCATTGCCTTTGGAGAAAACATCAGCAAACTCCTGGTATTCCACCGGAATGAGTTCTGGAATGATAGCTGCTACTCTGACTGGAAACGTGATACATTCCTTATCACAAAAAGTACCCCATTGTGAAATCTCCCCCGACCGCCAATCAATGGTGGGATTATGAAAGGCCAGCCAAGGGTGACCCAGAACAACTGGAACTGCTGGGCAATGTGTAAGAAAGAACTCGATTTTCTCGGAATGTAGAGCTCCTACTGTAAGTAGTACAGGGGGTGTATGGAGAGAAATAATCCCATTAGACAGCGGACTCCCATCTAAGCCATGCATGGTGACACACCTACCCAAAGGTAACTGAGGAATGCCTAAGGCCTTAGCCCAAGTTAAATCCATAAAGTTTCCTGCAGCTCCACTGTCAACAAAAGCCGACACCGTAGAACTGAGGCTGCCAAAGGAAACTTTAACTGGGACTAAAAGGGAGTTATTCGAGGAGATAAGCTGCAGACCTAGGTGAACCCCCTCACAATTCACCTGGTCAAAGCGTTTCCCGACTTGTTCAGACAATTACGAGCAAAATGTCCCTTACCCCCACAGTACAGACAAAGACCAGAATTTTGCCTTCTGGCTCTTTCTTCAGGAGACAGCCGGGAAAGACCCATCTGCATGGGCTCCTCTACGTCTTCAGGAATGGAATATACACACGGACTTGACCTTACAGGTGCTCCTTTTTCAGCCCTCCGCTCTCTGAGACGACGATCAATCTTAATAGAAAGCTCCATGAGTTTATCGAGAGTCCCAGGAGCGGGGTACTGAAGGAGACTGTCTTTTATAGAGTCTGATAAGCCGAGGCGAAACTGACTGCGCAGGGCTGGGTCATTCCAGCCACAGTCGTTCGACCAACGGCGAAACTCCGTACAATAAACCTCCGCAGGATTTCTACCCTGTCTGAGAGCGCGCAACTGACTTTCAGCGGACGTCTCTCTATCAGGGTCATCATACAAGAGCCCTAAAGACTCAAAAAAAGCATCAACTGACAACAATGCCGGATCCTCTGCTCTTAAACCAAATGCCCAGGTCTGAGGATCCCCCTGGAGCAAAGAAATAATAATCCCAACCCGCTGAGATTCAGTACCCGAGGAAGTCGGTCTTAAACGAAAATAAAGTTTACAGGATTCTTTAAAATTAAAAAACTCTTTTCTATCACCAGAAAAACGGTCAGGCAAATGCATCTTTGGTTCAGGGACTACCCTTGTGGAAGCTCGCAAAAGATCTTCCTGCGACTTCACCCGAAGAGAAAGATCCTGAACCATCTGAGTAAGTTCTTGAATCTGGCTGACTAAGAGCTGACCAGGATTTGGCCCTAAACCTGTTGGATTCATGAGGCCGATAAACTCTCACAAAACTGAATGAGAAAAAATTAAACCCCGTTTAATTTTAAGTTTTGGTATGGCCGGTAATAATGTTATGATTCCAGCACTCTGGTCAGAGGAGATCTTATGGCAAGGACCGGAGCACTGGAACGGAATGCTGGGGAAGGGAGCAGGACAGGAAAATAGCCCCTGGCGCCCTAACTCTGTTGTCTCACCCGTGTTGTCAGAAATCCCCTGCGAGACTATGGTTTCTTGAGCCCTTGGCAGCCGCGCTTGAAGGGCGGATTATGTCTGCCCAACTTCGATGCCCCCCGGTCTTAATGAGAGACAAAGGGAAACCCGAGACAGGGTGATAACAAGAGGCCCTCTAACTAAACAACCAGGCCAGGGGCTAAGCAAACTCAAAACTATAATATGTGCGGATAAACCGCCAGGGAAAAGGACAACCAAAATATCCACTTGTCCAATACTCCTACCCGGCACCGCCGAGTACCAGAGAGGACTTTTGTGGAAGCGGAACCCTCCGCAAATGCTCCAAACACAAAATATAAAAGGTAAAGCGGCTGAGCCGCAGCACACGGCAGAGCCGCAACTCACGAACACCACTGGATATAAAACGGTGATCAGTCAGGACTCCAGGGAACCAAACGACCTCTTGGGATGAGATGACAACTCCCGAATACCGGACTTCTGAGGACTGGAATGACCGGATACAGCAGGACTGGAAACAGACTCTCAGCAAACAAAGGCAGCATGCAGGAAGCTATTACCGGCGTCTGTGAGAAGCCCTGGGAGTGTATTTAACAAGGAGTCCTCCAATCAGCTGCTAAAGGCTGATTAGAATAAATGCCGTGCAGCTGCCTTGCTGCACGGCCAGAGAGCAGGTGAATATCTTAATTTCCTAAAGCCTAGCAACGGGGAACGCGGTCCGCCAGTGGCGTCCCCGTTGCTAGGGTCCGTGCGGCTCAGCGCGCCCGGCGTCTAGCGTTGCTAGGGAGCCGGCGGCTGTACGCGCACAGCGTCTCTAGTTGCTAGGCGCCGGGCCGCGCAGACAAGCGGACCCCGGCACCTAACACCGGGATTTGGCCCTAAACCTGTCGGATTCATGAGGCCGATAAACTCTCACAAAAACAGAATGAGAAAAAATTAAACCCCGTATAATTTTAAGTTTTGGTTTGGCCGGTAATAATGTTATGATTCCAGCACTCTGGTCTGAGGAGATCTTATAACAAGGACCTGAGCACTGGAACGTAATGCTGGGAAAGGGAGCGGGAATGGAAAATAGCCCCTGGCGCCCTAACTCCGTTGTCTCGCCCGTGCTGTCAGAAATCCCTTGCGAGACTATGGTTGCTTGAGCCCATGGCAGACGCGTTTGAAGGGCGGATTACGTCTGCCCAACTCCGATGCCCCCTCAGGTCTTAATGGGAGACAAAGGGAAATCCGAGACAGGGTGATAACAAGGGGCCCTCAAACTCAGCAACAAAGCCAGGGGCTACAAGCTAACTTAAAACTAGATTATCTGCGGAAAAACCGCCAGGGAAAAGGACAACCAAAATATCCACTTGTCCACTCTCCTACCCGGCACCGCCGAGTTCCGGAGAGGACTTGTGGAAGCGGAACCCTCTGCAAATGCTCCGAAACAGAATACAAAATAACGCGGGCTGAGCCGCAGCACACGGCAGAGCCGCAACTCACGAACACCACACGAGATTCTCTGGCGACCGTGGCGGACAATAGAGGACCAGAAGACTCCTTGGGATGAGATGACAACTCCAAGATTCAGGAACTCCGAGGACAGGAATGACCGGACACAGCAGGACTGGAACAGACGTTCAGCAAACCTAAGCAGCATGCAGGAAGCTATTACCGGCGTCTGTGTGAAGCACTGAGAAAGTATTTAACAAGGAGTCCTCCAATCAGATGCGATCGCTAGGCAGCGACGACTGCCATGCGCCGGCACACTGCGGCGCCGGTGCATGCGCAGTTCCGACCCGATCACTGCGCTGTGACAAACTGCAGCGAGCGATCAGGTCGGAATGACCCCCTATATCTCTCTCCCCCAGATCACCTAGGCCTCAGAGTAAGTTAACGTAGGGTTACGAATTTATTCCTTTTATGTTCTTGAAGTCAATCTGTGCATATCAAATTGTAAGTCTTGTTATTTACCTGTGGTGTTTGTAACTTAACCCTGGCGATATTTCATTTACACTTACAGCATGCTCAGCCTGTCTGGTCCAAGTGTTATGTAATTTGCAGGAAACCTAAGCATACAGTCACGATCACTAATCTCCATATGGCAGAGTTTCCCAAACTCTGCCATTACAGTTCAGGTTTTAAGGCTATCCATGCTTGAGCAAAGGTGACCTAATTAGTACCTCACACAATTTAACCATTTGGACTCTGTAAAACCTGGACATCTGTAAAACCTGGACTGTAATGGTGAAGTTTGGGAAACTCTGGGCCATATGGTTTTGCTATACTTCAGTGCAGGTGACAAAACAGCAACAATTATTATTTTTCTTTCTGGGTTTATACCTGTACTGCTTTCCATACTAATACAAAAAGAAACAAAAATAAAGTGTACAACCCACCTCTATGTTCTACCTACTGGGTGACGATAAATTTTGGGGGTTAAATTGAAAATGGATGAAAATATGTGCATGAACCGTCATATGTAATGGGTTAAAAATGATCAAATAATGCTCCTTGTGGAACGGAGAGTCACTGTTCATGAGTCCATCTTGATGTGAGTCTGATCCACTATAAGATTTTGTATTTTATAGTGCGTGGGGGACACGTAAAAGATATGGAAAGAATTTTTCAGGAATATGGTGGAGTTCCAACAAATTAATCTCAAAAAAGGAGAATTTTCAAACAATAAAACCAGACATTTAAAAAAAGTGGTTAAGAAATGGTGAACAACTGATACTGCAATGGGAAGATGTAAACAACACATAACTTAGAGTGTAGTGTAGAGTCCGGACTGCCTCAATCCAAGAAATGGGTCCCTAAGTAGTTCAGTGCTCCCAGCCCTTCCACCAACACGTTTCCATACTGTCTTTATCAAGGTGTCAAGGTGTAAAGATGGTAGGTCGAAACTCGTTGGTGCACAGATTTACATCCATTTTCATTTTAACCCCCAAAATTTATCTTCACTCAGTAGATTGAGCACAGAGGTGGGTTGTACGCTTTCTTTTTGTTTATGTTGTATCGGAGGTTGAGTGACACCTCTTTATACATCCCCACTGCAGCCATCTAGGGGTGCAGTAGTTCCCCTTCTCCCCGCATCACATAGCTTTCCATACTTAGTTCAGTCAATAAAAGGATAAATAATTCCTAAGCACCTTATTCTGCTCTCTCACGATAGCCAAAGAAAATAATACAGTGCAGTATGGCCTCCTATACAACATATGAAAATATGCCTTAGGCGATACTATTTTTCTAGAAAGATAGGTTCAGGAACTACGGATTTAATAGCTCTGGGGGTGGAGCTATTAAAAAAGTTACAGATAGATAGATACTTTTTTTTAGAAAAGAAGGCACTCAAAATAGATATTGAAAGAAAATGTGTCTTATGGTAAATACATTTTGGCTTACAACAGGTTCAGAAACCCAGTTCCTGATTACAGTATGTCATATTTAATACAAAATACAGTAGTTGGTATTTAAAAGACTTATTAGCACTGTCTCACAAGTGCCCTCATTACTAATTGGGAAATAAACAGTCTCTCCAAAGTAAACTTATCCAAGGGGGTATTGTCTGCATCCTTGGTGGTGTGTACAATCTGATATGAGGCATTCCAACTACTATATATCCGAATGAATGACTGCCAATGAGATGAACTGGTAGATAGGTCAATCCAATACTCCCCATTGACTATGAATGGAAATAAGTGCCCAGGGGCACAAAAAGGAGGTACCTGGCCCTGGGTTTGCCTGAGGTGCTGGCATATGCACTGGACAGCCATGAGGTGGGGGAACGCAGCCATGAGATGGAGGAAAGACCCAATTTCCTTGAGCACACTGGATGGGTCAGCAAAAAAAGAATAATAAAATGCAGAGGATCCAGTCACACATATATGCATATATATAAGTCACCCACCGTGTCAAGTTGCCTATGCTCAGGTTATTCTACACTACATAATCATAGCTCCACTTTGGGTCATATATTATTGTATTTCTAAATTGAGAGCTAACTCACCTGGAGGCACGCCACAATCTTTTGGTGTAGCACTACAAGGATTTTGAGTGTAGAGCCGTAACTGAACATTTTGGTGCCCTGTGCCAGAAAGAGAATTGGTACCCTCTCATACACATTTTTACATTATGCCAGACAGAGCTCCCTTTTACACATTACGCCAGACAAAGCCCCCTCTTTTACACATTACACCATGTAGAGCCCCCTTTTATACATTACGCCAGGTAGATACCCCTTTTACACAATATGCCAGGTAGAGTCCCATTTTACAAATTACGACAGGAAGAGTCCCCTTTTACACATTACACAAGGCAGAAACCCCTTTTACACATGATGCCAGGTAGATTCCCCTTTTACATATTATGCCAGGTAGAGTCCCCTTTTACAGAGCTGGAGAGGGGAAGGGGGGGGGGACAGACAGAAATAGAGAGATATTTACGTTTGGCTTCAGAACAGCAGCTTCTATCAGCCCCAGGTGTGTCTCTGTCCTCTAGTCCTTCCTTACCACCCTAATGCTGAGGCTCTTTACAGCACAAGCGCACTGTGGGTGGGCTGGGGTCAGGATTGGAGAGACATCATCTCTTCCAGAAGATGCAGGGAGAAGGGGGAGCTGAGAGGAGGGGCAGACGAGCTGCAGTGCTGCCCAACTACCTATATCAGAACTGGTAGCTGGGCAATGCAGTGCAGCTGAGTGCTGTACACTGCAGGCGGGTGGCTGAGTGGACCTCACTGTGTGGTTTCAGCACAGCCAAGCAGGTGTTGCTGGTGGTCCTGTGCCCACAGTGCATATGCGCTGTGTGCCAGGTAGCACTGCTAGTTACGTCCCTATTTGAGTCACCCAGCTAATGTTTGGATTACAAGCTATACTACAGTGTAGCTGCCCTTTTGGTTACACTGATTATAAAGAGCAATTTGGCTGTAGGAGGAATAGTAAAAAATAGTAACTACTTCACGCATTTCTTCATGGCAACCGTCACCAGGGATAGATGGCGATAGGTTTTGCTGGGGCTCTTTGGCAAAGGATTCCCCATGCTGGCTATGGGCCTAATTCAGACCTGATCGTAGATGTGCTGAATTTAGCACATCTACGATCAGTCACACAGACATGCAGGGGGACACCCAGCACAGGGCTAGTCCGCCCCGCATGTTATTGCCCGACCCCCCGTACAATTACAAAACCATCGCACAGCGGCGATGCTTTTGTACTTTAGGAGTAGCTCCCTACCAGCGCAGCTCCTGCACGCTGGCAGGCAGATTCTCGTTGCTGTGAGGGTTGCAGTAGCTGCGTGTGACAGCACGCAGCTGCCGCGGGTCTCCCCGGCATGGTCCGGGCACAGCTGCATTGCCCGGACCGCGCTGCCGGCCCGCCCCCTCCCACCCAGCGAACGCCTCTGCCTGTCAATCAGGCAGAGGTGATCGCAGGGCTGAGACACCTGTCGGCTGTCTGGCATGCAACGGCGCACTGCGACGCCGGCGCAGTTCAGACCTGATCGGCTGCTGTGTGAAAACGCGCAGCATCAATCAGGTCTGAATTAGGCCCTATATCACCAAAAGGAGATAATAACTGGAAAAAATCTTTCTTATTGCCCAGTCTCGGTGAGTAGGCCTGTATATCTACTCTCGGCAAAGAGAGCAGGCATTGTCATCCAACAAGAACATACATTTGTAAAATAAAGAAAACATAGTAATTCAGTGTTATATATACATATTCTATATTATCTTCTGCTGAATTCAAGCAAAAAGATTATGCCAGTAATTTACTAAATTAATTTATTTATCCAAATTAAAAAGTGATTATGCATGTGTGATTTTTCACAGAAATATGACAGCACTTTATGAAAATCTAATTAACTATTTACCCTCCGTAGGAGAAATGGCCAGAGAAGGGTGTCTGAAAAGAATCTGCAATCTCGAACTGAACTCCAACGACAATGTCTCTGAATCTGGATGGACAACATTTTTCGAAACAGCTGGAAACATGCCGGAGTTAAACCTTCTGAATATAATCAGATTTTACACTAATTCCATAAATTCTCATGCTACCACAGTCACTGCCTTTGTCCGGTTTGTGTCTAGACTGCCCAGTCTGACGACAATATGGTTGCTGGGATGGCTGCTGGATAAAGATGACCTGAATATGTTCAACACTATGAAGGAGAATCATCCTCAGTCCAAGAGTTTAGAAATCATTTGGCAGATGCCCCTGCCGTTTGAAGCAAATATTGAAAAATGAAGGTATAGTTTCTCAATTCCAGCCCTATACAGGTTGAGTATCCCATATCCAAATACAGGTTGAGTATCCCTTATCCAAAATGCTTGGGACCAGAAGTATTTTGGATATCGGATTTTTCCGTATTTTGGAATAATTGCATACCATAATGAGATATCATGGTGATGGGACCTAAGTCTAAGCACAGAATGCATTTATGTTACATATACACCTTATACACACAGCCGGAAGGTCATTTTAGCCAATATTTTTTGTAACTTTGTGCATTACACAAAGTGTGTGTACATTCACACAATTCATTTATGTTTCATATACACCTTATGTACACAGCCTGAAGGTCATTTAATACAATATTTTTAATAACTTTGTGTATAAACAAAGTTTGTGTACATTGAGCCATCAGAAAACAAAGGTTTCACTATCTCACTCAAAAAAGTCTGTATTTCAGATTATTCCGTATTTCGGAATATTTGGATATGGGATACTCAACCTGTATTCCGAAATACGGAATATTCCGAAATACGGACTTTTCAGTGAGAGTGAGATAGTGAAACCTTCGTTTTCTGATGGCTCAATGTACACAGACTTTGTTTAATACACAAAGTTATTAAAAATATTGTATTAAATGACCTTCAGGCTGTGTGTATAAGGTGTATATGAAACATAAATGAATTGTGTGAATGTACACACACTTTGTTTAATGCACAAAGTTAGTAAAAATATCGGCTAAAATTACCTTCAGGCTGTGTGTATAAGGTGTATATGAAACATAAAAGCATTCTGTGCTTAGACTTAGGTCCCATTGCCATGATATCTCATTACGATATGCAATTATTCCAAAATACGGAAAAATCCGATATCCAAAATACCTCTGGTCCCAAGCATTTTGGATAAGGGATACTCAACCTGTACTAAGTACAAAAGATGGCTCTAAAATAGGATTTTAAATTACCTACCGGTAAATCCTTTTCTCGTAGTCTGTAGAGGATACTGGGGTCCACATTAGTACCATGGGGTATAGATGGGTCCACTAGGAGCATTGGGCACTTTAAGAAATCATTAGTGTGCACTGGCTCCTCCCTCTATGCCCCTCCTACCAGACTCAGTCTAGAAACTGTGCCCGAGGAGACGGACATAGCCTGAGAAAGGATGTAACAGAACAGTGGTGACATTCGAACCAGCACACACAAACAAGAGGAAAGCCATGCTAATCAAACTTGAACAGGAACAGCAACAGCTGAACCAACAACATTACTTAACAAAGTAACAGTGCAGGAAAAACGAAGCACTGGGCCGGCGCCCAGTATCCTCTACGGACTATGAGAAAAGGATTTACCAATAGGTAATTAAAATTCTATTTTCGCTTACGTCCTAGAGGATACTGGGGTCCACATTAGTATCATGGGGATGTACCAAAGCTCCCAAACCGGGTGGGAGAGTGCTGAGGTTCCTACAGAACTGATTGACCAAACTGAAGGTCCTCAGAGGACAAAGTATCGAACTTGTAGAACTTAGCAAACGTGTTTGACCAAGTAGCTGCTCGGCAGAGCTGTAAAGCCGAGACACCCCGGGCAGTCGCCCAGGAAGAACCTACCGACCTAGTAGAGTGGGCCTGTACTTAGGCGAACCGGCAATCCTGCTTATGAATAAGCATGCAGGATAGTAAGCCTGATCCAGTTAGCAATAGACTGCTTTGAAGCAGGACACCCAATCTTCTTGGGATCATAGAGAACAAACAGCGAGTCAGATTTCCTGTGACGAGCTGTCCGCTTCACGTAGATCTTCAAAGCCCTTGCAACATCCAAGGACTTTCAGGTAGCAGAGGTGTCAGTATGCACCGGAACCACAATAGGTTGGTTGATATGAAACGCAGACACCACTTTAGGAAGAAATTGCTGACGAATTCTGAGTTCAGTTCTATCTTCATGAAAAATCAAATAGGGGCTTGCCTTCTGGGCCAACAGTGTAACGGTCTTCCACGTAAGAAACTTTATGCCAACCTCCTGTAAAGGCTCAAACCATTCCGATTGTAGGAACTGCAACACCACGTTAAGATCCCGTGCCGTGGGAGACACAAAGGGCGGTTGGATGTGCAGAACCTCCTTCAAGAACGTCTGAACCTCAGGGAGGGAAGCCAATTGTTTCTGGAAGAAAATGGATAAGGCCAAAATCTGGACCTTCAAGGATCCCATACGTAGGCCCACATCCACACTCGACTGTAGAAAAAGGAGAAAACATCCCAGCTGAAATTCCACTGCAGGAAATTTACTGTTTTCACACCACGAGACATATTTTTTCCAAATACGGTGGTAATGTTTAGACTTTACCCCTTTCCTGGCTTGGATCAGGGTTGGAATAACCTTGTCCGGAATGCCTTTCCGGGCTAAAATTTGATGCTCCACTTCCATGCCGTCAAACGTAGCCGTGGTAAGTCTTGATAGATGAATGGCCATAGTTGTAGAAGATCCTCTCGAAGAGGAAGAGGCCACGGGTCCTCTAGGAGCATATCCAGTAGATCCGCGTACCAGGCCCTTCTTGGCCAATCTGGATCAATGCGAATTGCTTGAACCTTTTCCCTTTTTATTCTTTGAGAATTCTTGGGATCAGTGGAAGAGTTGGAAACACGTAAACCATCTGGTAGACCCATGGAGTCACCAGAGCGTCCACCGCCAATGCTTGTGGGTCCCTCGACCTGGAACAATACCACTTTAGCTTCTTGTTGAGACGAGAGGCCATCATGTCTATTTGTGGAATTCCCCACCGACGTGTTAAGGACTCGAACACCTGCGGGTGAAGGCCCCGCTCTCCTGGGTGGAGGTTGTGTCTGCTGAGGAAGTCTGCTTCCCAGTAGTCTACTTCTGGAATGAAGATTGCCGACAGCACCAACGCGTGTCTTTCTGCCCAGAGGAGAATTCTTGTTACCTCTGACATTTCTGCTCTGCTCTTTGTTCCGCCCTGTCAGTTTACGTAGGTTACTTCTGTCACATTGTCCGATTGAACTTAATGGCTTGATCTTGAAGAAGATGCGATGCCTGTAGAAGGGCGTTGTATATGGCCCTTAGTTCCAGAATGTTGATTGGAAGAATGTCTTCCTGACTTGACCATTTTCCTTGGAACGGTTTCCCCTGGGTGATCGCTCCCCAACCTCTGAGGCTTGCGTCTGTGGTTAGCAGAATCCAATTTTGAATCCCGAACATTCGACCCTCAGTCAGGTGAGAAGTCTGAAGCCACCACAGAAGAGAAATCCTGGCTTTTGGTGACAGACATATCCTCTGGTGCATGTGAAGATGCGATCCAGACCATTTGTCCAGCAGCTGGAAGGGCTCCGCATGAAACCTTCCGTACTGCAGAGCCTCGTAAGAGGTGACCATCTTCCCCAGAAGGAGAATGCATAAATGCACCGATATCCGGGATGGTTTTAGAACATCCCGCACCATCGACTGGATTACCAATGCCTTTTCAAACAGAAGGAATACCTTCTGTTCCTCCGTATCCAGTATCATCCCCAGGAATGGAAGCCTCCGTGTTGGTTCCAGGTGGGATTTTGGTAGGTTCAGAATCCATCCGTGATCCTAAAGTAGTTGGGTTGAGAGGGCAATGCTGTCCAACAACCTCTCCCTTGAAGGGGCTTTTATCAGCAGGTCGTCCAGGTACGGTATTATGTTCACTCCCTGCATGCGAAGGAGAAACATCATCTCTGCCATTACCTTGGTGAATACCCTCGGTGCCGTGGAGAGGCCAAATGGCAGGACCTGAAACTGGTAGTGACAGTCCTGTAGTGCAAACCGTAGGTGAGCCTGATGAGGCGGCCAAATCGGAATATGAAGGTGTGCATCCTTGATGTCCAGAGACACCAGGGATTCCCCCTTCTCCAGTCCTGAGATCACCGCTCTCAGAGACTCCATCTTGAACTTGAACACCCTTAAATAAGGGTTCAGTGATTGAGGTTTAAAAATAAGAATTTACTTACCGATAATTCTATTTCTCGTAGTCCGTAGTGGATGCTGGGACTTCCGTAAGGACCATGGGGAATAGCGGCTCCGCAGGAGACTGGGCACAAAGTAAAAGCTTTAGGACTAGCTGGTGTGCACTGGCTCCTCCCCCTATGACCCTCCTCCAAGCCTCAGTTAGGATACTGTGCCCGGACGAGCGTATACAATAAGGAAGGATTTTGAATCCCGGGTAAGACTCATTCCAGCCACACCAATCACACCGTACAACCTGTGATCTGAACCCAGTTAACAGTATGATAAAACTTAGGAGCCTCTAAAAAGATGTCTCACAACAATAAACAACCCGATTTTTTGTAACAATAACTATATACAAATATTGCAGACAATCCGCACTTGGGATGGGCGCCCAGCATCCACTACGGACTACGAGAAATAGAATTATCGGTAAGTAAATTCTTATTTTCTCTGACGTCCTAGTGGATGCTGGGACTTCCGTAAGGACCATGGGGATTATACCAAAGCTCCCAAACGGGCGGGAGAGTGCGGATGACTCTGCAGCACCGAATGAGAGAACTCCAGGTCCTCCTCAGCCAGGGTATCGAATTTGTAAAATTTTGCAAACGTGTTTGCCCCTGACCAAGTAGCTGCTCGGCAAAGTTGTAAAGCCGAGACCCCTCGGGCAGCCGCCCAAGATGAGCCCACTTTCCTTGTGGAATGGGCTTTAACAGATTTTGGCTGTGGCAGTCCTGCCACAGAACGTGCAAGCTGAATTGTACTACAAATCCAACGAGCAATCGTCTGCTTAGAAGCAGGAGCACCCAGCTCGTTGGGTGCATACAGGATAAAAAGCGAGTCAGATTTTCTTACTCCAGCCGTCCTGGAAACATATATTTTCAGGGCCCTGACTACGTCCAGTAACTTGGAGTCCTCCAAGTCCCTAGTAGCCGCAGGTACCACAATAGGTTGGTTCATGTGAAACGCTGAAACCACCTTAGGGAGAAATTGAGGACGAGTCCTCAATTCTGCCCTGTCTGAATGAAAAATTAGGTAAGGGCTTTTATATGATAAAGCCGCCAATTCTGAGACACGCCTGGCTGAAGCCAGGGCTAACAGCATTACCACTTTCCATGTGAGATATTTCAAGTCCACAGTGGTGAGTGGTTCAAACCAATGTGATTTTAGGAACCCTAAAACTACATTGAGATCCCAAGGTGCCACTGGTGGCACAAAAGGAGGCTGTATATGCAGTACCCCCTTGACAAACGTCTGAACTTCAGGCACTGAAGCCAGTTCTTTCTGGAAGAAGATCGACAGGGCCGAAATTTGAACCTTAATGGATCCTAATTTTAGGCCCATAGACAGTCCTGCTTGCAGGAAATGTAAGAAACGACCCAGTTGAAATTCCTCTGTGGGGGCCTTCTTGGCCTCACACCACGCAACATATTTTCGCCAAATGCGGTGATAATGTTTCGCGGTTACATCCTTCCTGGCTTTGATCAGGGTAGGGATGACTTCATCTGGAATGCCTTTTTCCATCAGGATCCGGCGTTCAACCGCCATGCCGTCAAACGCAGCCGCGGTAAGTCTTGGAACAGACAAGGTCCCTGCTGGAGCAGGTCCTTTCTTAGACGTAGAGGCCACGGATCCTCCGTGAGCATCTCTTGCAGTTCCGGGTACCAAGTTCTTCTTGGCCAATCTGGAGCCACGAGTATAGTTCTTACTCCTCTCTTTCTTATGATTCTCAGTACTTTTGGTATGAGAGGCAGAGGAGGGAACACATACACCGACTGGTACACCCACGGTGTTACCAGAGCATCCACCGCTATTGCCTGAGGGTCCCTTGACCTTGCGCAATATCTGTCCAGTTTTTTGTTGAGACGGGACGCCATCATGTCCACCTTTGGTTTTTCCCAACGGTTTACAATCAGTTGGAAGACTTCTGGGTGAAGTCCCCACTCCCCCGGGTGGAGGTCGTGTCTGCTGAGGAAGTCTGCTTCCCAGTTGTCCACTCCCGGAATGAACACTGCTGACAGTGCTACCACATGATTTTCCGCCCAGCGGAGAATCCTTGCAGCTTCTGCCATTGCCCTCCTGCTTCTTGTGCCGCCCTGTCTGTTGACGTGGGCGACTGCCGTGATGTTGTCCGATTGGATCAATACCGACTGACCCTGAAGCAGAGGCCTTGCTTGACTTAGGGCATTGTAAATGGCCCTTAGTTCCAGGATATTTATGTGAAGAGACGTTTCCATGCTTGACCACAAGCCCTGGAAATTTCTTCCCTGTGTGACTGCTCCCCAGCCTCTCAGGCTGGCATCCGTGGTCACCAGCATCCAATCCTGAATGCCGAATCTGCGGCCCTCTAGAAGATGAGCCCTCTGTAACCACCACAGGAGAGACACCCTTGTCCTTGGTGATAGGGTAATCCGCTGATGCATCTGAAGATGCGATCCGGACCATTTGTCCAGCAGATCCCACTGAAACGTTCTTGCATGGAATCTTCCGAATGGAATCGCTTCGTAAGAAGCCACCATTTTTCCCAGGACTCTCGTGCATTGATGCACTGACACCTGGCCTGGTTTTAGGAGGTTCCTGACTAGCTCGGATAACTCCCTGGCCTTCTCCTCCGGGAGAAACACCTTTTTCTGGACTGTGTCCAGAATCATCCCCAGGAACAGTAGACGTGTTGTTGGAATCAGCTGTGATTTTGGGATATTTAGAATCCACCCGTGCTGACGTAACACTACCTGAGACAGTGCTACTCCGAACTCTAACTGTTCCCTGGACCTTGCCCTTATCAGGAGATCGTCCAAGTAAGGGATAATTAAGACGCCTTTTCTTCGAAGAAGAATCATCATTTCGGCCATTACCTTGGTAAAGACCCGGGGTGCCGTGGACAATCCAAACGGCAGCATCTGAAACTGATAATGACAGTCTTGTACCACAAACCTGAGGTACCCTTGGTGAGAAGGGAAGATTGGGACATGGAGATAAGCATCTTTGATGTCCAGAGATACCATATAGTCCCCTTCTTCCAGATTCGCTATCACTGCTCTGAGTGATTCCATCTTGAACTTGAACCTTTTTATGTAAGTGTTCAAGGATTTTAGATTTAAAATTGGTCTCACCGAGCCGTCCGGCTTCGGTACCACAAACAGCGTGGAATAATACCCCTTTCCCTGTTGTAGGAGGGGTACCTTGATTATCACCTGCTGGGAATACAGCTTGTGAATAGCTTCCAATACTGCCTCCCTGTCGGAGGGAGACGTTGGTAGAGCAGACTTCAGGAATCTTCGAGGGGGAGACGTCTCGAATTCCAATTTGTACCCCTGTGATACTACCTGCAGGATCCAGGGGTCCACTTGCGAGTGAGCCCACTGCGCGTTGAAATTTTTGAGACGGGCCCCCACCGTGTATGAGTCCACTTGTAAAGCCCCAGCGTCATGCTGAAGACTTGGCAGAAGCGGGGGAGGGCTTCTGCTCCTGGGAAGAGGCTGCCTGGTGCAGTCTTTTTCCTCTTCCTCTGCCCCGGGGCAGAAATGAGTGGCCTTTTGCCCGCTTGTTCTTATGGGAACGAAAG
This sequence comes from Pseudophryne corroboree, assembly GCF_028390025.1. Taxonomy (NCBI): domain Eukaryota; kingdom Metazoa; phylum Chordata; class Amphibia; order Anura; family Myobatrachidae; genus Pseudophryne; species Pseudophryne corroboree. The sequence goes on along the minus strand of NC_086444.1, from coordinate 171,102,659 downwards.
GACTGAGTTTGAAAAGACGGTGTCTTTTTCTGCTGAGAGGTGACCTGGGGTAAAAAGGTGGACTTTCCAGCCGTTGCCGTGGCCACCAGGTCTGATAGACCGACCCCAAATAACTCCTCCCCTTTATACGGCAATACTTCCATATGTCGTTTGGAATCTGCATCACCTGACCACTGTCGCGTCCATAACGCCCTTCTGGCAGAAATGGACATCGCACTCACTCTTGATGCCAGGGTGCAAATATCCCTCTGTGCATCACGCATATATAGTAATGCATCCTTTAAATGCTCTATAGTTAATAATATACTGTCCCTATCCAGGGTATCAATATTTTCAGTCAGGGAATCCGACCAAGCCACTTCAGCGCTGCACATCCAGGCTGAGGCGATTGCTGGTCGCAGTATAACACCAGTATGTGTGTATATACCTTTTAGGATATTTTCCAGCCTTCTATCAGCTGGTTCCTTGAGGGCGGCCGTATCAGGAGACGGTAACGCCACTTGTTTTGATAAGCGTGTGAGCGCCTTATCTACCCTAGGGGGTGTTTCCCAACGTGCCCTAACCTCTGGCGGGAAAGGGTATAGTGCCAATAATTTGTTAGAAATCAGCAGTTTTTTATCGGGGGAAACCCACGCCTTATCACACACCTCATTTAATTCATCTGATTCAGGAAAAACTACTGGTAGTTTTTTCACACCCCACATAATACCCTTTTTTGTGGTACTTGTAGTGTCAGAAATGTTCAATGCCTCCTTCATCGCCGTGATCATGTAACGTGTGGCCCTACTGGACATTACGTTCGTCTCCTCACCGTCGACACTGGATTCAGTATCCGTGTCTGGGTCTGTGTCGACCATCTGAGGTAACGGGCGTTTTAGCGCCCCTGACGGTGTCTTGCAAAGTGCTGACATTGTCACGTAATTCTTTAAATACAACCATCCAGTCAGGTGTCGACTCCCTAGGGGGTGACATCACTAACACAGGCAATTGCTCTGCTTCCACATCATTTTCCTCCTCATACATGTCGACACAATCGTACCGACACCCAGCACACACACACAGGGAATGCTCTGACAGAGGATAGGACCCCACTAGCCCTTTGGGGAGACAGAGGGAGAGTTTGCCAGCACACACCAGAGCGCTATATATATTCAGGGATAACCTTATATAAGTGTTACTCCCTTTATAGCTGCTGTATTATATATTAGCTGCCAATAGTGCCCCCCTCTCTTTAGTGTAGTCTGCAGGGGAGAGTCAGGGAGCCGTCCTTCCAGCGGAGCTGTGAAAGAAAATGGCGCTTGTGTGCTGAGGAGATAGGCTCCGCCCCCTTCACGGCGGCCTTTTCTCCCGCTTTTTTCTGGAAAACTGGCAGGGGTTAAATGCATCCATATAGCCCAGGAGCTATATGTGATGCATTTCTTTAGCCACATAAGGTTTTTATCAAGTTTTATTGCGTCTCAGGGCGCTCCCCCCCAGCGCCCTGCACCCTCAGTGACCGGAGTGTGAAGTGTGCTGAGAGCAATGGCGCACAGCTGCAGTGCTGTGCGCTACCTTATCTGAAGACAGGAACGTCTTCTGCCGCCGCTTTCTCCGGACCTCTTCGCTCTTCTGGCTCTGTAAGGGGGCCGGCGGCGCGGCTCCGGGACCCATCCAGGCTGAACCTGTGATCGTCCCTCTGGAGCTAATGTCCAGTAGCCAAGAAGCCCAATCCACTCTGCACGCAGGTGAGTTCGCTTCTTCTCCCCTTAGTCCCGCGCTGCAGTGAGCCTGTTGCCAGCAGGACTCACTGAAAATAAAAAACCTAAGTATACTTTTACTTCTAAGCAGCTCAGGAGAGCCACCTAGATTGCACCCTTCTCGGCAGGGCACAAAATCTTAACTGAGGCTTGGAGGAGGGTCATAGGGGGAGGAGCCGGTGCACACCAGCTAGTCCTAAAGCTTTTACTTTGTGCCCAGTCTCCTGCGGAGCCGCTATTCCCCATGGTCCTTACGGAAGTCCCAGCATCCACTAGGACGTCAGAGAAATGGGCCTTACCGAACCATCCGGTTTCGGTACCACAAACAGGTTGGAGTAATAACGCTTGTTGTGTAGTTGAAGTGGAACTGGTACAATGACCTGTGTCTGTACCAGTTTTTGAATTGCTGCCTGTAAAGTCGTACTTGCTTCCGGAGAAGCTGGTAAGCCTGATTTGAAGAATCTGTGAGGTGGGAGTTCCTGAAACTCCAATCTGTATCCCTGGGTCATAAGGTCTGTGACCCAGGGATCCTGGAAAGATGTTGCCCAAACGTGACTGAAATAACGTAACCAAGCTCCCACCTGCCTGTCTTCCAGGTAGTGCGGACCACCGTCATGCTGAAGGCTTTGAGGAAGCAGACCCGGAGGTCTGTTCCTGAGAACCTGCAGCTGCTGGTTTTCTGGGTTTACCTCTATTACCTTTGAAGGCTGTAGTAGAACCTTTGGATTTGCCTTTGAATTTTGCTGTCCGAAAGGAGTGCAGAGTTGGAGCAGAGTAGGTTTTCCTAGCTGGGGGTGCTGCGGAAGGAAGGTACGTAGACTTACCCGCCGTAGCTTTGGATATCCACTTATCCAGTTCATCTCCAAAAAGGGCCTCAACTGTGAATGGTAGGTTTTCCATGCCTTTCCTGGAATCCGCATCCGCAGTTCACTGGCGTAGCCACAGGCCCCTGCGTACTGACACTGCCATGGCAGTGGTGCGTGCGTTGAGCAAACCAATTTCCTTTATGGCCTCCACCATAAAGTTAGCAGTGTCTTGAATATGCTGTAGGAGTAAAACTTTCTCCCCCCTGGGTAAGGTATCCAATCCGTCAATAAGGTTACCTGACCACTTTGCAATGGCTTTAGTGATCCATGCACAAGCAATAGTCGGTCTCTGGGCCCCCCCAGCAGCAGTGTATAACAATTTGAGAGTGTTCTCAATCTTGCGGTCAGCTGTGTCCTATAAGGATACTGCCCCAGGAACAGATAAGACTATCTTACGTGATAACCTAGATACCGATGCGTCCACAATCGGTGGGTTTTCCCATTTTTTTCTATCTTCCAGAGGAAAGGGAAAGGAAGTAATTAATCTTTTAGGGATCTGAAATTATTTGTCAGGGTTAGCCCAAGTTTCTTCATACAGGGCATTCAATTCCTTTGTTGCAGGAAAAGTAGCTGAGGATTTCTTTTTTACATTAAAATAAGATTCCTCCTCTACCTCCTCCGTCTTGTCACGAATGTGCAGGACATTTTTGATAGCGTCTATATCAGGGCCTGTATTCCTTGTGACAGGACCGCATCCCCCCCACTCGCATACACTTCACCCTCCTCCGGATCTGATGTATCGTCATCAGTATCATCCTGCATGAGCTGGGCCAGAGTACGCTTTTGTGGGCAAATGGCGGGGATTTGAGATGCTGGTATGGGAACTGAATCTCTATTCATCAGGTCATCAATAGACTATCTTAAAATCTGCGTCTCTTTCTCATTATGGGATAATTTAGTAGAAATATTAGATATTATCCCTTTAATAGAAGCTAACCATGGGGGTTCTGCCCAACTAGCTTGAGAATGTGCACTATCCTGAGTACAGGGTAGTGAGTCTCCGGGGGAGGAAAGACATTCAGCTGTGCAGGAAACACAGTCCCTGGACATGGTAACGTGACAGAAGGTGAAGACACAGACAGAAGGTGAAGACACAGTTTAATCCACACAGAGCCGTCAGGGAGACACAGAAATTGGAGCCAGCCACACAGCGCCTCTGTAACCAAGTAAAACTTGGCTGGGTCGCTACACTAAGCTCCTTAACAGGGCTTAGTATACTACAACGCTGACCCCCCCCCCCCCCACACACACACACACACACACACACACACATCCTTCTAAGACCCCCTGGTACCACTGAGGAGATGTGGAGTCTTTGTGGAGGAGCTGCGCTTCCCTGTGATTCCTGTTAGTGTAAGCTGCAGAGGGAAAATGGCGCTGGTGAGCTGCTGGATCCGCTCATAGTGAAGCCCCGCCCCCTTAATAGCGCTCGGCTACCCGCTTTTTTATACTGGCCTGAGGTAATTTTTATGCCTAAAAGAGGGTTAAAACCCTTGTTAGGTATGTTAGCCAGTGTGGGTAATCAGTGGTGGCTCAGCGCGCCCCTCACAGCGGGACACACTACACTATATGTCCTCCTGAGCCCACTGGAGCGCAGCCTGCACTCAGAGCTGCGCTCCTACCCTTGTGCCGCCATTCCCACTGGCAACCTGCTAACCGTGGACGCCAGCGTTGTACTCATCACTCTTCTATCTTCTAACTCTGTTAGGGGTGGCGGCGTGCTGCGGGAGGGTACGCTCGCTGTGGTGGGGCTTGCGAATGACTACCTAAGGAGCTCAGTGTCTTGTCAGTGGAGAAACAGGACCATTAACTCTTTAAGAAGTTGGGCCGTTCTCCCCGCTAAGTCCCACGAAGCAGGCAGTCTGGTGCCAACCAGACCTACCTGAAAATAACAAACAGAAAAATAAATGCAGAAAACTCTTCAGGAGCTTCCCTAAGCGTGACCGGCTCAGCCGGGCACATTTTCTAAACTGAGTCTGGTAGGAGGGGCATAGAGGGAGGAGCCAATGCACACTATTGATTTCTTAAAGTGCCAAAGGCTCCTAGTGGACCCCTCTATACCCCATGGTACTAATGTGGACCCTAGTATCCTCTAGGACGTAAGAGAAAACAGGTGTATTCATATACTCATGCAATTCTGCATAAGCCACCAACATGCCCTTACAGATTTAAGCCTATGTGTGAAACAATTATACTTATGTCACTTCAGTTGCTAATGGGGATGAGACTGAAAAGTGTGCAGCTCTGTATTGCTCATACTTACGCATGCTTGTTTTAGGCACAGTGCAAAAAATTGCAAGAGAGGTTCTGCAAATGTACCTATGAGACTTGCAGAGCTCTCCACTTTGTGCATTAATTAATGGGACTTGCAGAGCTCTCCACTTTGTGCATTGACTAATGGGACTTGCAGAGCTTTACACTTTGTGCATTGACTAATGGGACTTGCAGAGCTCTACACTGTGTGCATTGACTAATGGGACTTGCAGAGCTCTCCACTTTGTGCATTGACTTATGGGACTTGCAGAGCTCTCCACTTTGTGCATTGAGTAATGGGACTTGCAGAGCTCTCCACTTTGTGCAAAACAAACATAAACGCAGTTTTTGGAGTTTCACGAAGAAAAAAAAATCAATCTGCACCTATTTTGCAGGATTGTCAAAAGAGTAAAGCACTTTAAAGTTCTACCGCCTGTCACTTTAAGAACCATCTCTTCATTGTTGTCCTTCCAAAATAAAGTTAAAAAAAATCCTCATTAATTTCAGCATCTCTGTTTTCCTCAAATACTTTATGGCTTACACTAATTTATGGCATCCCACTGTGCATTGCTGCAGTTGTAGCATTTTTCAGCACTGGGTGGGGACATGATGACATAAAATTGTTTCACCTCTTCCCCTATGTTCTTGGACCTTCTCTCTGTCTTCTCTCAGAGGTGCAATTAAAAATGTGGTCATGTCTAAATTAATCATTAGACGGGGAGGCATCAAAACTGTGTTACTTGCCATTGTAGTATGATTTATTTATTTATTTTTACATTGGTAGAAATGCACCTTGAATATTCATTTGTAAAATTTAAGTACTTTTGCAGAAAGGAAACTTCTGTCTTTTCCACCTTAAGTATCATTTAAATAAGATTTTACTCACCGGTAAATCTATTTCTCGTAGTCCGTAGTGGATGCTGGGGACTCCGTAAGGACCATGGGGAATAGACGGGCTCCGCAGGAGACTGGCACTTTAAAGAAAGATTTAGTACTACCTGGTGTGCACTGGCTCCTCCCTCTATGCCCCTCCTCCAGACCTCAGTTAAGGAAACTGTGCCCGGAAGAGCTGACATTACAAGGAAAGGATTTTGGAATCCAGGGTAAGACTCATACCAGCCACACCGTATAACTCGTGATAAACTTACCCAGTTAACAGTATGAACAACAAACAAGCATCACTCAACTGATGCCACATAACATAACCCTTTAGTAAGCAATAACTATATACACGTATTGCAGAAAATCCGCACTTGGGACGGGCGCCCAGCATCCACTACGGACTACGAGAAATAGATTTACCGGTGAGTAAAATCTAATTTTCTCTAACGTCCTAGAGGATGCTGGGGACTCCGTAAGGACCATGGGGATTATACCAAAGCTCCCAAACGGGCGGGAGAGTGCGGGTGATTCTGCAGCACCGAATGGGCAAACTCAAGGTCCTCCTCAGCCAGGGTATCAAACTTGTAGAACTCTGCAAATGTGATTGAACCCGACCAAGTAGCAGCTCGGCAAAGCTGTAATGCCGAGACCCCTCGGGCAGCCGCCCAAGAAGAGCCCACCTTTCTTATGGAATGGGCTTTCACTGATTTTGGATGCGGCAACCCAGCCACAGAATGAGCCTGCTGAATCGTGCCACAGATCCAGCGAGCAATAGTTTGCTTTGAAGCAGGAGCACCCAGCTTGTTGGATGCATACAGGACAAACAGCGAGTCAATCTTCCTGACTCCAGCCGTTCTGGTCACATAAATCTTCAAAGCCCGGACTACGTCAAGCAACTTGGAATCCTCCAAGTCACCAGTAGCCGCAGGCACCACAATAGGTTGGTTCAAATGAAAGGATGACACCACCTTTGGCAGACAATTGCGGACGAGTCCGCAATTCTGCCCTATCCATATGGAAAACCAGATAGGGGCTTTTACATGACAAAGCCGCCAATTCTGACACACGCCTAGCCGAAGCTAAGGCCAACAGCATGACCACTTTCCACGTGAGATACTTTAGCTCCACGGTCTTAAGTGGCTCACACCAGTGGAATTTCAGGAAACTCAACACCACGTTAAGATCCCAAGGTGCCACTGGTGGCACAAAAGGGGGCTGAATATGCAGCACTCCCTTAACAAACGTCTGAACCTCAGGCAGTTAAGCCAGTTCTTTTTGGAAGAAAATGGATAGGGCCGAAATCTGGACCTTTATGGACCCTAATTTCAGGCCCATAGTCACTCCTGACTGTAGGAAGTACAGGAATCGACCCAGCTGGAATTCCTCTGTAGGGGCCTTGCTGGCCTCACACCAAGCAACAAGTTTTCGCCATATACGGTGATAATGCTTTGCTGTCACATCCTTCCTAGCCTTTATCAGCGTAGGAATAACTTCATCCGGAATGCCTTTTTCCGCTAGGATCCGGCGTTTAACCGCCATGCCGTCAAACGCAGCCGCGGTAAGTCTTGGAACAGACAGGGCCCTTGTTGTAACAGGTCCTGTCTGAGAGGCAGAGGCCACGGGTCCTCTGTGAGCATTTCTTGCAATTCCGGGTACCAAGTCCTTCTTGGCCAATCCGGAACAATGAGTATTGTTCTCACTCCTCTTTTTCTTACAATTCTCAGCACCTTTGGTATGAGAGGAAGAGGAGGAAACACATAGACCGACTGGAACACCCACGGTGTTACTAGTGCGTCCACAGCTATCGCCTGAGGGTCCCTTGACCTGGCGCAATATCTTTTTAGCTTTTTGTTGAGACGGGACGCCATCATGTCCACCTGTGGCAGTTCCCATCGATTTGCAATCTGCGTGAAGACTTCTTGATGAAGTCCCCACTCTCCCGGGTGGAGGTCTTGCCTGCTGAGGAAGTCTGCTTCCCAGTTGTCCACTCCCGGAATGAACACTGCTGACAGTGCTAGTACGGGATTCTCCGCCCAACGAAGAATCCTGGTGGCTTCTGCCATTGCCACCCTGCTTCTTGTGCCGCCCTGGCGGTTAACATGGGCCACTGCCGTGATGTTGTCTGGCTGAATCAGCACTGGTTGGTTTCAAAGCAGAGGCTCCGCTTGACTCAGGGCGCTGTATACGGCCCTTAGTTCCAGGATATTGATGTGCAGACAAGTCTCCTGACTTGACCACAGCCCCTGGAAGTTTCTGCCTTGAGTGACTGCCCCCCATCCTCGGAGGCTTGCATCCGTGGTCACCAGGACCCAGTCCTGTATGCCGAACCTGCGGCCCTCGAGGAGGTGAGCACTTTGCAGCCACCACAGAAGAGACACCCTGGCCCTGGGGGACAGGGTGATCAGCCGATGCATCTGAAGATGCGATCCGGACCACTTGTCCAACAGATCCCACTGAAAGATCCTCGCATGGAACCTGCCGAAGGGAATGGCTTCGTATGACGCCACCATCTTTCCCAGGACACACGTGCAGTGATGCACCGATACCTGTTTTGGTTTTAGGAGGCCTCTGACCAGAGTCACGAGCTCCTGAGACTTCTCCTCCGGGAGAAACACCCTTTTCTGGTTTGTGTCCAGAATCATGCCCAGGAAGGACAGACGCGTCGTAGGAATCAGCTGCGACTTTGGAATATTCAGAATCCAGCCGTGCTGTTGCAACACTTCCTGAGAGAGTGCTACGATGATCAGTAACCGCTCCCTGGACCTCGCCTTTATGAGGAGATCGTCCAAGTATGGGATAATCGTAACCCCTTGCTTCCGAAGGAGCACCATCATTTCCGCCATCACCTTGGTAAATATTCTCGGTGCCGTGGACAGGCCAAACGGCAACGTCTGGAATTGGTAATGACAGTCCTGTACCACAAACCTGAGGTACTCCTGATGAGGTGGATAAATGGGGACATGCAAGTACGCATCCTTGATGTCCAGAGACACCATAAAATCCCCCTCTTCCAGGCTTGCAATGACCGCTCTGAGCGATTCCTTTTTGAACTTGAATCTTTTCAGATAAATGTTCAGGGATTTTAAATTCAATATGGGTCTGACCGAACCGTCCGGTTTCGGTACCACAAACATTGTGGAATAGTATCCTCTTCCTTGCTGAAGGAGGGGAACCTTTACCACCACCTGCTGGAGATATAACTTGTGAATTGCCGCTAACACTACTTCCCTTTCTATGGGGGAAGCTGGCAGGGCCGATTTGAGGTAACGGTGAGGGGGCATCACTTCGAATTCCAGCTTGTATCCCTGAGACACAATCTGTATAGCCCAGGGATCCACCTGTGAGCGAACCCACTGGTGGCTGAAATTTCGGAGACGCGCCCCCACCGCTCCTGGGGAGCCCCAGCGTCATGCGGTGGATTTAGTGGAAGCCGGGGAGGACTTCTGTTCCTGGGAACTAGCTGTGTTGTGCAGCTTCTTTCCTCTACCCCTGCCTCTGGCCAGAAAGGACGCACCTCTGACCTTCTTGGTTCTCTGTGATTGAAAGGACTGCATTTGGTAATACGGTGCTTTCTTAGGCTGTGAGGGAATATATGGCAAAATGTTTGACTTCCCAGCCGTAGCTGTGGAAACTAGGTCAGAGAGACCGTCCCCAAACAATTCCTCACCCTTGTAAGGTAACACCTCCATGTGCTTTTTGGAGTCGGCATCACCTGTCCATTGCCGAGTCCACAGGACCCTTCTGGCAGAAATTGACATTGCATTTATTCTAGAGCCCAGAAGGCAAATGTCCCTCTGGGCATCCCTCATATATAGGACAGCGTCTTTTATATGCCCCAGGGTCAGTAAAATGGTATCCTTGTCTAAGCTATCCATTTCCTCAGACAGATTATCTGTCCATGCTGCTACAGCACTACACATCCAGGCCGACGCAATAGCCGGCCTCAGTATAGTACCTGAGTGTGCATAAACAGACTTCAGGATACTTTCCTGCTTCCTATCTGCAGGATCCTTTAGGGCGGCCGTATCCTGTGACGGCAGGGCCACCTTTTTAGATAAGCGTGTCAGAGCTTTATCTACCCTAGGGGAGGATTCCCAGCGCATCCTGTCCGTTGGCGGGAAAGGGTACGCTATAAGTAACCTTTTGGAAATCAGCACCTTCTTATCGGGGGAATCCCACGCTTTTTCACATAATTCATTTAACTCATGTGAAGGGGGAAAAGTCACCTCTTGCTTTTTCTCCCCATACATATATACCCTTTTGTCAGGGACAGGGTTTTCCTCCGGTATGTGCAATACATCCTTCATTGCTATAATCATGTATCGGATGGCTTTAGTCATTTTAGGCTGCAACTTTGCCTCATCGTCATCGACACTGGAGTCAGAATCCGTGTCGACATCTGTGTCAACCAACTGGGATAGTGGGCGCTTTTGAGACCCTGACGGCCTCTGAGCTGCAGAATCAGACACGGGTTGAGACCCTGACTGATTATCCAACCTTTTATGCAAGGAGCTTACATTATCATTTAACACCTTCCACATATCCATCCAATCACGTGTCGGCGCCGTCGGCGGCGACACCACAGTCACTTGCACTTGTTCTGCCTCCACGTAACCGTCCTCGTCAAACATGTCGACACAAACGTACCGACACACCGCACACACACAGGGAATGCTCTAATTGAGGACAGGACCCCACAAGGCCTTTTGGGGAGACAGAGAGAGAGTATGCCAGCACACACCCCAGCGCTATATAACCCAGGGATTAAACAGTAACTTAGTATTTACCCAGTAGCTGCTGTTTATGATAATTTTGCACCTAAATTTATGTGCCCCCCCCTCTCTTTTTACCCTTTTTCTACCTTGATACTGCAGGGGAGAGCCTGGGGAGCTTCCTCTCAGCGGAGCTGTGAAGAGAAAATGGCGGTTAGTGCTGAGAAAGAAGGCCCCGCCCCCTCAGCGGCGGGCTTCAGTCCCGGGTCTGTGTAATAAAATGGCGGGGGCTCGTACATATATACAGTGCCCAGCTGTATATATGTGTCTTTTTGCCAAGAGGTATCCTAATTGCTGCCCAGGGCGCCCCCCCTGCACCCTACAGTGACCGGAGTGTGTGGGTAGTGGGGGCGCAATGGCGCACAGCTGCAGTGCTGTGCGCTACCTCATGTGAAGACAGGAGTCTTCTGCCGCCGATTTCGATGTCTTCTTGCTTCTGCCGGCTTCTGACTTCTGGCTCTGCGAGGGGGACGGCGGCGCGGCTCCGGGAACGGACGACAAGGTCAGGTCCTGTGTTCGATCCCTCTGGAGCTAATGGTGTCCAGTAGCCTAAGAAGCGCAACCTAGCCACAGTTAGTAGGTTTGCTTCTCTCCCCTCAGTCCCACGTAGCAGAGAGTCTGTTGCCAGCAGAAGCTCTCCGAAAATAAAAAACCTAACTAAAATACTTTCTTATTAGCAAGCTCAGGAGAGCTCACTAAAAGCACCCAGCTCTGTCCGGGCACAGATTCTAACTGAGGTCTGGAGGAGGGGCATAGAGGGAGGAGCCAGTGCACACCAGGTAGTACTAAATCTTTCTTTAGAGTGCCCAGTCTCCTGCGGAGCCCGTCTATTCCCCATGGTCCTTACGGAGTCCCCAGCATCCACTAGGACGTTAGAGAAAAACAGTTATTCTCAACTTGGTCCACAGGATCCAAAACAGTGTATGTTTTTCATCTTGAGGACAGGGATTGAGAGAGTGATTTAAACAATCTTCCCTTATAAAACGAGATTTATTTATTTTTGGCATGTGGATACTTTAGTAAGCCTAGTCCACATTCAGCAATGAACACATCTCCTCAAGCAGCCCAGCCCTAATTAAAGTGCATATTCTGACAACCATTTTGGAGGCTAAATCAGTCATTTTATCAATTGACTATGGCAGAGGTTCCCAAACGCGGTCCTCACGGCACCCCAACAGTCCAGGATTTAGGTATATCCATGGCTCAGCACAGATGGTTAAATCAAATTGACTGAGATGCTGATTAAATCACCTGTGGCCAAGCATGGATACATTTAAAACCTGGACCGTTGGGGTGCCTTGAGGACCGCATTTGGGAACCTCTGGACTATGGAATATTCCCTAATAATTAACAAATTACTAAATGGAAAAAGTAATATATAGCTAGTCATAATAGGGATACCCATAATGCTCTTAGGTTTCAGGAGGTTTTGATGTCAAGAGTAAGATGGTGCATTGGGAAAAAAGTTGGAAATATAAATGATTACACTTGAGCATTTGCAGTTGGCTACTGCAGCCCTATGTTTTCAATTTTATTTTTTCTCTCAAAGCTTGTCAGTGCTACAGCTCCATCACACCCCGATGGTGCCGAAACTCCCTCACGGCCAATGCCAAGATGGGTACTTGCAGTAGGGGCCGCACACTGCGTCTAGCACCACTCACTGTGGGGACCCCAGGACTGCATGGCTGGCTTATAGGGGCAGGTAAGAGGTACCCATCTTAAAGGACCCACATTTAAAGTGCAGTCCACCACACTGGCGTGGACACTGGCTCCGGTCAGGGTTTCCACTAGGACATATAAGGCACTAAATTTATGAAGACCTTTAGTACCTGGTGTGGAAGACCAGCAAGGGGAGGCAGCACTTATCCTGTAGCCCCTCCCCCAGCTTTGGGTATCCGGCTACTGCAGATTTTCCACCTTTGAGCATACTTGCCTACCTGACCCTCTCCATGAGGGAGAAAATGCTCTGTTCCTGGACTTTCCTGGTAATGTATGATTGCCATCACCTGTGGTGAAACACCTTTCTTATCAATTAACTAGCTCACCACAGGTGATGGCAATCATACATTACCAGGAAAGTCCAGGAACAGAGCATTTTCTCCCTCATGGAGAGGGTCAGGTAGGCAAGTATGCCTTTGAGCTATAAACAACACTCCCTCCTTCCCTCAGAGACCAGGGGGTAAATTTACTAAGATGGGAGTTCTATTTAAGATGGGATGTTGCCAATAGCAACCAATCAGATTCCAGGTATTATCTTCTAGAAGGTGCTAGATAAATGAGAAGTAGAATCTGATTGGTTGCCATGGGCAACATCTCATCTTAAATAGAACTCGCATCTTAGTAAATTTACCCCCAGGGCAGCAATCTTCAGCATGCAGCAAGCAAGGTCTCCGGGAACGTTGGTCTCAGTCTCCCTGTAAAATCGTCTCCAAGGAGCCAGGTCTTTACAAACACTTATATCCTACCTGCTTTCAAAAAGAGGCTGAGTAGTTGATTCAAGTGTAACTTTTCTTTATACCCTGTGAGACAGGTGCTTTCAGGGTTATTCTGAACAGCAGTTAAATTGCAGACCTTTGTCACATACTACACTTTGTTATACAGTTACTACATAAAAGTGTGTGAGTGCGACACACATTTTGCAGTTATGTTTAACAGGGCACAAGGTCGCAAGCAGTCAGAAACCCTAATATTGCTTTCATGTAAAATGGTCTCTGTGGTGTTATCTGCACAGGATGTTGTACAAGGTGGACTATGTGTTAACTGTTATACACCTCCTAGTCAGTCAACTACTCCTGTACCTACACAAGAACCTCCTTGGGCTTCCTTTACAGTTATTGGGTACCCTGGTGGACAGACTTAAACCAGCCATGGGTTTCCCTGTCAGTACCAGCTCCAGATACAAATCCACCATGGATGGAAACTCTGGCAAGTGCAGTTCAAAGTCTGGCACAGACATCTATAGCTTTTCAAAAGATGTTGCCAGGGAACACACAGCATTCTAGATTATCTAGAAATACTCCATCCTCCTCTCAGTCCACTATTATATCAAACTCAAACAAGTCATCTGAGGAGGAAGGTGAAGAGAATACTCTCTGTCATGAATTCATGTGTAACAGAGGAGGAGGCTTCTATTACTGTAGATGTACCGGCATTAATAGATGGAATTAACCACTTGCCTGGTGCGACCATGCCTGCAAGTGCTTTATCTGACCTGGTCTTACAAGATGCGATCAGTCAGATAAACTGTTTTAGCAGTGGCAGGGAAGGGAAACTTCCCTCCGCTGCTGCTGTCAGATGGACCAGAAGGTCCCTCTGCCTTCCAGCCCCCAGACCCCAGTGTTGCCGTGCTGCCAACCATTGCTGATCGGTCAGCCCGACAGGATTCCCCCACCCCCAGTGGCTGCAGACAATAGCAGCCGCTGGAAAGAGTAAATCATCAACCCAAGCTGCCCCCAGACCCCTCTATGTACCTGGCAGCTGTCTGGGCTCTAAAACCTAAAAGCGTGATGGTCGCGATGTTACCAATAGATGTTTCGATATTTGACAAAAATAGGATTTTAATTACCTATCGGTAAATCCTTTTTTCGTAGTCCATAGCGGATACTGGGAATCCATTTAGTACCATAGGGTATAGACGGGTCAACTAGGAGCCATGGGCACTTTAAGAATTTGATAGTGTGTGCTGGCTCCTCCCTCTATGCCCCTCCTACCAGACTCAGTCTAGAAACTGTGCCCGAGGAGACGGACATACTTTGAGAGAAGGCTTTATAAAGAAAGTGGTGAGATTACGAACCAGCACACACAGAACAAGAGGAAAGCCATGCTAACCAAACTTGAAACCAGGAACAGCAACGGCTGAACCAACAACATTAATTAACAAAGTAACCGTGCAGGAAAAACGAAGCACTGGGCGGGCACCCAGTATCCCCTGCGGACTATGAGAAAAGGATTTACCGGTAGGTAATGAAAATCGGATTTTCTCTAACGTCCTAGGGGATACTGGGAATCCATTTAGTACCATGGGAGAGTACCAACGCTACCAAACCAGGTGGGAGTGTGCTGAGGTTCCTGTAGAACTGATTGACCAAACTGAAGGTCCTCAGAGGACAAAGTATCAAACTTGTAAAACTTAGCAAACGTGTTTGAACCTGACCAAGTAGCTGCTCGGCAGAGCTGTAAAGCCGAGACACCCCGGGCAGCCACCCAAGAAGAACCCACCAACCTAGTAGAGTGGGCCTGTACAGATTTTGGAACAGGCAAGCCTGCTGTGGAATAAGCATGCAGGATAGTGAGCCTGATCCAGCGTGCAATCGTCTGCTTTGAAGCAGGACACCCAATTTTATTGGGACAATAGAGAACGAACAGCGAGTCCGATTTCTTGTGACGAGCTGTTCTCTTGATATACACCTTCAAAGCCCTCACAACATCCAAAGACTTTGAAGTAGCAGAGGTGTCCGTAACAACCGGAACCACAATAGATTGGTTGATGTGAAACGCAGACACCACCTTTGGAAGAAATTGCCGACGAGTTCTGAGTTCAGCTCTGTTTTCATGAAAAATTAGGTAGGGGCTCTTGTGAGACAACGCCCCTAACTCCGACACACATCTTGCCAAGGCCAACAGTGTGTTGGTCTTCCATGTAAGGTATTTTACATCAAACTCCTGTAATGGTTCAAACCAGTCTGATTGGAGGAACTGCAACACCAAATTGAGATCCCAAGGTGCTGTGGGAGGCACAAAGGGAGGTTGGATTTGCAGAACACCTTTCAAGAACGCCAATTGTTTCTGAAAGAAAATAGACAAGGCTGAAATCTGGATTTTTATGGAGCCTAGACGTAGGCCCACATCCACTCCCGACTGCAGGAAAAACAGGAAACGTCCTAGATGAAATTCCACCACTGAATATAGTCTGCTCGCACACCAAAACGTAGCCATGGTAAGTGTTGATAGACGAATGGGCCCTGTTGCAGACGATCCTCTCGAAGAGGCAGAGGTCACGGATCTTCGAGCAGCATCTCGAGAAGATCCGCATACCAGGCCCTTCCTGGCCAGTCCGGAGCAATGAGGATTGCTTGAACCTTGTCCCTTTTTATTATTTTTAGAATTCTTGGGATCAGAGGAAGCGGAGGAAACACGTACACCATCTGGTAGACCCATGGAGTCGTCAGAGCGTCTACCGCCACTGCCTGTGGGTCTCCCGACCTGGAACAATACCGCTTGAGCTTCTTGTTGAGCCGAGAGGCCATTATGTCGATTTGTGGATATCCCCACCGACGTGTCAACCACCTGAACACCTCTGGGGTAAGGCCTCACTCCCCCGGGTGCAGGTCGTGTCTGCTGAGGAAGTCTGCTTCCCAGTTTTCTACTCCCGGAATGAAGACCGCCGACAACGCCACAGCGTGTTTTTCCACCCAGAGGAGAATTCTTGACAACTCTGACATTGCGGCTCTGCTTTTCGTTCTGCCCTGTCGGTTTATTTATGTCACTGCCGTCACATTGTCCGAATGGTCCTGAATGGCCGGATTCTGAAGAGATGAGGCCTGCAGAAGGGTGTTGTATATAGCCCTGAGTTCCAGGATGTTGGTTGGAAGGATGACTTCCTG
The DNA here is from genome assembly GCF_028390025.1 of Pseudophryne corroboree. Classification (NCBI taxonomy): domain Eukaryota; kingdom Metazoa; phylum Chordata; class Amphibia; order Anura; family Myobatrachidae; genus Pseudophryne; species Pseudophryne corroboree. The sequence goes on along the minus strand of NC_086444.1, from coordinate 171,086,547 downwards.
ACTTGACCATCTTCCTCGAAACTGCACCCCCTGGGTGAATGCTCCCCAACCTCTGAGGCTTGCATCTGTGGTTAGCAGAATCCAATTCTGAATCCCGAACCGTCGACCTTCAACTAGGTAAGAAGTCTGTAGCCACCACAGAAGGGAGATCCTGGCTTTGGCGACAGACGGATCCTCTGGTGCATGTGAAGATGCGATCTGGACCACTTGTCCAACAGATCGACCTGGAAGGGCCTCACATGAAACCTTCCATACTGAATTGCCTCGTAAGAGGCTACCATTTTCCCCAGAAGGCGAATGCACAGGTGCACCGAGATACGGGTTGCCTTTTCCAACAGAAGGAACACTCTCTGAGACTCTGTGTCGAGTATCATTCCCAGGAAAGGAAGCCTCTGCGTCGGCTCCAGGTGAGATTTTGGTAAGTTCAGAATCAACCCGTGATCCAGGAGTAGTCTGTTTGAGAGGCCAATGCTGTCCAACAACCTCTCCCTGGACGGTGCCTTTACCAGAAGATTGTCCAGGTACGGAATTATGTTCACTCCTTGTTTGTGTAGTAGCAACATCATCTCTGCCATCACTTTGGTGAACACTCTCGTGCCGTGGAGAAACCAAATGGCAAGGCCTGGACCTGGTAGGGACAGTCCTGCAGTGCAAACCGTAGATAAGTCTGATGAGACGGCCAGATCAGAATGTGAAGGTACGAATCCTTGATATCCAGAGACACTAGGAATTCCCCCTCTTACAGACCTGAGATTACCGCTCTCAGAGACTCCATTTGAATTTGAACACTCGCAAGTACGAGTTCAAACACTTGAGGTTCAGAATCGGTCTTACTGAACCGTCCGGTTTCAGTACTACAAACAAGTTGGAATAATACCCCTTGTTTTGCAGATGAGGTGGAACTGGAACAATGACTTGAGTCTGTACCAGTTTTGGATGGCATGTTGTAAAGTTATACTCGCCTCTTGTGAAACTGGTAAGCCTGGTTTGAAGAATCTGTTAGTTGGGAGCTCCTAGAACTCCAGTCTGTAGCTCTGGGAAATAAGATCTATGACCCAGGGATCCTGGCATGAACTTGTCCAGATGTGACTGAAGAATTTTACCCAGTCTACAAGGCATCGCGGTCCACCGTCATGCTGAAGGTTTTGAGGAAGCAGAGCCTGAGCTCTGTTCCTGAGAACTGGCAGTTGCTGGTTTGTGCGGTTTACCTCTAGCGCCTCTGGTGGCTGTAGAAGAACCTCTGGCCTTGCCCCTAAATTTTGCAGTCCGAAAAGACTGTAAATTGGAACCTGAGTAAGCCTTCCTGGCTGGGGGAGCTGCAGAAGGAAGATATGTGGACTTACACCGGCAGTAGCTTTGGAGATCCATTTGTCTAGATCATCTCCAAATAAGGCCTCGCCTGTGAAGGTAGGCCTTCCACACCTTTCCTGGAGTCCGCGTCAGCAGTCCACTGGTATAGCCACAAGCCCCTGCATGCTGACACTGCCATAGCTGTGGTGCGTGCATTAAGCAATCCTATTTCTTTTATGGCTTCTACCATAAAGTTTGCAGAGTCCTGTATATGTTGCAGGAGTAAAATAAACTCCCCTTGAGATAAGGTATTTAACCCATGAATTAGGTTACCTGACCATTTGGCAACAGCTTTAGTAATCCACCCACATGCTATAGTGGATCTCTGGGTCACCCCAGCAGCTGTATACAAAATTGTAGTGTATTCTCAATTCTACAATCAGCCGTGTCTTTTAGGGAAGCTGCACTCGGGGCAGGCAATACAATTTTTCGTGACAGCCTGGATACTGATGCATACACGGTCTGTGAATTTTCCCATTTTTTCCTATCCTCAGTAGGAAAATGAAAAGATCAAAGCAACCTCGTAGGGATTTTAAATTTCCTATCAGGATTAACCCATGGTTCTTCAAACAGGGTATTCAGTTCCTTTGACACAGGAAAAGTGACTGAGGATTTCTTTTTTACATTAAAATAAGATTCCTCACTCTCCTCTGTCACCTTATCAGGGATCTGCAGAACATCTCTGATAGCCTCTATGAGAGCCTCTATTTCCTGTGACAGAGTAGCCTCTCCCACCTCTGAGTTCACCTCCCCCTCCTCCATGTGTGACCCTTCATCATCAGAGTCAGACTGCAGGATATGGGCCAAAGTACGTTTTTGCTGACAAATGGCAGGGGACTGAGAGGCTGGTTTGGGTACGGAGTCTCTTTTCATAAACTCATTCATAGACTGTCTTAAGTATTGCATCTCTTTGTCATTGCGGGACAATTAGATATATTGCAAATCATTCCCTTAATGGAGTCCAGCCATGCTGGCTCTGCCCCGCTAGCCTGGGAAGGTACACTACACTGAGTACACAGTAGTGAACCCCCCTCCCTGGAGAAGAGGAACACTGTGCCTTACATGAAACACACTCCTTGTCTGACATCTGTAACAGTGACAGCTCACTCACACAGGAAAAGGTTAAATGCACAATTAACCCACAAAGAGCCCTTCCAGGGAGACAGAGATAGTATGGAGCCAGCACACAGTGCCCTTACCACTAATGCCAGGCTTAGCCGGGTTGCAGACTAAGTACCTAGTTTAGGGATAATCACTAATAATCACACTAATAATCGCTCCCCCCTGCTATGACCCCCTGGTACCGCTGACGTAATCTGAAGTCTCCCCGGAGAAGCTACACGTCCCTGTCAGTCAGCGTCTGTGTCCACTGCAGAAGGAAAATGGCGCTGGTGAGCTGCTGGCTCTGCTCATAGCCAAGCCACGCCCTTTCAATGGCACGCAGTCTTCCCGCTCTTTTTTTAATACTGGCTGAGGTGAATTTGTGCCTAAAATGAAGTCAGTCCCCTTTTAAGTCTGTAATGCCAGACTGTCCCTCCCCATGTACACATCTAGTGTACTGAGACTCAGACGTAAGAGAAAAATTATTTTTTCAAATAAAAAAACTTTTTTTTTTTTTTTTTAACTAAAATAATTTTGGATAGGGTTAAATTCATGTTCTTCACCTAATTCACTAATAAAAAAACCCTGACAATTTCTGAGCAGTTTATGCGGGGAAAAATAGTCAGTTAAACGGTTAAACAGATCCTTCAGTTATCTGAAAGATAAACCTGCAGCTGTTGCTAGGAAAACAGATGTATTTAAACAACAGAAAATACTCAAATCAGAAGTTCCACATTCTGACCATTTGATGGAAATTAGAAAGGAATCTTAGAATACCCCTGGTAAAAGGTTTCCTCTGTCTAAATGACTCATCTCACTATCCTATCCCTTTGGAGGATAGTATGAGTTGGGAGACTCCTCCTCCAGTGGATTCTCATATTACACGTTTGGTAAAAACATCTACCTTATCATTAAAGGAACCCACAGATAGACGCATTGAAAATTGCTTCAAGTCTATCTTTTCACTGACGGATGCTGTAAATAGGCGTACAATAGCAGCCTCATGGGCAGCAAAAGCTATTGAATCTTGGTTGGAAGCAATAGAGGAGGAATAGCCTCTAGTTACAGTATATCAGAAGAGTGCAGAATATATTTGGATTTTATCAAGAAAGCGACTTCTTACATTGAGGAAGCACTATCTGATGCTGGTGTGTTGGCAGCAAAAGCCTTGGCAACATCAGTGCTTGCTTGCAAAACTTATTATTTTGTTACGCTCTTGGAAAGCGGATTTAGACTCCAAGAAAACTCTGGAAGTACTACTCTTTATGGGAGATGTTCTGTTTGGAGAAGAAACTAAACAAAATAGTGGCATCCTTAGCGGCTGCCAAAACAGCTCATCTCTCTTCCCTTTCTACACCACAGCCTAAGAGCTCGTATTATCGTACCTTTCACCCACAAGGAAAAGCCAAAGGACAAGCGTTTCCTAGGCAATCAAATGCCTCAAAGTCTACTGAGCCCAAGACTAAGCAGCCATGGGTAGCAAGACAACACCCAGCAAAACCTGATAAACCCACAGACTGACGGGATTGGTCTCCCCCTGGAGGACCTCAGGGTGGGAGGCAGACTTCTTCACTTCGCACAAGTCTGGATCAAGACCACTTCAGACGCTTGGGTGCAAGAGGTAGACACTCATGGGTACGCCATCTCTTTCAAAGGATGTCCTCCTCAGCAGTATTGTCGCATGAGCCTTCCATCAGACACAGGAAAGTCTTGGGATACTACAAAAAGTGGTTCAATTAACTAATCCTCCAGTCAGGAGTAATAGTGTCAGTTCCTCAGGCTCAAAAAGGAAGGGGCTATTATTCACCCCCGTTCTTGTACCAAAGCCAAATGGGACCTACAGACCGATTCCCAAACTCAAATCTCTTAACAGATTTGTGAAAGTTTCCAAGTTTCACATGGAAACCCTACACTGCATAATTCTAGCAATGGTGCCATTGGACATACAAGATGCATATCTGCATATACCTATTGTGCTGTCACATCAACAATACCTGAGGTTTGTTATCCTAAACCAATCAGTTCTAGGCGCTGCCGTTTGGCCTGGCTCCAGCGCCCTGAATTTTTACAAAAGTCATGGCAGCAGACCTGCGTCATCAGGGAATCAGGATACTTCCAAATCTGGACAACATATACTGATCCTGGCCAGTTCACAGTAGTACTTCATTGTTTCTATGAAATGTGAAGGAAAGACTGTTGGACATTTTTTCACCAGTGGGCGCAATACAGTTTCATCCAGGCTGCAGCAGGTTTGGACCGGGAGCACGGAGCATGGCTCTGCCTGCTGGATGTGTATGCCATTGAGAGGGAGACCAGTACTAAGGGTCATGTATTTTGTAAGCAGCTAGCTACAGTACACAATTTAGGAGTGTCTGACAATGACTACACAGAGGCTTTGTGGTAATATATTTAAAAGAAAATGTTAAACACATGGAAGAGGGCTCAATTACACAAATGAATATGTACTGTTCGCCTTAGTACATTTGCAAATCTTTGTACGCTAAGTTCATATCCAAAAGATGTATCTGAATCCATTGACATCTTATAAATTCCATGCGGTAAAGGTAAGCGCTAATATAAATGATATCTGACAGGTTGATTAATTTTGTGCTATTACGCCCCCAGTATAAGAAAATGAACATGCTCCTTACCTGATGTTATAGGTGATCTTTTAACATTAACCGTGCTACAAAATTGCTGCAGTGCAGTGGGAATAATACCAGTAGATGATAATTTTGTCATCAACTGCTCCCAGACTCTAGTTTCACAACAATGTATATACAGTGCATCCGGAAAGAATTCACAGTGCTTCACTTTTCCACATTTTGTTATGTTACAGCCTTATTCCAAAATGGAATAAATTCATTTTTTCCCTAAAACCCCATAATGACAACGTGAAAGAAAAAAATAAATAAGAATTTACTTACCGATAATTCTATTTCTCGTAGTCCGTAGTGGATGCTGGGAACTCCGTAAGGACCATGGGGAATAGCGGCTCCGCAGGAGACAGGGCACATCTAAAGAAAGCTTTAGGATCACCTGGTGTGCACTGGCTCCTCCCCCTATGACCCTCCTCCAAGCCTCAGTTAGGATACTGTGCCCGGACGAGCGTACACAATAAGGAAGGATTTTGAATCCCGGGTAAGACTCATACCAGCCACACCAATCACACTGTACAACTTGTGATCTGAACCCAGTTAACAGCATGATAATAGAGAAGCCTCTCGAAAAGATGGCTCACTACAACAATAACCCGAATTTTTTTGGTAACAATAATTATGTACCAGTATTGCAGACAATCCGCACTTGGGATGGGCGCCCAGCATCCACTACGGACTACGAGAAATAGAATTATCGGTAAGTAAATTCTTATTTTCTCTGACGTCCTAGTGGATGCTGGGAACTCCGTAAGGACCATGGGGATTATACCAAAGCTCCCAAACGGGCGGGAGAGTGCGGATGACTCTGCAGCCCCCAATGAGAGAACTCCCGGTCCTCCTCAGCCAGGGTATCAAATTTGTAGAATTTTACAAACGTATTTGCTCCTGACCAAGTAACTGCTCGGCAAAGTTGTAAAGCCGAGACCCCTCGGGCAGCTGCCCAAGATGAGCCCACCTTCCTTGTGGAGTGGGCATTTACAGATTTTTGGCTGTGGCAGGCCTGCCACAGAATGTGCAAGCTGAATTGTACTACAAATCCAACGAGCAATAGTCTGCTTAGAAGCAGGAGCACCCAGCTAGTTGGGTGCATAGAGGATAAACAGCGAGTCAGATTTCCTGACTCCAGCCGTCCTGGAAACATATATTTTCCGGGTCCTGACAACGTCTAGCAACTTGGAGTCCTCCAAGTCCCTAGTAACCGCAGGCACCACAATAGGTTTGGTTCAGGTGAACGCTGAAACCACCTTAGGGAGAAACTGAGGACGAGTCCTCAATTCCGCCCTGTCCGAATGGAAAATCAGATAAGGGCTTTTACAGGATAAAGCCACCAATTCTGACACGCGCCTGGCCCAGGCCAGAGCCAACAGCATGACCACTTTTTCTGTGAGATATTTTAACTCCACAGATTTAAGTGTGTCAAACCAATGTGACTTTTGGAACCCAAAAACCACCTGGAGATCCCAAAAGTGCCACTAAAGGCACAAAAGGAGGCTGTATATGCAGTACCCCTTTAACAAATGTCTGAACTTCAGGGACTGAAGCTAGTTCTTTTTTGGAAGAAAATTGACAGAGCCGAAATTTGAACCTTAATGGACCCCAATTTCAGGCCCATAGATACTCCTGTTTGCAGGAAATGTAGGAATCGACCCAGTTGAATTTCCTCCGTCGAGCCTTACTGGCCTCGCACCACGCAACATATTTTCGCCAAATGCGGTGATAATGTTTTGCGGTTACATCCTTCCTGGCTTTGATCAGGATAGGGATGACTTCATCCGGAATGCCTTTTTCCTTCAGGATCCGGCGTTCAACCACCATGCCGTCAACGCAGCCGCGGTAAGTCTTGGAACAGACAAGGTCCTTGCTGGAGCAGGTCCCTTCTTAGAGGTAGAGGCTACGGATCCTCCGTGAGCATCTCTTGAAGTTCCGGTTACCAATTCCTTCTTGGCCAATCCGGAGCCACTAATATAGTGCTTACTCCTCTCCATCTTATCAATCTCAGTACCTTGGGTATGAGAGGCAGAGGAGGGAACCCATACACTGATTGGTACACCCACGGTGTTACCAGAGCATCTACAGCTATTGCCTGAGGGTCCCTTGACGTGGCGCAATACCTGTCGAGTTTTTCCCAACGGTTTATAATCATGTGGAAGACTTCTGGGTGAAGTCCTTACTCTCCCGGGTGGAGGTCGTGCTGAGGAAAACTGCTTCCCAGTTGTCCACTCCCGGAATGAAAACTGCTGACAGTGCTATCACATGGTTTTTCGCCCCGCGAAGAATCCTTGCAGCTTCTGCCATTGCCCTCCTGCTTCTTGTGGCACCCTGTCTGTTTACGTGGGTGACTGCCGTAATGTTGTCCGACTGGATCAACACCGGCTGACCTTGAAGCAGAGGTCTTGCTAAGCTTAGAGCATTGTAAATGGCCCTTAGCTTCAGGACATTTATGTGAAGTGATGTCTCCAGGCTTGACCATAAGCCCTGGATATTCCTTCCCTGTGTGACTGCTCCCCAGCCTCGCAGGCTGGCATCCGTGGCCACCAGGACCCAGTCCCGCATGCCGAATCTGCGGCCCTCTAGAAGATGAGCACTCTGCAACCACCACAGGAGGGATACCCTTGTCCCTGGTGACAGGGTTATCCGCTGAAGCATCTGAAGATGCGACCCGGACCATTTGTCCAGTAGGTTCCACTGGAAAGTCTTGCGTGGAATCTGCCGAATGGGATTGCTTCGTAGGAAGCCACCATTTTTACCCAGAACCCTTGTGCATTGATGCACTGAGACTTGGTTCGGTTTTAGGAGGTTCCTGACTAGCTCGGATAACTCCCTGGCTTTCTCCTCCGGGAGAAACACCTTCTTTCTGGACTGTGTCCAGGATCATCCCTAGGAACAGAAGACAAGTCGTCGGAACCAGCTGCGATTTTGGAATATTGAGAATCCAATCGTGCTGCCGCAACACTACCTGAGGTAGTGCTACACCGATCTCCAACTGTTCCCTGGATCTCACCCTTATCAGGGAATCGTCCAAGTAAAGGATAACTAAAATTCCCTTCCTTCGAAGGAATATCATCATTACGGTCATTACTTCAGTAAAGACCCGGGGTGCCGTGGACCATCCCTACGGCAGCGTCTGAACTGATAGTGACAGTTCTATACCATAACCTGAGATACCCTTGGTGAGAAGGGTAAATTTTGACATGAAGGTAAGCATCCTTGATGTCCCGAGACATCATGTAGTCCCCTTCTTCCAGGTTTGCAATCACTGCTCTGAGTGACTCAAGTTTGAATTTGAACCTCTGTATGTAAGTGTTCAAAGATTTTAGATTTTAGATTTTAAAATCGGTCTCACCGAGCCGTCTGGCTTCGGTACCACAATAGTGTGGAATAATACCCCGTTCCCTGTTGCAGGAGGGGTACCTTAATTATCACCTGCTGGGAATACAGCTTGTGAATGGCTTCCAAAACTGCCTCCCTGTCAGCGGGAGACGTCGGTAAAACAGACTTTTGGAAACGGCGAGGGGAATACGTCTCGAATTCCAATTTGTACCCCTGAAATATTACCTGAAGGATCCAGGGGTCTACTTGCGAGTGAGCCCACTGCGCACTGAAATTCATTGAGAACAGGCCCCCACCGTGCCTGAACTTGTAAAGCCCTAGCGTCATACTGAGGGCTTGGCAGAGGCGGAAAAGGGTTTCTGTTCCTGGGAACTGGCTGATCTCTGCAGCCATTTTCCTCTCCCTCTGTCACGAGCAGAAAAGAGGAACCCTTTTGTCCGCTTGCCAACCAGGACTGCGCCTGATAATACGGCGTCTTATTTTGAGAGGCGACCTGGGGTACATCCCCCTTTTTTTTTTATTAAGGCAATACTTCCAAATGCCGTTTGGAATCCGCATCACCTGACCACTTTACTGGTACAGGTTGAGTATCCCTTATCCAAAATGCTTGGGACCGGAGGTATTTTGGATATGGGATTTTTCCTTAGTTTGGAATAATTGCATACCATAATGAGATATCATGGCAATGGGACCTAAATCTAAGCACAGAATACATTTATGTATCATATATACCTTATACACACAGCCTGAAGGTAATTTTAGCCAATATTTTTTATAATTTTGTGCATCAAACAAAGTGTGTCTACAGTCACACAATTCATTTATGTTTCATATACACCTTATACACACAGCCTGAAAGTCATTTAATACAATATTTTTAATAACTTTGTGTATTAAACATAGTTTGTGTACATTGAGCCATCAAAAAACAAAGTTTTCACTATCTCACTTTCACTCAAAAAAGTCCGTATTTCGGAATATTCCGTATTTCGGAATATTTGGATATGGGATACTCAACCTGTATAATTGGACAACGCACTTATACTTGATGCCAGTCGGCAAATATTCCGCTGTGCATCATGCATATATAGAAATGCATCTTTTAATTGCTCTATAGGCAATAATATACTGTCCTTATCTAGGATATCAAATTTCCCGTCAGGGAATCCGACCACGCCAACCCAGCACTGCACATCCAGGCTGAGGCGATTGCTGGTCGCAGTATAACACCAGTATGCGTGTAAATACATTTTAGGATACCCTCCTGCTTTCTATCAGCAGGATCCCTAAGGGCGGCCATCTCCAGAGAGGGTAGAGCCCTTGTTCTTACAAGCGTGTGAGCGCCTTATCCCCCCTAGGGGGTGTTTCCCAACGCACCCTAACCTCTGGCGGGAAAAGGTATACTGCCAATAACTTTTTAGAAATTATCAATTGTTATCGGGGGGAAACCCACGCATCATCACACACCTCATTTTATTTCTCAGATTCAGGAAAACTACAGGAAGTTTTTCCTCACCAAACATAATACCCCTTTTTTTGGTGGTATTTATATTATCAGAAGAGTGTAAACTTTTTCCATTGCCTCAATCATGCAATGTGTGGCCCTATTGGAAATCACGGTTGTCTCTTCACCGTCGACACAGGAGTCAGTATCCGTGTCGGCGTCTGTATCTGAGGTAACGGGCGCTTTAGAGCCCCTGTATGAGACGTCTGGACATGCACAAGCTGAGTAGCCGGCTGTCTCATGTCAACCACTGTCTTTTATACAAAGCTGACACTGTCACGCAATTTCAACAGTACATCCACTCAGGTGTCGACCCCCCAGGGGGTGACAACACTATTACAGACACTCTACTCCGTCTCCTCATCATTTTTCTCCTCATACATGTCGACACAAACGTACCGACACACAGCACACACACAGGGAATGCTCTGATAGAGGACAGGACCCCACTAGCCCTTTGGGGAGACAGAGGGAGAGTTTGCCAGCACACACCAGAGCGCTATATATATACAGGGATAACCTTATATAAGTGTTTTTCCCTTTATAGCTGCTGTATTGTTTATACTGCGCCTAATTTGTGCCCCCCTCTCTTTTTTAACCCCTTTCTGTAGTGTAGTGACTGCAGGGGAGAGCCAGGGAGCTTCCCTCCAACTGAGCTGTGAGGGAAAATGGCGCCAGTGTGCTGAGGAGATAAGGACGCCGAGAAAGGGGCGGAGCCTATCATCCGTTTTCTTGTATGTTTTGGCAGGGGTTAAATGCATCCATATAGCCCAGGAGTTATATGTGATGCATTTATTTTAGCCATAAAAGGTTTTCTATCGATTTATTGCGTCTCAGGGCGCTGCCCCCCCAGCGCCCTGCACCCTCAGTGACCGGAGTGTGAAGTGTGCTGAGAGCAATGGCGCACAGCTGCGGTGCTGTACGCCTACCTTTATCTGAAGACAGGAAAGTCTTCTGCCGCCGATTTTTCCGGACCTCTTCGCTCTTCTGGCTCTGTAAGGGGGCCGGCGGCGCGGCTCCGGTGACCCATCCAGGCTGAACCTGTGATCGTCCCTCTGGAGCTAATGTCCAGTAGCCTAAGAAGCCCAATCCACTCTGCACGCAGGTGAGTTCGCTTCTTCTCCCCTTAGTCCCTCGATGCAGTGAGCCTGTTGCCAGCAGGTCTCACTGAAAATAATAAACCTAAACTAAAACTTTTACAAAGAGCTCAGGAGAGCCCCTAGTGTGCACCCTTCTCGTCGGGCACAGAAAATCTAACTGAGGCTTGGAGGAGGGTCATAGGGGGAGGAGCCAGTGCACACCAAGTGATCCTAAAGCTTTCTTTAGATGTGCCCTGTCTCCTGCGGAGCCGCTATTCCCCATGGTCCTTACGGAGTTCCCAGCATCCACTAGGACGTCAGAGAAATAGGGATTTTTGTTTACTTACCGTAAAATCTCTTTCTCTGAGTCCATCTGGGGGACGCTGCACCGTTACTTGTGGGTTAGAGGTGTGTGGTAGTGGAGTTTGGCACAGAATCTATCAAAAAGCTGCCTCCTCCCCCCTCTAACCCCTCCCATCTCCTTCCTACTCAGCCATCACTCAGTTAACGTTTAGCCAAGCCAAAGGAGATAGATCAGAACAAAAAAAACCACCAAATAAACCAGACAAAACTACGGGAAGGATCGCAGCGTCCCCCAGATGGACTCAGAGAAAGAGATTTTACGGTAAGTAAACAAAAATCCCTATTTCTCTGTCATCCATCTGGGGGACGCTGCGCCGTTACTTGTGGGATTTCCCAAAGCAAGCTAATGAGAGGAGGGAGACGTTGACGGCATAGCCGTCTGTAAAATTCGACGCCCAACAGAGGCAGTCTCCAAACCAAAAGTATGAAAACGGTAAAACTTTGTGAAAGTATGGACTGACGACCAGGTCGCCGCCCTGCACAGCTGCTCAATAGATGCACCACCGCGAACAGCCCAAGAGGCTCCAACTGCTCTAGTCGAATGAGCCCTAATTGAGTCAGGAACCGAAATATTCGAAGACACGTAAGCCTGTCTGATGGCCGAAGTTACCCAACGGGCCACAGTGTTCTTGGAAGCCGGCCAACCTCGTTTGGGAGCATCAATCAATACCAACAAGGTATCCGTACGACGGAAAGACTCTGTGTGACACAAATAAATACGTAAGGCCCGAACAACATCCAGGAGGGCCAAATGGGAGTTCTCCCCAGGAGAAGACGACGGAGAAAATGCTGGAAGGACAATGTCCTGATTTAAATGGAATGCTGAAACAACCTTTGGAAGGAAAGAAGGATTAGTCCGCAGAACCACACGGTTCTCATGAAACAAAAACAAGGGTGGCCTGCAAGAAAGAGCCGCCAACTCAGACACTCGTCTAGCTGAGGCAATAGCCAAAAGAAAAAACACTTTTAGTGTTAGATAACGTAGTTCCAGATTCCAAAGGCTCAAATGGAGATTTTTGAAGGGCCGTAAGGACCAAGTTTAAATCCCAGGGAGGAACCTGAGGAACAAAAGGTGGTTGAATTCGAAGTACTCCCTGAAGGAATGTTTGAACCTCTGGAATGATCGCTAGTTTCTTTTGAACCGACAAGGCTGAAACCTGACCCTTCAGTGAAGAAAGCCTCAGACCCTTATCGAGACCCTCCTGAAGGAAAGAGAGCAGGCGAGGAAGTCTAAACAAATGCGGAGTCAAGCCCCGCTTTTCCCACCAAGCAATGTAATTACGCCATACCCTATGGTAAATGCCAGAAGTCACCGGTTTCCTAGCCCGAATCATCGTCTGTACAACAGAACGAGAAAGACCTTTTGCTTTTAAAATGTTGGATTCAAGAACCAAGCCGTCAAAGCCAGCCGACTTAAATCCGGGTGGCGACAAGGCCCTTGTAGAAGAAGATCTGGTCGCAGGGGGAGACGAAAGGGGTCTCCGACGACCATGCTGCCCAGAAGAGTGTACCACTGTCGGCGCGGCCAATCTGGAGCCACCAGAATTATTGCGAGACCTTCTCGCCGAATGCGTTGAAGTAGACGTGGAAGCAGTGGAATTGGCGGAAACACGTAACCCAGTTGAAACTGCCACGGAACAGTTAGAGCATCGATCAGAAATGCTTGAGGATCTTGAGTCCGCGAGCCGTAGTGAGGAAGTTTCTTGTTGAGGCGAGATGCCATGAGGTCTAAGTCGGGCATTCCCCAGCGGCCCACTAGAGAGAGAAACACTTCCTGGTGAAGTTCCCATTCTCCCGGATGAATCATGTGAGGACTCAAAAAATCCGCTTCCCAGTTCTCGACTCCTGGAATGTGAATTGCGGATATTACGGGAACCCAATGTTCCGCCCACGTGAGAATCTGAGCGACTTCTCTCATTGCGGACCAGCTGTGAGTTCCTCCCTGTTGATATAAGCCACTGCTGTGGTATTGTCGGACTGCACACGAACTGGATGACCCTGTACCATGGTTTGAATCTGAAGGAGTGCATACCGGATCGCCCTCAATTCCAGAATGTTGATCTGTAACTTTGACTCCTGACTGTTCCAGCGCCCCTGGAAGTCATGAGTCTGGAACACTGCTCCCCAACCGCTGAGGCTTGCGTCCGTGGTGACCATTATCCAAGACCAAACCGTGAACGGCGCTCCTACTCTCAAAATGTGACTGTGAAGCCACCAGTGAAGCGACTGACGAGCCTTTACCGACAAGCGGATCAACTGCAATTCGAGACGTGGATCCGTCCGAGTCCAACAGCTGAGAATCTGAGCCTGAAGAGGACGGGCATGAAATCTGGCGTATGGGACTGCCTCGAATGAGGACACCATCTTGCCTAACACCTGCATGCATCTGAGGACCGACACTACCGGTAAGTGTAACAGGATCCGGATTCTGGACTGCAGATCCTGAATCTTGTCCGTAGGAAGAAACACCTTCTGGCTGTTGGTGTCTAATAAAAGTCCCAGAAAAATCATTTTCTGGGACGGGAGTTAAGACGACTTTGGAAAGTTGATTATCCACCCGAATGACTGCAGAGTGAGAATCTCCGCTGACGGGGCCTTGACCAAGAGGTCGTCCAAGGATGGAGTGATGTTGACCCCTTGATAACGGAGAACCGCGACGACATGACCCATGACTTTTGTAAAAACCCGAGGAGCCGTGGAGAGACCAAAGGGAAGAGCCTGAAACTGAAAATGCCACGGACCGACTGCAAATCTCAGAAGAGATTGATGTTCTATCCAAATCGGAACATGTAAGTAGGCGTCTTTTATGTCTATTGAAGCCAAATATTCCCCTGGCTCCATGGCAGCGATAATTGAGCGAATGGATTCCATCTTGAATGTTTGGGTTGAGAGATACGGTTTGAGGGCTTTTAGATTCAGAATGGGTCGGAACGAACCATCCGGTTTGTCCACGTGAAAAAGACCCGAGTAAAAACCCCGACCCCTCTGAGGAGAGGGAACCGGAAGGATTACTCTATTTTGTAAGAGGGTTGTTGTTGCCCGAAGAAGAGCTTGACGTCTGGAGGGATCGTCTGGAAGAGGTGTGACGAATAGCCGGAATGGGACTGTCTCTTCGAGATCCAACATGTATCCTCTGGATATGACCCCCATTACCCACCGATCTGGTTTCGACAGGAGCCACACTTCCCTGAACTGAAGTAACCGAGCCCCAACCTTCATCGATCCCTCCGGAATACCTGAAGCGTCATGCATCAGGCTTGTCGGCAGGCTTACTGGCCGGTCTGCGAGTAGCCGAGATCCTCTACCTCTGAATGACCCTCTTCGTGGAAATCTGGAGAAAGCACGAAAGGATTGGAAACTACCTCTGCCCTGCATACGGTTTGTGAGGAGCAGATGGAAGAAAGGGGCTCTTTCCTCCAGTAGTATCTGAAAATAATCTTCTTTAACTCCGACCCAAAAAGAAACTCCCCTTCAAAAGGAACTGCCGTCAAGGTCTGCTTTCAGTCCGAATCAGCATTCCAAACCCTAAGCCAAAGAGACCGTCTTGCTGACACTGTCAAGGCAGAAACACAGGACTGTAGCGCAACCGAATATAACAAGGCCTCACCCACATAAGTAAGAGCCTCCGAAATCTGTTCTGCTAACTGAATGGCTGCCGATGGATATTTCGACTACATTCCAGATACGACCTGTGCTAGCCATTCATCCACGGCCTTAAGGACCCAGGCACTCGCCAGAACTGGACGGAGAGAGACACCTGATAAAGAAAACATAGATTTTAGTAATGCTTCTATCTTCCTATCGGTAGGGTCTTTTAAAGTCACGGACTGTACCGAAGGAATAACCGTAGCTTTTGCCAAATGTGAAATAGGAGCGTCTACCTTTGGGGCCGTCTCCCAAAATCTTGTATCTTCCTCCGTAAAAGGATATAGAAATTTTAATTTCTTAGGAGCCTGGAAACGAGAATCCGGTTTAAGCCAGGGTTCTTTTAAAATATCCGCAAAGTGAGAGTAAGAAGGGAAGGCAGTAACCTGTCTCTTCTGTCGTTTGAAAAAGGCAGAGGAAGTCTCCGCCACTGCCGCATCCTGAATATTAAGAGTCTAACGAATGGCTTCTATTAGTAATCTAACACCTGAACTAGTAGATAGCTCGTCTTCCCAAGCCGAAACTTCTTCCCATTCAGGATCTACCTCCCCTTCCTCCAATGGAGATGTCAGAGAATCCAACTCCTCTCCCGGAAACGTTATAGCGGGTAATGGCTGTGGTCGTTTAGTAGCAGCGGAACTGCTGGCAGAATTTACAAACGTATTTAAAGAATGAGTTAAATCAGTAAGACACTTGCCCATATTTTGGGCCCACAGAGGCTCCACCTGAGTCTGAGCAGATTCAGCCTCCGACCTAGACTGACGCAAATCTGAAATGGCATCCACCATGTTCTTGACCCATGGGGGCATAGACTGATCTGTGGAACCTCCCTGCTGATCCGCCCCTGATGCACCAGAGCACGAAGTACAGAGGGTACCTGCGTCAGCACTACCCTTAGCCAGCTTTGAGCCACACTGTGAACAGGAAAAATAAACTACTGAGGCCGTTTTGCCCTTTGTAGTCTTGTCCGGTTTACTGGCCATTCCTTATTCTAATTATGTGTAATATTTAAAAGCAGTAAACATGTACTATAAATAGTTAGACAAGTGACCTAGCAGGTATCTTTAGTGTCCCCAAGAAGGCTGACTGCTATCCCCTCTAGGGCTAGCCCACCATATACTTGCAGTTAGATGTGTGACTGTAATGAAAAAAACTTCCCCTGGAAGATAGTGCTCCGTGTGTGCATGAGTAGCACAGCGTCCCCCAGTCTGCAGCCGGAGAAGATGGCGCCCGAAGCCTTCAGGAAGCTGCAGAACAGCGCGGGCAGAGCAGGGCGGGAAGCCGTCCCTGCAAGTCTGACGTAACCGCCGCGGCTGTTCACTGTGCAATTGCCGAAACCGGAAGTTCGGGATCCCGCGCGCCGCTACACCCAGCGGCTGTCGCGGCAGCTTTGTGTTGGTCTCAGGGAGTGTATAACACTCTCCTGGGCCTAAGCTCTGCAAGTCCCCACAACCCGCTCAGTCACTCTCACTGCGGGGGGAGGGAGAAGGTGTCCGATGCGAATGGCCGGCTGGCGGGGGGGGGGGGGGTAGCACACACAAAAGCATTCCATAACAGAGGGGACAGCCCAATACTGTCAGTGACAGATTGTGGCTGTCCTGTACCTTATTCCTGCCGCATCCTGAATTGAAGAAAGGCCCCAGTGACCAAAGTGTGGTGGCCTCCCGCGGCAGCACAGAGTGGGATACTAAACCCACTCCAGTAGTACCTGTCACCTGTAAACTTAAAAAAAAAAAAAATTTACTAAGGAGAAAGAAAAACTGTCTGTACTCCACAGGCACAAAACTAAAACTGAGTGATGGCTGAGTAGGAAGGAGATGGGAGGGGTTGGAGGGGGGAGGAGGCAGCTTTTTGATAGATTCTGTGCCAAACTCCACTACCACACACCTCTAACCCACAAGTAACGGCGCAGCGTCCCCCAGATGGATGACAGAGAAATTGTGATTTTTATTTTTTTCTTCAAATTAAAAACTAAGAAATCGCATGTAAATAAGTATTCACAGCCTTTGCCATGAAGCTCAAAATTGAGCTCAGGTGCATCCTGTTTCTACTGTTTCCACAACTTAACTGGAGTCCACCTGTGGTAAATTCAGTTGCTTGGAGATGATTTGGAAAGGCGCACACCTGTCCATATAAGGTCCCACACGTGACAGTGCATGTCTCAGCACAAACCAAGCCTCTGTAGACCTCCGAGACAGGATTGTGTCAAGGCACAAATCTGGGGAAGGGTACAGAAAAATATCTGCTGCTTTGAAGGTCCTAATGAGCACAGTGGCCTGCATCAGCCATAAATGGAAGAAGTTCGGAACCAGCAAGACTCTTCCTAGAGCTGGCCGGCCGTCTAAATAGAGTGATCTGGGGAGAAGGGCCCTAGTCAGGGAGGTGACCAAGAACCTGATGGTCACTCTGTCAGAGCTATAGCATTCATCTGTGGAGAGAGGAGAACCTTCCATCTCTGCAGCAATCCACCAATCAGGCCTGTATGGTAGAGTGGCCAGGCGGTAGCCACTCCTTAGTAAAAAGCACATGGCTGCCCGCCTGGAGTTTGGCAAAATGCACCTGAAGAACTCAGACCAGGAGAAACAAAATTCTCTGGTCTGATAAGACAAAGATTAAACTCTTTGGCGTGAATGCCAGGCGTCATGTTTGGAGGAAACCAGGCACTGCTCATCACCAGGCCAATACCATCCCTACAGTGAAGCATGGTGTTGGCAGCATCATGCTGTGGGGATGTTTTTCAGCGGCAGAAACTGGGAGACTAGTCAGGATAGAGGGAAAGATGGATGCAGCAATGTACAGAGACATCCTGGATGAAAACCTGCTCCAGAGCGCTCTTGACCTCAGACTGAGGCGACTGTTCATCTTTCAGCAGGACAACGACCCTAAGCACACAGCCAAGATATCAAAGGAGTGGCTTCAGGACAACTCTGTGAATGTCCTTGAGTGGCCCAGCCAGACTTGAAACCGATTGAACATCTCTGTAGAGATCTAAAAATGGCTGTGCCCCGACGCTTCCCATCCAACCTGATGGAGCTTCAGAGGTGCTGCAAAGAGGAATGGGCGAAACTGTCCAAAGATAGGTGTGCCAAGCTGGTGGCATTATATTCAAAAAGGCTTACGGCTATAATTGCTGCATCAACAAAGTATTGAGCAAAGGCTGTGAATACTTATGTGCATGTGATTTCTTAGTTTATTTTTAATAAATTTGCAAAAATCTCAAAAAACTTTTTTCACATTGTCATTATGGGGTATTGTGTGTAGAATTTTGAGGGAAAAAAATAATTTATTCCATTTTGGAATAAGGCTGTAACATAATATGTGGAAAAAGTGAAGCGCTATGAATACTTTCCAGATGCACTGTAAAATAAAAAATAGAAAATTAGATGCATAGTGCAAGTGCTGGCTCCATTCAACATTTTCACACTTTGTGACTAAATACTGTATATGTGACTTTTGGGGCATATGCACTAAGCATTTGGAACATACTTGCCTACCCTCCCAAAATGGACGGGAGGCTCCCGAAAATTGTGTGGTGCTCCCAAGGTAAAGCTGGGCAAGTCTCCCACTTTCACGCCATTCCCCTGCACCTCCTCTCCTCGGCAGCCCACAGCAGAGCACAAGTGGGTGGCCTGAGAGGGATCAGATGCCGCGATTCGCACTGAATCACATCATCGTAGCTCTCCCTCCCTCACTATATAGTGCCTGTTTTCTCTGCACTGTATAGTGGGGATGGAGCCACGATGACACGATCATACCACGCCCATGGACAGCACACATTGCCATCCGCAACGCACCCTAAGCCCCAACCACGTTGCAACCTCATGGAGGAGGGGGCAGTAAAGTAGACAACTATGATCTGGAGAGAGAAAGTAGCAGCCAATCCACTCCTAAGTGCCATATGTTACAGGCTGTATCTGGAAAATGACAGGAGCTGGTTGGCTGGTAATTTATCTCTCTCCACTTTGTCATTTTCCAAGGCTTAGTAGGTATGCCCCTTAATCCTTCTAGCTTTAATTATCCCTTGACAGAAGAGGTCTATTCATGAAGCAATGAAAAGAGTGGAGAAGTGAGCCAGTAAAGAAGTTGCCCATGGCAACCAATCAGCATTGAAGTAACAATTATAATTTGCACACTATAAAATTGTACGGAGCAGCTGACTGGTTGTCATGGGCAACTTCTCCACTCTTTCCACAGCTTCATGAATAGACCCCTTATCTACAGTGCAGAAATCGATTGGCTAATGTGCCCCATCCATTCTGACCTCACGAGGCAGAAGGCTGTTCATATATATGTGTTATCCTAACAGGAAAATTAGATATTTAAAAATTACATACATTATACTGCAAGGCTGCTCTTAAGCAAGCTAGCTAAGTGAGAAGTAGCAGTTAAAAGGTGTGTGTGTGGGTGTGTGTGTGTGTGTGTGTGTGTAAGGTAACGACTTAGCCACGCTTAATTACCACAGCTGTCTCGCCGGTGGCTTTTCTATTAGCCCCAATAAACAGACTTATCAGGGATTTTGTTTCACCTGCCTCAGACAGGCGAAACCAAATCCCAGGAAACCGCTTTCTACCAGAAAAAAATCACAGGTTTCACTGAACCTGCGTGTTTTGGGGAAGTGTGTATTTTTTCTTTTTACAGGTGACAAAATTGGATAGTACAAAAAGGTTTTGTTCTCTTATACAGCGCCTATTGGATTAGCAGCTGGTCTTTCCCTCGTGGTGTACACCTGCACCAATAATCAACATATACCAACAAATGAGGTTAAGCTCACAGCGCTGATCCCAGCAATGGAAATGTATAAAAATCACAAACACCGTGTTCAGGAGTTGTTTCAGGGGTTTCCCATAAGTGTCTTTTTCCTCTCTTATAGACTGACACTTACTTTTTAACCCCTTGGAGCGTTCATCAAAAGGTTTCTTTTTAGGTGTCCCTGATTCCTTCAATCCCGTTCCCACTGTTCAGACCCGACTCAGCGCATCAGCAGTGATACAGACACCATAGGGATATAAGATGGGAAAATTCCCAGCAGGGATATTTAATGTATAAACAATATAAAATGTGTCAAGATAATACGTCCTATTAAAACAATGTGACAGATGGAGAGGATCGTACCCGCTGACGGTTGAGGCTGTGCGCTTCCGCTGAGAGGATCCGGAGTATCTCAGCGTGCTGTTCTGGCAACAGCCTCAGACATGCAAACGGGCTGTATTCTCCTCACGTCCTTACGTCACAGTCCAAGTCCTGCAGAATCAACGCGTTTCGGGGTACCGCCCCTTCCTCAAGATCTCTTGCAGGTGACTCGGTCCTCCATAGAAATACCCAGTCCTACATCCTGATTGGTTGGGTAATATATCACAGGTGCTTTCATCAATCACACCGTCCTTTCATGCACATTTAAAGCTCCTTTTAATTTATATCAGAACATTTGCCTATCTGTTTGTAATATATTAAATCTCTACAAAGTATTCCATAATTTACACACATAACAGGTTGATTAAAATAATTTACAGTAATATTCACATATATTTTACATTGCATTGCAACACAGTCCTAACCTACATGGTATTCACAATCATTCATTATTATACAATTTTTGCAAATGTATGCATTTAACCATCACACAATCATCATAATGTGGGGATGGAGAGAAGAGGTGAGAAAAAGGAAAATATTAGTAATGACATAAAGACTCCTTATAAAAACCATTTTGTCTCAAAGTCTTTGTTTAACCCGTCGGGTACTAGTGTCTTTGCTTCAAAAATAGTTCTCATTTCCAGTTTGGCTAATCTTTCAGTTCTATCATTGGTTCTCCAATTGGGGTCAACCTTCTTAATACCAGCAAAGAATTTAATGCATTTTGGGTCACAATTATGTTTATTTTTGAAATGCATAGATACATTGTGGTTTTCATAACCCCTCTTTATGTTACGCACATGTTCTGCTAACCTTTCTTTCAATGTGCGTATAGTCCGTCCTATGTATTGCATACCACATTGACATTCCAAAATGTATATTATATACTTGCTATGGCACGTGATACATTCTCTTATAGGGACCTTCTTTCCTGTATTGTTGAAAGTAATTTCTGTAATTTTCCGATCTGTTTTACATACTTTACACATTGGACAATCCCCACATCTTTGAAATCCCTGTGTTAGAATACGGGTTTCTTTCTTAGATTGAGATGTGGCGCTACTCACTAATAAATCTTTTAGATTGTCAGCTCTCCTAGATACAAAGGAGGGGGTTCTGGAAATATACTCCTTTAAGCATGGATCAGCATATAGGACTCCCCAATGTTTTTTAATAATCTGTTCCAATTCTTTATGTTGATTGGTGTATCGGGTAATAAAGGGGATATCATGTCTATTTCTCTTAGTTGTTACTTTACCCTTGAGTATACTAGACCTGTCCATTTTCCTACATTTGTCAATTGTGTAATCCACATACTGTTCATTATAACCTTTATTTATAAATTGTTCACGCATTCCCACTGCTTGGACCTCAAATGTTTCTATACTTGCACAATTCCGGCGTAACCTCTGAAATTGACTGTTGGGTATGCTTGTAATCCAATTAATATGATGATTACTTTCAGAATTTATATAAGAGTTGCAATCCGTGGGTTTGCTATAATTTTTGGTATATAATTGACCCTCCTGTACATATACTGTATGGTCTAGAAAGTGTATACTTTCATTGCTGATCTGGAAGTTGAGTCGTATGTTCCTATCGTTATCATTCAGGTGTTTACAAAATAAGTCCAGGGAAGACCTGTCCCCTTTCCAGACGAAGATAATATCGTCTATAAACCGGCTGTATAGCACCAGGCTGGCACCAGTCGGTTGATGATTCCAAACCGCTGTCTCTTCCCAATGCGCCATAAAGAGATTGGCGTAACTTGGTGCCAGCCTGGTGCCCATCGCTGTGCCGTTACATTGGAGGTAAAAGTCGTCACTGTACCAAAAAAAATTATTTGTAAGAATCATGGAAATACCTTCAAGTATGAACTGTTTATGGGTGACGGAATGATCACTCTTATTAAGAAAAAATTCAGTCCCTTCTAAACCTTGTTCGTGCTGGATGCTAGTGTATAGTGACGCTACATCGGCTGTTACTATCCAATAGTCTGATTCCCATTTAATTTCGGATATTTTGTTAATGATGGATAAGGTGTCCTTTAAGTAGGATTTCGTATTCGTTACTAAAGGTTGTAGCTGGTGATCGAGATAACATGACAAATTGGAGGTGATGGAATTAATTCCTGCCACTATTGGGCGCCCTGGAGGTTTATTCAGGCTTTTATGAACTTTCGGTAGTATATATAGAACCGGTATGGAGGGGTTATCGATTGTGATGTATGCTGCTATATCTTCTGTGATGGTATTGTTGGAAGTATATATATTAAGGAAAACTTCCATTTTTTTGGATACACTTTCACTAGGGTTCCCCCGTAGTTTCTTATATGTATTACAATCTGCAAGTTGATTCATTATTTCCATGTGATAGTCATCCCTATTTAAAATGACTACCCCTCCCCCCTTATCTGCCGGTTTGATGATTATTTGATTATTGCCTTTTAGTGTTTTTATTGCTTCTCTTTGTTTTCTACTTAGGTTTAAATTCTTACAAGGTTTGAAAGTCGTTCTTTCAAGATCTTCCTTCACTAGTTTTTCGAAAGAGTCTATAAAACACCCCTTCTTATGTTGGGGAAAAAAGGTCGATTTCTTTTTAAATATTTTAACTGGAATTGTACAAGTATAGAAACATTTGAGGTCCAAGCAGTGGGAATGCGTGAACAAATTATAAATAAAGGTTATAATGAACAGCATGTGGATTACACAATTGACAAATGTAGGAAAATGGACAGGTCTAGTATACTCAAGGGTAAAGTAACAACTAAGAGAAATAGACATGATATCCCCTTTATTACCCGATACACCAATCAACATAAAGAATTGGAACAGATTATTAAAAAACATTGGGGAGTCCTATATGCTGATCCATGCTTAAAGGAGTATATTTCCAGAACCCCCTCCTTTGTATATAGGAGAGCTGACAATCTAAAAGATTTATTAGTGAGTAGCGCCACATCTCAATCTAAGAAAGAAACCCGTATTCTAACACAGGGATTTCAAAGATGTGGGGATTGTCCAATGTGTAAAGTATGTAAAACAGATCAGAAAATTACAGAAATTACTTTCAACAATACAGGAAAGAAGGTCCCTATAAGAGAATGTATCACGTGCCATAGCAAGTATATAATATACATTTTGGAATGTCAATGTGGTATGCAATACATAGGACGGACTATACGCACATTGAAAGAAAGGTTAGCAGAACATGTGCGTAACATAAAGAGGGGTTATGAAAACCACAATGTATCTATGCATTTCAAAAATAAACATAATTGTGACCCAAAATGCATTAAATTCTTTGCTGGTATTAAGAAGGTTGACCCCAATTGGAGAACCAATGATAGAACTGAAAGATTAGCCAAACTGGAAATGAGAACTATTTTTGAAGCAAAGACACTAGTACCCGACGGGTTAAACAAAGACTTTGAGACAAAATGGTTTTTATAAGGAGTCTTTATGTCATTACTAATATTTTCCTTTTTCTCACCTCTTCTCTCCATCCCCACATTATGATGATTGTGTGATGGTTAAATGCATACATTTGCAAAAATTGTATAATAATGAATGATTGTGAATACCATGTAGGTTAGGACTGTGTTGCAATGCAATGTAAAATATATGTGAATATTACTGTAAATTATTTTAATCAACCTGTTATGTGTGTAAATTATGGAATACTTTGTAGAGATTTAATATATTACAAACAGATAGGCAAATGTTCTGATATAAATTAAAAGGAGCTTTAAATGTGCATGAAAGGACGGTGTGATTGATGAAAGCACCTGTGATATATTACCCAACCAATCAGGATGTAGGACTGGGTATTTCTATGGAGGACCGAGTCACCTGCAACAGATCTTGAGGAAGGGGCGGTACCCCGAAACGCGTTGATTCTGCAGGACTTGGACTGTGACGTAAGGACGTGAGGAGAATACAGCCCGTTTGCATGTCTGAGGCTGTTGCCAGAACAGCACGCTGAGATACTCCGGATCCTCTCAGCGGAAGCGCACAGCCTCAACCGTCAGCGGGTACGATCCTCTCCATCTGTCACATTGTTTTAATAGGACGTATTATCTTGACACATTTTATATTGTTTATACATTAAATATCCCTGCTGGGAATTTTCCCATCTTATATCCCTATGGTGTCTGTATCACTGCTGATGCGCTGAGTCGGGTCTGAACAGTGGGAACGGGATTGAAGGAATCAGGGACACCTAAAAAGAAACCTTTTGATGAACGCTCCAAGGGGTTAAAAAGTAAGTGTCAGTCTATAAGAGAGGAAAAAGACACTTATGGGAAACCCCTGAAACAACTCCTGAACACGGTGTTTGTGATTTTTATACATTTCCATTGCTGGGATCAGCGCTGTGAGCTTAACCTCATTTGTTGGTATATGTTGATTATTGGTGCAGGTGTACACCACGAGGGAAAGACCAGCTGCTAATCCAATAGGCGCTGTATAAGAGAACAAAACCTTTTTGTACTATTGTTTCTACACCAAAGTTCTCTAACTGCTGCCTATCATGTTACGTCATAGAAATTTACGCAAAGATGTTTTTAATGATGTATTTAACAATCAATCAGAAACCCAGAATGTTAATTTAGGGGATGAAAATGTGGATACATTATGTTTAAATTGGAAAAACTTCTCATTAGGGAAGGAAAGATCTGGTGGGAGACAGCGACCTTAGAACAATACATAAAGGAGAGCATTATACCAAGAGGTCTACGCATTGATAAACTTCCCACTTTTGATAATGAGTCTGAAACATTTAGACAGGGCTGGTTTCAGATTTTAGATGATTGCTCGTTAAAAATAATGTCACATATTATAGAAGAAAGAAATAAAATAAGGAAGAATTTAGAACAAGAGATAGAGGTGTTACAAACATTGGTAAAACCTTATTCCAATTCAAAAGAATATAAAGAACTAGAGGAGATATTAGTTATGAAAGTAGAGAAAAATGAAAAGGATCTCACTCAAAAAAAGCGGAGAAAATATCAGCGAGATAAGCAGGATTACAGGGAAGGTATTGAACATAATATTACTCAGAGGGAACAAAGGTACAATAATAGACATCACACTGAACAAACTACCAGTGGGGTAAACAAAGAACCACTAGGGGAGATAAATAAAAATCCCATCATTTATAATAAAAGAAAGGAAGATAGATTTGGGGAAATATATACACATACAAATTGGAGAGGAGAAAATAGAAATTATGACATAAACCACACCCCCAATTTTAGGAATACACGTAGATGGGCAAGGACTTTCCAAGATGATAGAACCATTTACAAAAGTCGGAGAAAACAATATGAAGAAGGAAGGAGGCATGAAAAACAGAACTCTTTTCATCAGTCACGACCATATGAGGACGTCACTGATCGAGAGATGGAAAATAGAAATCCCCCCTCATCCAAAAATAGGGAGAATATAAGTCAAACCAACAGACCAGACACTCCCAGACCAAACCATAGGAGAACCTTAACTAGGAATCGTGATGACAGGGGGCGTTATTTAGGAAAGTGGTGGACGACCAAACCAATCACCCCAAGAAACATAGAAAAAGGGGAAAAAGGGGAGGCGTTCACTTAAAATTCTCGAGAAAAAGACGTAATAGGGTGAAAAACAATCAGGGGAATAACACTCCAGTAACTGATATAGAAACAACAGATCAGAAAAAGAAAGAGGGCGGCACTACGATATACAATCTTAGTGACTATACATTAAATGAAGATGAGAAAGATGTTTTGGAGAGGGGTTTAAAATTCGCTCCCTCAAATAAAGTAGACAATTTTGAAACTTTCGTAGACCTCCAAAAATTTATTAGGAGACTTACTTTAAAAAATTTTTTTTCTGATCAACAAACTGAAAATACTGAAATTTACGACCCCTCAGTTAAAATATTTAAAAAGAAATCAACCTTTTTTCCCCAACATAAGAAGGGGTGTTTTATAGACTCTTTCGAAAAACTAGTGAAGGAAGATCTTGAAAGAACGACTTTCAAACCTTGTAAGAATTTAAACCTAAGTAGAAAACAAAGAGAAGCAATAAAAACACTAAAAGGCAATAATCAAATAATCATCAAACCGGCAGATAAGGGGGGAGGGGTAGTCATTTTAAATAGGGATGACTATCACATGGAAATAATGAATCAACTTGCAGATTGTAATACATATAAGAAACTACGGGGGAACCCTAGTGAAAGTGTATCCAAAAAAATGGAAGTTTTCCTTAATATATATACTTCCAACAATACCATCACAGAAGATATAGCAGCATACATCACAATCGATAACCCCTCCATACCGGTTCTATATATACTACCGAAAGTTCATAAAAGCCTGAATAAACCTCCAGGGCGCCCAATAGTGGCAGGAATTAATTCCATCACCTCCAATTTGTCATGTTATCTCGATCACCAGCTACAACCTTTAGTAACGAATACGAAATCCTACTTAAAGGACACCTTATCCATCATTAACAAAATATCCGAAATTAAATGGGAATCAGACTATTGGATAGTAACAGCCGATGTAGCGTCACTATACACTAGCATCCAGCACGAACAAGGTTTAGAAGGGACTGAATTTTTTCTTAATAAGAGTGATCATTCCGTCACCCATAAACAGTTCATACTTGAAGGTATTTCCATGATTCTTACAAATAATTTTTTTTGGTACAGTGACGACTTTTACCTCCAATGTAACGGCACAGCGATGGGCACCAGGCTGGCACCAAGTTACGCCAATCTCTTTATGGCGCATTGGGAAGAGACAGCGGTTTGGAATCATCAACCGACTGGTGCCAGCCTGGTGCTATACAGCCGGTTTATAGACGATATTATCTTCGTCTGGAAAGGGGACAGGTCTTCCCTGGACTTATTTTGTAAACACCTGAATGATAACGATAGGAACATACGACTCAACTTCCAGATCAGCAATGAAAGTATACACTTTCTAGACCATACAGTATATGTACAGGAGGGTCAATTATATACCAAAAATTAAAGCAAACCCACGGATTGCAACTCTTATATAAATTCTGAAAGTAATCATCATATTAATTGGATTACAAGCATACCCAACAGTCAATTTCAGAGGTTACGCCGGAATTGTGCAAGTATAGAAACATTTGAGGTCCAAGCAGTGGGAATGCGTGAACAATTTATAAATAAAGGTTATAATGAACAGTATGTGGATTACACAATTGACAAATGTAGGAAAATGGACAGGTCTAGTATACTCAAGGGTAAAGTAACAACTAAGAGAAATAGACATGATATCCCCTTTATTACCCGATACACCAATCAACATAAAGAATTGGAACAGATTATTAAAAAACATTGGGGAGTCCTATATGCTGATCCATGCTTAAAGGAGTATATTTCCAGAACCCCCTCCTTTGTATCTAGGAGAGCTGACAATCTAAAAGATTTATTAGTGAGTAGCGCCACATCTCAATCTAAGAAAGAAACCCGTATCCTAACACAGGGATTTCAAAGATGTGGGGATTGTCCAATGTGTAAAGTATGTAAAACAGATCGGAAAATTACAGAAATTACTTTCAACAATACAGGAAAGAAGGTCCCTATAAGAGAATGTATCACGTGCCATAGCAAGTATATAATATACATTTTGGAATGTCAATGTGGTATGCAATACATAGGACGGACTATACGCACATTGAAAGAAAGGTTAGCAGAACATGTGCGTAACATAAAGAGGGGTTATGAAAACCACAATGTATCTATGCATTTCAAAAATAAACATAATTGTGACCCAAAATGCATTAAATTCTTTGCTGGTATTAAGAAGGTTGACCCCAATTGGAGAACCAATGATAGAACTGAAAGATTAGCCAAACTGGAAATGAGAACTATTTTTGAAGCAAAGACACTAGTACCCGACGGGTTAAACAAAGACTTTGAGACAAAATGGTTTTTATAAGGAGTCTTTATGTCATTACTAATATTTTCCTTTTTCTCACCTCTTCTCTCCATCCCCACATTATGATGATTGTGTGATGGTTAAATGCATACATTTGCAAAAATTGTATAATAATGAATGATTGTGAATACCATGTAGGTTAGGACTGTGTTGCAATGCAATGTAAAATATATGTGAATATTACTGTAAATTATTTTAATCAACCTGTTATGTGTGTAAATTATGGAATACTTTGTAGAGATTTAATATATTACAAACAGATAGGCAAATGTTCTGATATAAATTAAAAGGAGCTTTAAATGTGCATGAAAGGACGGTGTGATTGATGAAAGCACCTGTGATATATTACCCAACCAATCAGGATGTAGGACTGGGTATTTCTATGGAGGACCGAGTCACCTGCAAGAGATCTTGAGGAAGGGGCGGTACCCCGAAACGCGTTGATTCTGCAGGACTTGGACTGTGACGTAAGGACGTGAGGAGAATACAGCCCGTTTGCATGTCTGAGGCTGTTGCCAGAACAGCACGCTGAGATACTCCGGATCCTCTCAGCGGAAGCGCACAGCCTCAACCGTCAGCGGGTACGATCCTCTCCATCTGTCACATTGTTTTAATAGGACGTATTATCTTGACACATTTTATATTGTTTATACATTAAATATCCCTGCTGGGAATTTTCCCATCTTATATCCCTATGGTGTCTGTATCACTGCTGATGCGCTGAGTCGGGTCTGAACAGTGGGAACGGGATTGAAGGAATCAGGGACACCTAAAAAGAAACCTTTTGATGAACGCTCCAAGGGGTTAAAAAGTAAGTGTCAGTCTATAAGAGAGAAAAAAGACACTTATGGGAAACCCCTGAAACAACTCCTGAACACGGTGTTTGTGATTTTTATACATTTCCATTGCTGGGATCAGCGCTGTGAGCTTAACCTCATTTGTTGGTATATGACAAAATTGGATAGCCTGTAAAAAAAATAAGAATTTACTCACCGGTAATTCTATTTCTCGTAGTCCGTAGTGGATGCTGGGGACTCCGTAAGGACCATGGGGAATAGACGGGCTCCGCAGGAGACTGGGCACTCTATAAGAAAGATTTGGTACTATCTGGTGTGCACTGGCTCCTCCCTCTATGCCCCTCCTCCAGACCTCAGTTAGGATACTGTGCCCGGAAGAGCTGACACAATAAGGAAGGATTTTGAATCCCGGGTAAGACTCATACCAGCCACACCAATCACACCGTATAACTCGTGATATTATACCCAGTTAACAGTATGAAATATAACTGAGCCTCTCAACAGATGGCTCAACAATAACCCTTTAGTTAGGCAATAACTATATACAAGTATTGCAGACAATCCGCACTTGGGATGGGCGCCCAGCATCCACTACGGACTACGAGAAATAGAATTACCGGTGAGCAAATTCTTATTTTCTCTGACGTCCTAGTGGATGCTGGGGACTCCGTAAGGACCATGGGGATTATACCAAAGCTCCCAAACGGGCGGGAGAGTGCGGATGACTCTGCAGCACCGAATGAGAGAACTCAAGGTCCTCCTCAGCCAGGGTATCAAATTTGTAGAATTTAGCAAACGTGTTTGCCCCTGACCAAGTTGCAGCTCGGCAAAGTTGTAAAGCCGAGAGCCCTCGGGCAGCCGCCCAAGATGAGCCCACCTTCCTCGTGGAATGGACTTTCACTGATTTAGGATGCGGCAATCCAGCCGCAGAATGCGCCAGCTGAATTGTACTACAAATCCAGCGAGCAATAGTCTGCTTAGAAGCAGGAGCACCTATTTTGTTGGGTGCATACAGGATAAAAAGCGAGTCAGTTTTCCTGACTCCAGCCGTCCTGGAAACATACATTTTCAAGGCCCTGACTACGTCCAGTAACTTGGAATCCTCCAAGTCCCTAGTAGCCGCAGGCACCACAATAGGTTGGTTCAAGTGAAAAGCTGATACCACCTTAGGAAGAAACTGGGGACGAGTCCTCAATTCTGCCCTATCCATATGGAAAATCAGATAAGGGCTTTTACATGACAAAGCCGCCAATTCTGACACACGCCTGGCCGACGCCAAGGCCAATAACATGACCACTTTCCACGTGAGATATTTCAGATCCACAGTTTTAAGTGGCTCAAACCAATGTGATTTTAGGAAACAACACCACATTGAGATCCCAAGGTGCCACAGGAGGCACAAAAGGGGGCTGAATATGAAGCACTCCCTTTACAAAAGTCTGAACTTCAGGCAGTGAAGCCAGTTCTTTCTGGAAGAAAATCGACAGAGCCGAAATCTGGACCTTAATGGAACCCAATTTTAGGCCCATAGTTACTCCCGACTGTAGGAAGAGCAGAAAACGACCCAGCTGAAATTCCTCTGTAGGGGCCTTCCTGGCCTCACACCACGCAACATATTTTCGCCAAATACGGTGATAATGGTTTGCGGTTACTTCTTTCCTGGCTTTTATCAGCGTAGGAATGACTTCCTCCGGAATGCCCTTTTCCTTTAGGTTCCGGAATTCAACCGCCATGCCGTCAAACGCAGCCGCGGTAAGTCTTGGAACAGACAGGGCCCCTGCTGTAGCAGATCCTGTCTGAGCGGTAGAGGCCATGGGTCCTCTGATATCATTTCTTGAAGTTCTGGGTACCAAGCTCTTCTTGGCCAATCCGGAACCACGAGTATCGTTCTTACTCCTCGCCTTCTTATTATTCTCAGTACCTTTGGTATGAGAGGCAGAGGAGGGAACACATAAACCGACTGGTACACCCACGGTGTCACTAGAGCATCCACAGCTATCGCCTGAGGGTCCCTTGACCTGGCGCAATATCTCTTTAGCTTTTTGTTGAGGCGGGACGCCATCATGTCCACCTGTGGCCTTTCCCAACGGTTTACCAACAGTAGGAAGACTTCTGGATGAAGTCCCCACTCTCCCGGGTGTAGGTCGTGTCTGCTGAGGAAGTCTGCTTCCCAGTTGTCCACTCCCGAAATGAACACTGCTGACAGTGCTAGTACGTGATTTTCCGCCCATCGGAGAATCCTTGTGGCTTCTGCCATCGCCATCCTGCTTCTTGTGCCGCCCTGTCGGTTTACATGGGCCACTGCCGTGATGTTGTCTGATTGGATCAGAACCGGCTGGATTTGAAGCAGGGGCCTTGCCTGACTTAGGGCATTGTAAATGGCCCTCAGTTCCAGAATATTTGTGTAGGGACGACTCCTGACTTGACCAAAGTCCCTGGACATTTCTTCCCCGTGTGACTGCGCCCCAGCCTCGAAGGCTGGCATCCGTAGTCACCAGGACCCAGTCCTGTATGCCGAATCTGCGGCCCTCTAGAAGATGAGCACTCTGCAGCCACCACAGTAGAGACACCCTAGTTCTTGGAGACAGGGTTATCAGTTGATGCATCTGAAGATGCGATCCCGACCACTTGTCCAAGAGGTCCCACTGGAAGGTCCTTGCATGGAACCTGCCGAATGGAATTGCTTCGTATGAAGCCACCATTTTTCTCAGCACTCGTGTGCAGTGATGCACCGATACCCGTTTTGGTTTTAGGAGGTCTCTGACTAGAGATGACAGCTCCTTGGCTTTCTCCTGCGGGAGAAACACTTTTTTCTGTTCTGTGTCCAGAATCATCCCCAGGAACAGTAAGCGTGTGGAAGGAACCAGTTGTGACTTTGGAATGTTTAGAATCCAGCCATGCAGTTGTAGCACTTCCCGAGATAGTGCTACTCCGACCAGTAACTGCTCACTGGACCTCGCTTTTATTAGGAGATCGTCCAAGTACGGGATAATTAAAACTCCCTTTTTTCGAAGGAGTACTATCATTTCTGCCATTACCTTGGTAAACACCCTCGGTGCCGTGGACAGTCCAAACGGTAGTGTCTGGAATTGGTAATGGCAATCCTGTACCACAAATCTGAGGTACTCCTGGTGAGGAAGGTAAATGGGGACATGCAGGTAAGCATCCTTGATGTCCAGGGATACCATGTAATCCCCCTCGTCCAGGCTTGCAATAACCGCCCTGAGCGATTCCATCTTGAACTTGAATCTTTTTATGTATGTGTTCAAGGATTTCAAATTTAAAATGGGTCTCACCGAACCGTCCGGTTTCGGTACCACAAACAGTGTGGAATAGTAACCCCGTCCTTGTTGAAGTAGGGGTACCTTGACTATCACCTGCTGGGAATACAGCTTGTGAATTGCCTCTAGCACAGCCTCCCTGCCCGAGGGAGTTGTCGGTAAGGCCGATTTGAGGAAACGGCGGGGGGGAGGCGCCTCGAATTCCAGCTTGTACCCCTGAGATACTACTTGAAGGATCCAGGGATCCACCCGTGAGCGAACCCACTGATCGCTGAAATTTTTGAGGCGCCCCCCCACCGTACCTGGCTCCGCCTGTGGAGCCCCACCGTCATGCGGCGGATTTGGAAGAAGCGGGGGAGGACTTTTGTTCCTGGGAACCTGCTGTGTGTTGCAGCTTTTTTCCCCTTCCTCTAGACAGAAAGGACCCACCTTTTCCCCGCCTGTTTTTCTGGGGTCGAAAGGACTGTACCTGATAATACGGCGCTTTCTTAGGCTGTGAGGGGACATGGGGCAAAAATGCTGACTTCCCAGCTGTTGCTGTGGAAACAAGGTCTGAGAGACCATCCCCGAATAACTCCTCACCTTTATAAGGCAAAACTTTCATGTGCCTTTTAGAATCTGCATCTCCTGTCCACTGCCGAGTCCATAAGCCTCTCCTAGCAGAAATGGACAATGCACTTATTCTAGATGCCAGCCGGCAGATCTCCCTCTGTGCATCTCATGTATAAGACTGAGTCTTTTATATGCTCTACGGTTAGCAATATAGTGTCCCTGTCTAGGGTGTCAATATTTTCCGACAGGGAATCTGACCAAGCAGCAGCACTGCACATCCACGCTGAAGCAATAGCTGGTCTCAGTATAACACCAGTGTGTGTATATATATATAGACTTTAGGATAGCCTCCTGCTTTCTATCAGCAGGTTCCTTTAGGGCGGCCGTATCCGGAGACGCTAGTGCCACCTTTTTAGACAAACGTGTGAGCGCTTTATCCACCTTAGGGGGAGTTTCCCAACGTGACCTATCCTCTGGCGAGAAAGGGAACGCCATTAGTAATTTTTTTGAAATCACCAATTTTTTATCGGGGAAAGCCCACGCTTCTTCACACACTTCATTTAATTCTTCAGATGGGGGAAAAACTATTGGTAGTTTTTTCTCCCCAAACATAATACCCTTTTTTGAGGTACCTGGGTTTATATCAGAAATGTGTAATACCTCTTTCATTGCCTCAATCATGCAACGAATGGCCCTAGTGGACATTAAATTTGACTCATCGTCGTCGACACTGGTATCAGTATCCGTGTCGACATCTGTGTCTGCCATCTGAGGTAGTGGGCGTTTCAGAGCCCCTGATGGCCTTTGAATTGTCTGGGCAGGCACGAGCTGAGAAGCCGGCTGTCCCGCATTTGGCATGTCGTCAAATTTTTTATGTAAGGAGTCGACACTTGCACGTAATTCCTTCCATAAGTCCATCCACTCCGGTGTCTGCCCAGCAGGGGGTGACATCACATTTATAGGCATCTGCTCCGCCTCCACATAAGCCTCCTCATCAAACATGTCGACACAGCCGTACCGACACACCGCACACACACAGGGAATGCTCTTAAAGGAGACAGGACCCCACAAAAGCCCTTTGGGGAGACAGAGAGAGAGTATGCCAGCACACACCAGAGCGCTATATAATGCAGGGACTAACTGAATTATGTCCCCTTATAGCTGCTATAAGTTATACTGCGCCTAAATTTAGTGCCCCCCCTCTCTTTTTTACCCTTTCTGTAGTGTAGACTGCAGGGGAGAGTCAGGGAGCTTCCTTCCAGCGGAACTGTGAGGGAGAAATGGCGCCAGTGTGCTGAGGGAGATGGCTCCGCCCCTTTTTCGGCGGACTTTTCTCCCGCTTTTTTCTGGATTCTGGCAGGGGTAATTACCACATATATAGCCTCTGGGGCTATATATTGTGGTTATTTTGCCAGCCAAGGTGTTTTTATTGCTGCTCAGGGCGCCCCCCCCCAGCGCCCTGCACCCTCAGTGACCGGAGTGTGAAGTGTGTATGAGGAGCAATGGTGCACAGCTGCAGTGCTGTGCGCTACCTTGGTGAAGACTGAAGTCTTCTGCCGCCGATTTTCCGGACCATCTTCATGCTTCTGGCTCTGTAAGGGGGACGGCGGCGCGGCTCCGGGAACGAACACCAAGGACGGGTCCTGCGGTCGATCCCTCTGGAGCTAATGGTGTCCAGTAGCCTAAGAAGCCCAAGCTAGCTGCAAGCAGGTAGGTTCGCTTCTTCTCCCCTTAGTCCCTCGTTGCAGTGAGCCTGTTGCCAGCAGGTCTCACTGTAAAATAAAAAACCTAACATATACTTTCTTTCTAGGAGCTCAGGAGAGCCCCTAGTGTGCATCCAGCTCGCCGGGCACAGAAATCTAACTGAGGTCTGGAGGAGGGGCATAGAGGGAGGAGCCAGTGCACACCAGATAGTACCAAATCTTTCTTATAGAGTGCCCAGTCTCCTGCGGAGCCCGTCTATTCCCCATGGTCCTTACGGAGTCCCCAGCATCCACTAGGACGTCAGAGAAATATGGGTGAAACGGGCAGGGGGAATATAATAGCAATTTTTTTTTTTTTTGCCCTTCTTTCGCACCCGATGTTTTTTCACCTCATATGCCTCCCAAGTCTAGCTCCTGGCTCCTATACGGTTATCCTGTCTCCTAGATTCTAGAAACATTTGTCAAGTACTGTACTAACCAATATTTAGCAGGTCATATTAACAATTACCATCTAAGCCAGTGATGGCTAACCTTGACACTCCGGCTGTTATTGAACTACACATCCCAGCATGCCCTGCATCAGTTTTAGCATGGCCAAATAACAAAACTGTAGCAGGGCATGCTGGGATATGTAGTTCAACAACAGCTGGAGTGTCAAGGCTAGCCATCACTGATCTAAGCTGAAGCCACTAATTTTATCTACTGAACTCTGGATTGATATTAATAGATGTGGAGTCAGCCAAGGAATATTATTTGAATGCTGCTTAGAGACGTTTTAAATTAAGATTATTATATAAAAAATTTACATCATTTATAACGCATGGGGAGTATTGACAGGAGGGGGCCCATGTGCAGGGGTGTAGATCATAGGGTCGACAGTCATTAGGTCGACCGTGACTAGGTCGACACATGAAATAGGTCGACTTGGAATAAGGTCGAGTTATTATAATTTTTTTGTGTAGTTTTCTTCGTAAAGTGACCGGGAACCCCAATTAGTGCACCATATCCAGTTGCATGGTTCACTTCGCTATGCTTCGGGCAAGGTGCCTCGCTCCGCTACCGCTGCTCTCAGCACAGGTTACTAATCCCAATCGTAGTCCACATGGATCGTAAAGTATAAGAAAAAATTTGAAAAACTCACGTCGACCTTTCCATGTGTCGACCTAGTGATCCTGTCGACCAATAGTGGTCGACCTAAAGACCGGATACCCATCCACCTGGGTCCCCTCCTCTCTCTCTAGTTGGCAGTGTAGTCTCTGTGAGCAGCAGCGCTAGTAGACTCTAGTGCTGTGCTAGAGTCTACTGCAAATGCACAGCCATTTTCCCAGCAATTCCCCTACTGCGCATGAGCAAAACTCCAGGAAAATGGCAGCTGAGCCATATTCCCTGCTAAACATAAAAATAACGAATACAGAAAACAAACTAAAAATGGATTGAAGTTGTACTTTTATTTTTTACAAAATGGTTCTTAGTACTCTATAAATCACAAAAACACTTGTTTAAAAAAACAAAATAGATCTTTACGAAATGAACCAAAGATATGGTCACAAAAACAGATGAAAAAAGAAAAACCTAACAGGGTATCTTCCTAAATTCTTTAACTCCGTAACAGAGGGGTTATGACAAAAATAAGACGCTATTGGACAACCCTTCCCTCTTACTTCCTTATTCTGTTCTGCAATATTGGACAGACAGGAACAGGTGGGATTGACATAGACTGCAAAGTCCTTCTTCAGGCTATGGGGAAATCCCACCTAGATGTTACACAAAGGGTGCTAGTCAGGGCAGATCAAAAGGAAACCCCCTGTAAGAAATGACCTTCTATATATAAGATGGACGTTTGGCAAGCAAGCAATGTTATTACAGTTTGATTAATCAGTATTGAACAGAAAGGGGGGAAAACAAATTCCTCAGAGAATAGTGATAAAACTGTATTATAAGTCAGCTGTGGACTGCAACTGAGCCGATAGTGACCCCGCAGTGTTGTAATTATTAATTGCACCATGGTAAGTTTTATTTGCAGCATACTAAAATAAATGTTGTACAGGCTGCCTAAATAATAAAACATACTGATATATGGTAACAATTATATCAATTGAATGCAATAATTCAAACGTAGACTTCATGTCCCCATTGCTCCGATGCACATGTCCTCTCCCTAGGAGAGATGTCAGCTGTGATGACAAAGAAAGAAAATTAAACAACTGCATAAAAAAATCTGACCATATACAATGCTTGAGTTACATACCCCATTAATGGGATGCAGTTATGACCCCAGAGGTCAGAATAGAGACGCCGGAATCCCAGCCACTGGACCAGGGCTATTCCCACTCGTGGTGTTGCGCTCGCCCCCCTGCCAGCATTCTGGCGGCCAGGATCATGGCATCGCTATTCTGACCGCCAGGATCCTGACCGCTGGGATCATATACCCAACCCCCCCCATTAACTGTTACCACTACATAATGAGACTGCAAAAATAAGATTTTAAACCTACCGGTAAATCTTTTTCTCCTAGTCCGTAGAGGATGCTGGGGACTCCGTAAGGACCATGGGGTAAAGACGGGCTCCGCAGTAGACATGGGCACTATAAGGAACTTTAGAATGGGTGTGCACTGGCTCCTCCCTCTATGCCCCTCCTCCAGACCTCAGTTAGAGAACTGTGCCCAGAGGAGACGGACAGTACGAGGAAAGGATTTTTGTTAATCTAAGGGCAAGATTCATACCAGCCCACACCATCCACACCGTATAACCTGGAATATACGCAACCAGTTAACAGTATGAAACAAAACAGTATCAGCCAAAGACTGATCTTAACTGTAACATAACCCTTATGCCAGCAATAACTATATACACAAGTCATGCAGAAATATGTCCGCACTGGGACGGGCGCCCAGCATCCTCTACGGACTAGGAGAAAAAGATTTACCGGTAGGTTTAAAATCTTATTTTCTCTTATGTCCTAGAGGATGCTGGGGACTCCGTAAGAACCATGGGGATTATACCAAAGCTCCAAACCGGGCGGGAAAGTGCGGATGACTCTGCATCACCGATTGAGCAAACATGAGGTCCTCATCAGCCAGGGTATCAAACTTGTAGAATTTTGCAAAAGTGTTTGAACCCGACCAAGTAGCTGCTCGGCAAAGCTGTAAGGCCGAGACGCCTCGGGCAGCCGCCCAAGAAGAGCCCACCTTCCTAGTGGAATGGGCCTTCACTGAAGTTGGTAACGGCAATCCAGCCGTAGAATGGGCCTGCTGAATCGTGTTACAGATCCAGCGAGCAATAGTCTGCTTAGAAGCAGGAGCACCAACCTTGTTGGCTGCATACAGGACAAACAGTGCCTCTGTTTTCCTAACCCGAGTCATCCTGGCTACGTAAATTTTTAAGGCCCTGACTACATCAAGGGATTTGGAATCCTCCAAGTCTCCCGCACCACAATAGGTTGGTTCATATGAAATGATGACACCACCTTAGGCAAAAATTGAGGACGAGTCCTCAACTCCGCTCTATCCTCATGGAAAATGAGATAGGGGCTCTTATGAGATAAGGCCCCCAATTCGGACACCGGCCCTGCAGATGCCAAGGCCAACAACATGACCACCTTCCAAGTGAGAAACTTTAATTCAACGGTTTGAAGAGGTTCAAACCAGTGAGATTTTAGGAACTGTAACACCACGTTAAGGTCCCATGGTGCCACTGGGGGCACAAAAGGAGGCTGGATGTGTAGCACTCCCTTTACAAAAGTTTGGACTTCTGGGAGAGAAGCCAATTCCTTCTGGAAGAATATAGATAGGGCCGAAATCTGTACCTTAATTGAGCCTAGCTTTAGGCCCATGTCCACTCCTGTCTGTAGAAAGTGGAGAAAACGGCCCAAGTAGAAATCTTCCGTAGGAGCATTCTTGGCTTCACACCAAGATACATACTTCCTCCAGATACGGTGATAATGTTTCGCCGTTACTTCCTTCCTAGCCTTTATCAGAGTAGGGATGACTTCTTCCGGAATACCCTTCCCCGCTAGGATTCAGTGTTCAACCGCCATGCCGTCAAACGTAACCGCGGTAAGTCTTGGAACACGCAGGGCCCCTGCTGCAACAGGTCCTCTCTGAGAGGAAGAGGCCACAGATCTCCTGTGAGCATCTCCTGAAGATCTGAATACCAGGCCCTTCGAGGCCAATCTGGAACAATGAGTATTGTCCGTACTCTTTTCCGTCTTATGATTCTCAATATTTTTGAGATGAGAGGAAGAGAAGGGAACACATAGACCAACTAAAACACCCATGGTGTCAACAGGGCGTCCACCGCTACTGCCTGAGGGTCCCTTGACCTGGCACAATACCTCCGAAGTTTCTTGTTGAGGCGTGATGCCATCATGTCTATTTGAGGAAGTCCCCAAAGACTTGTTATTTCTGCAAAGACTTCTCGATGAAGACCCCACTCTCCTGGATGGAGATCGTGTCTGCTGAGGAAGTCTGCTTCCCAGTTGTCCACTCCTGGAATGAATACCGCTGACAGAGCGCTTATGTGATTTTCTGCCCAGCGCAGAATCCTGGAGGTTTCCGCTATTGCCACTCTGCTCCTTGTCCCGCCTTGGCGGTTTACATGAGCCACGGCTGTGACGTTGTCTGATTGAATCAGAACCGGTAGGTCGCGAAGAAGATTCTCCGCTTGTCGTAGGCCGTTGTATATGGCCCTTAATTCCAGTATGTTGATGTGTAGACAAACCTCCTGGCTTGACCACAGTCCCTGAAAATTCCTGCCTTGTGTGACTGCTCCCCATCCTCGGAGGCTCGCGTCCGTGGTCACCAGAACCCAGTTCCGAATGCCGAACCTGCGATCTTTGAGAAGGTGAGCACTCTGCAGCCACCACAGGAGAGACACCCTGGCCCTGGGGGATAGGGTTATTTTCTGATGTATTTGAAGGTGGGACCCGGACCACTTGTCCAGAAGGTCCCACTGAAAAGTCCTCGCATGAAACCTGCCGAAGGGGATGGCCTCGTAGGTCGCCACCATTTTCCCCAGTACCCGAGTGCATTGATGTACTGACACTCTTTTTGGTTAACAGGTCTCTGACCATGTTCTGGAGTTCCTGGGCTTTTTCCATCATGAGAAAATCCCTCTTTTGTTCTGTGTCCAGAATCATGCCTAAGAAAGACAGCCGAGTTGTTGGAACCAACTGTGACTTTGGTAGATTTAGGATCCAGCCATGTCGCTGCAGCACTCTCAGGGAGAGCGACACGCTTTTCTGTAACTGTTCCTTTGATCTCGCTTTTATCAGGAGATCGTCCAAGTACGGGATAATTGTGACTCCTTGCCTGCGCAGGAGTACCATCATTTCCGCCATTACCTTGGTGAAAACCCTCGGGGCCGTGGAAAGCCCAAACGGCAACGTCTGAAATTGG
Organism: Pseudophryne corroboree; assembly: GCF_028390025.1. Classification (NCBI taxonomy): domain Eukaryota; kingdom Metazoa; phylum Chordata; class Amphibia; order Anura; family Myobatrachidae; genus Pseudophryne; species Pseudophryne corroboree. The sequence goes on along the minus strand of NC_086444.1, from coordinate 171,046,693 downwards.
TAATGACAGTCCTGTACAGCGAATCTCAGGTACGCCTGATGAGGAAGATAAATGGGGACATGAAGGTATGCATCCTTTATGTCTAGAGACACCATAGAATCCCCCCCTTCCAGGCTGGAGATCACTGCCGTTAGCGATTCCATCTTGAACTTGAACCTTTTTAAGTACAGGTTCAGTGAGTTTAAGTTTAGAATGGGTCTGACCGAGCCATCTGGTTTCGGGACCACAAATAGGGTTGAATAGTACCCTTTTCCCTGTTGTATTAAGGGAACCTTGATAATCACTTGATGTAGACACAGCTTTTGAATTGCCGCTAAAACTATCTCCCTCTCTGGGGGAGACGTTGGTAAAGCAGATTTGAAGAATCGGCGGGGAGGCACGTCTTCGAATTCTAGCTTGTAGCCTTGGGATACAGTTTCCATCACCCAAGGATCCACGTCCAACTGAATCCAGACATGGCTGAAGAGTCGAAGACATGCCCCCACCGGAGCGGACTCCCCCAGTAGAGCACCAGCGTCATGCGGTGGTTTTAGTAGAAGCCGGGGAGGACTTCTGTTCCTGGGAACTGGCCGTAGCAGGCATTCTTTTCCCTTTACCCTAACCTCTGGCGAGGAAGGAAGAGCCCCGACCTCTTCTGGACTTATGCGACCGAAAAGACTGCATCTGATACTGCAGCGTTTTCTTTTGCTGTGGGGGAACATAAGGCAAAAAAGTAGATTTACCCGCGGTACCTGTGGAAACCAGGTCCGCGAGACCTTCCCCAAATAAAACCTCACCTTTGTAAGGTAAAACTTCCATATGCCTTTTTGAGTCGGCATCACCCGTCCACTGGCGGGTCCACAGTGCTCGCCTAGCAGAAATCGCCATGGCGTTGGCCCTTGAACCTAGTAGGCCAACGTCTCTCTGAGCGTCCCTCATATATAAGACTGCGTCTTTGATGTGACCTAAGATCATCAAAATGGTATCCCTATCTAAGGTATCCATATCAGCTGACAAGGTATCTGTCCAAGCTGCTACCGCGCTACAAACCCAAGCCGATGCTATTGTCGGTCTGAGCAAGGCACCCGTATGGGTATAAATTGATTTTAAAGTCGTTTCCTGTCTGCGGTCAGCAGGATCCTTGAGGGCCGCCGTGTCTGGAGACGGTAGCGCCACCTTCTTGGATAAGCGCGTCAAAGCCTTGTCTACCCTAGGCGAGGATTCCCACCGTATCCTGTCCTGTGCCGGGAAAGGATACGACATAAGAATTCTTTTAGGAATCTGTAGTTTTTTGTCTGGAGTTTCCCAAGCTTTTTCAAATAATGCGTTCAGCTCATGAGATGGGGGAAATGTCACCTCAGGTTTCTTTTCCTTAAACATGTGTACCCTCGTGTCAGGGACAGAGGGGTCATCTGTGATATGCAAAACATCTTTTATTGCAATAATCATATAATGAATACTTTTTGCCACCCTTGGGTGTAACCTTGCATCATCGTAGTCGACACTGGAGTCAGAATCTGTGTCGGTATCAGTGTCTGCCATTTGGGAAAGGGGACGTTTTTGAGACCCTGAAGGGCCCTGTGACACAGTCAAAGCCATGGATTGACTCCCTGCTTTTTCCCTGGACTCTGCTTTGTCCAACCTCTTATGTAATAATGTCACATTTGCATTTAAAACATTCCACATGTCCAACCAATCGGGTGTCGGTGTTGCCGACGGAGACACCACAATCATCTGCTCGACCTCCTCCTTAGAAGAGCCTTCCGCTTCAGACCCGCTTCAGACATGCCGACACACTCGTACCGACACCCCCACACACACAGGGATATTTATATGGAGACAGATCCCCAATAAGGCCCTTTGGAGAGACAGAGAGAGAGAGTATGCCAGCACACACCCAGCGCCAACTGACACTGGAAAAAACCAATTCCCAGCTAAATAGCGCTTTTATATATTCATGTGCATATAATACACCAACTGCGCCTTACAAGTGCCCCCCCCCCCTCTTTTCTGCCCTGCGTCACCGTGTTCAGCAGGGGAGAGTCCGGGGAGCCAGCTTCTCTGCAGTGTCTGTGGAGAAAATGGCGCTGGTTAGTGCTGAGGGATCAAGCTCCGCCCCCTCAGCGGCAGGCTTCGGTCCCGTTCAATTTCTTTAAATACTGGCGGGGGAATTACTATATACAGCCCATGGAGCCTATATATTCATTTTAGCCAGTCCTAGAGGTTTAAAATTGCTGCCCAGGGCGCCCCCCCTGCGCCCTGCACCCATCAGTGCCTGCCGTGTGTGTTGTGTGTGGCAGCAATGGCGCGCAGCGGTAACGATCTGAAGTCTTCTGCCTTCTTATACTCACCCGGCTTCTATCTTCCGGCTCTGTGAGGAGGACGGCGGCGCGGCTCCGGGATGAACGGCGAGGGGAGACCTGCATTCCGACTCCCTCTGGAGCTAATGGTGTCCAGTAGCCTAAGAAGCAGAGCCTATCATTTAAGTAGGTCTGCTTCTCTCTCCTCAGTCCCACGATGCAGGGAGCCTGTTGCCAGCAGTGCTCCCTTAAAATAAAAAAACCTAACAAAATTCTTTTTACAGAGAAACTCAGGAGAGCTCCCTGTAATGCACCCAGTCTCCTCTGGGCACAGGATCTTACTGAGGTCTGGAGGAGGGGCATAGAGGGAGGAGCCAGTGCACACCCATTCTAAAGTTCTTTATAGTGCCCATGTCTCCTGCGGAGCCCGTCTATACCCCATGGTCCTTACGGAGTCCCCAGCATCCTCTAGGACATAAGAGAAAAATTACTTAAGCTTGAATAAGAATCTAGGGCAGATACACAAGGGTGCATGTGTTCAGTGCATGGTAAACTCTTTTTACACCAGTAACTTCCCATATGCTTAATGAACAGTGAACCCAACAAGCTGCGATCATAGACCAAGAAATCAGGGATTTGAAAGAGTGCTGTGGGTGAATGAATGTTCTCAAATGCAGTCCTCAAGGTACCCCCCAACGATCCAAGGGCCTAATTCAGACCTGATTGCAGAAGCAACATTTTTCTCTAATGGGCAAAACCATGTTGCACTGCAGGGGAGGCAGATATAACATGTGCAGAGAGAGTTAGATTTGGGTGGGTGTGTTCAAACTGAAATCTAAATTGCAGTGTAAAAATAAAGCAGCCAGTATTTACCCTGCACAGAAACAATATAACCCACCCAAATCTAACTCTCTCTGCACGTTATATCTGCCCCACCTGCAGTGCACATGGTTTTGCCGATTAGAGAAAGATTTTGCTGCTGCGATCAGGTCTGAATTAAGCCCCAGGTTTTAAGTTTAGCCATGCTTGACCACAGGTGTACTGCTTTAGCAGAACAGATTTGTAAGGCAGCCACATGGTCTTACATTAACACATTCATTAGACATTATGCCTTGGATACCTTTGCCTCTCATGACGCTGAATTCGGGCGTAAGGTTCTCCTGTCCAATCAGGAGCGTCCCCACCACTAAATTGCTTTGGGAAATTCCATTGATATCCTGTGGTTAACCTGTGGACCATACCGGAGAAATATACGTTATGGTAAGAACTTACCGTTGATAACGGTATTTCTCCTAAGTCCACAGGGATCCCACCCTGACTCCCCTGATTTGAGGATCCTTCTACTCGCTAACCTCTTCCTTCTTGTACTGAAGGGTGTGTATGTGTGTTCTTCTTGCCTGATTAGGGCTCTACATGATGCTCCTGCCTAGTGTTTTGGAATACAACTGATTTGCCTGAGCTAGTGGGTGGAGATATATGGACGGTAATTAGTACCTCAATCAGTTTTATTTAACCATCTGTGCTGAGCCATGGATATACCTAAAACCTGGACTGTTGGGGTGCCTTTAGGACCGTATTTGAGAACCTCTGGTCTACTGAACTGTAGCCGTGATAAGCCCTCAAGGCTGCACTGAAGGAGGCGCAAACGAAAATCTGCGCTAAACTCCCTCATCGCAGGTGCAGCGAACGCGTTAACCCATAGCTCAGAGTACTTATTCCAGAACCTATGGGTTAACGCACGTTAGCTGCAATTTTTCAGTGCAAAGAAAAGGAGCTGCAATTTAATAGCCTTGGGTGTAAAAACCTGAGGCTACCACCCTATTCCTCACAAAGTAAAATAACAAGGCTAACGTAATCTGGCCCAAAGTTATCTGAAGGTGAAAAACATCTAGCTAACACTATGCTGGCAGTCATATATAAATTCTGTTAATAGATAAATTGGTACAATGATGCAACTGCACTACTCTTTACCACAAATTTATAATGCTACAATTTATAATGCTACCACATGCAGCCAAATTGTTACTGTATCTGAATACATTTAGTTGGTTTTAAACATTTCTAAACATTCTAAAGAAGAAATAAATCGGAAACATCTCACAGATTACGCTTATAAGGCACACTATTTATATTATTGCACAATGGATCTTAGTGTTATGGTAAACATGTCTCACAGTATGAGTTTGGGGTGAAGAAAGAAGGTGCCATTTCTCTGTGATTTAGTTCCACAACCTCCTGAACTACCGGGAAGGATGAATCTGGCCCCTCTGGCAGAACAGTCTATCCACATTGCTGTGGGCTTTTCCTTGGTTGCATATCTGCCTCAACACACTGCAACTCTCCAACCAATGTGACATGTAAGGCTAAATTTGTGCCAATTTACCTCCAGATGATTAAATTGTTAGTTTTACTTAATCTTCATTAAACATGACCAATCGATCAAGGAGTCACATTAATTCTGCTGGTATAGAACAAAATAGGATTTTACTACCTACCGGTAAATCCTTTTCGTGTAGTCCATAAGGGATATTGGGGACATATTAGTACAATGGGTATAGGCGGGGTCTAAAGGAGCCAGTGAACTTTAAACTTCAACTGGGTGTTCTGGCTCAAACCAGAAGAGATCAAAGCCGGAACCACAATCTCTTGGTTAAGATGAAAAGAAGATACCACTTTAGGTAGATAACCTGAGCGAGTTCGAAGAACTGCCCGGTGACGGTAAAAAATCAAAAAGGGTGGACGACAGAACAAAGCACCCAAGACTGACACCCTACTAGCAGAGGCAATAGCCAGCAGAAACACAACCTTAAGCGTAAGGCATTTAAGGTCCACAGACTCAAGAGGTTCAAATGGAGACTCTTGCAGGGCATTTTAAGACAGACAGATCCCATGGAGCCACAGGAGAGACATAGGGAGGCTGAGTCCGTAAAACACCCTGCGTGAAAGTATTAACGTCAGGAATAGACGCAATTTTTCTCTGAAACCACACCGACAAGGCAGATATATGAACCTTGAGGGAGGCCAGACGAAGGCCTAAATCTAGGCATTGTTGCAGAAACGCCAAAAGCCTGGATGATCTGAGCGAATAGGCATCATAATTCTTAGCAGCACAGCCTGTGAAGTAAGAGTTCCAGACCCTATAATAAATCCATGCAGAAGCTGGTTTGCGGGCCTTCAACATAGTTTGAATAACCACCTCGGAGAATCCCTTGGCCCTCAGGAGTGAAGCTTCAAGAACCACGCCGTCAAAGCCAGTCTGGCCAGGTCCGGATAGACACAAGGGTCCTGAACAAGGTCTGGGTGTTGAGGAAGTAGAAGAGGACGCTCTATCGATAGACCCTGCAGGTCTGAGAACCAATGCAGTCTGGGCCATGCTGGAGCAACTAGAAGTAGTATTCCTCTTTCTTGCTTGAACTTCCGTAGTACCCTGGGCAGGAGTGACACTGGAGGGAACACGTGTGGCAGCCAAAAGTTCCATGGAATTGCCAGTGCGTCGACGAACGCTGCTTGAGGATTTCTTGTTCTTGAAGACCGGAACCTTGTGATTGCGATCTGGTAGGCCCCACTTGTCCACTAGGAGTTGAAAGACTTCCGGATGAAGACTCCACTCTCCGGCATGAACGTCCTGACGACTGAGGAAATCCGCTTCCCAGTTGAGGACTCCGGGAATGAACACTGCCGATATTGCTGGCAGATGGCGTTCCGCCCAACGGAGGATATTTGATACTTCCAGCATTGCCATGCAGCTTTGAGTGCCGCCTTGATGATTTATGTACGCCACCGTGGTGGCGTTGTTTGATTGTACTTGAACAGGCCTGTTCTGTACCAGAGGCAGGGCCAGTGTCAACGCATTGTACACTGCCCGCAATTCCAGAATGTTTATCGGGAGGAGAGATTCCTCCCTGGTCCACCGACTCTGGAGAAAGTGTTGCTCCAACACCGCACCCAAACCCCGCAGACTGGCGTCCTTTGTCAGGTGGACCCAGTTGGAGAACCAGAAGGCATGGCCCCTGCTCAACTGTTGGTCCTGTAGCCACCAGCTCAGTGACCAATGAACCTCCGGAGTCAAAGAGATCATTTGAGACCTGATCCGATGAGGCAGGCTGTCCCACTTGGAAAGAATAAACCTCTGCAGAGGGCAGGAATGAAATGGAGCGTACTCTACCATGTCGAAAGCAGACACCATGAGGCTAGTACTTGCATCACGGAGTGTATCGACACTCTTGGGTGAGAGAGGAAGTATCTGATCCTGTCCTGAAGGTTCAGGACTTTCTATGGAGACAGAAATATACGTTATGGTAAGAACTTACCGTTGATAACGGTATTTCTCCTAAGTCCACAGGTTCCACAGGATAACAAGGGGATATGATGGAGCGTCAGCGGATTGGCACCAATCGATCAAAGCTTTCTGGCCTCCCAGGATGCAACGGGCCCGTCCATATATCTCCACCCACTAGCTCAGGCAAATCAGTTGTATTCCAAAACACTAGGCAGGAGCATCATGTAGAGCCCTAATCAGGCAAGAAGAACACACATACACACCCTTCCGTACAAGAAGGAAGAGGTTAGCGAGTAGAAGGATCCTCAAATCAGGTGAGTCAGGGTGGGATCCCTGTGGAACCTGTGGACTTAGGAGAAATACCGTTATCAACGGTAAGTTCTTACCATAACGTATATTTCTCCGGTATGGTCCACAGGTTAACCACAGGATATCAATGGAATTTCCCAAAGCAATTTAGTGGTGGGGACGCTCCTGATTGGACAGGAGAACCTTACGCCCGAATTCAGCGTCATGAGAGGCAAAGGTATCCAAGGCATAATGTCTAATGAATGTGTTAATGTAAGACCATGTGGCTGCCTTACAAATCTGTTCTGCTAAAGCACCACGCTGTGCTGCCCATGAGGGACCAACCTTACGAGTAGAGTGAGCAGAGACATTAGCCGGAACAGGGAGATCAGCCTGAGAATAGGCTTCTGAAATAGTCATTCGAAGCCACCTTGCCAGCGTCTAGTAGGCCATCCTCTCTTGTGAAATCCGTACAGAATGAAGAGAAAATCTGTCTTTCTGATAGCACCGGTACGGTCCATGTAGATCCTTAATGCACGGACCACGCCCAGCGATGCATCACCAGCAGAAAGTCCAGATAACTGAAAAGCCGGGACTACAATTTCTTCATTAAGGTGGAATTTAGACACCACCTTAGGAAAATACCCAGATCTAGTTCTGAGAACTGCTTTATCTGGATAGAAAGTCAGAAAAGGGGACCAACATGACAGCGCTCCTAAATCTGATACTCTTCTAGCTGATGCCATAGTCAGCCGAAAGAGTACTTTAGCTGTCAACCATTTAAGATCCACTTTATCAAGTGGTTCAAATGGGGTAACTTGAAGGGCTTTCAGGACTACAGATAAATCCCATGGAACTGTAGGCGGAACAAACGGAGGTTGAATGCGCAGCATCCCTTGGAAGAAAGTACGTACATCCTGTAAATTGGCAATTTTCTTTTGGAACCATACAGTCCATGCCGATACTTGCACTCTCAAGGAAGCCACCCTCAAACCTTTATCCATTCCTGCCTGAAGGAATGCTAAGACCCTGGAAACTCTGAAAGATTTAGGGTCCACATTTCTTTCACTGCATCAATGAATATAGGCTTGCCATAGTCGGTGATAAATACGAGCTGAGAAAGGTTTCCTTGCTCTGAGCATTGTTTGAATTACCTGTTGTGAGAATCCGCTTGACTTCAGGATAGAGGTTTCAAGAGCCACGCCGTCAAAGACAGTCGGTCCATAGGTCTGTGATAACAAGAACCCTGCATCAGTAGATCTGGACGTTGAGGGAGCAGAAGTGGAACCTCCACTGACATTCTCTGCAGATCTGTGTACAAATGCCTTCTGGACCAAGCCGGAGCTATTAGTATCACGGCACCCTTTCCTTGCTTTATTTTTCTCACCACCCCGGGTAACAGGGTGATCGGAGGAAACACATAAGCTAGATGAAAGTCCCATCTCGCCGACAAGGCGTCCATAATGATTGCTCTGGGGTCCTTTGTTCTTGACCCGTATGCGGCCACTTTGTTGTTCAGACGGGACGCCATGAGATCTATCTCTGGCAACCCCCATTTGTCTACTAGAGTCTGGAAGACCTCCGGGTGTAGAGCCCATTCGCTTGCTTGAATGGTGTGTCGACTGAGAAAGTCCGCTTCCCAGTTTAGGGCTCCCGGAATGAATACTGCATACAAGGCTGGATGATGAAGTTCTGCCCACTTTAGTATGTGTCTTACCTCCTTCAAGGCTTTTTGGCTGCGAGTTCCTCACTGATGCTTGAGGTACGCTACTGCCGTCGCATTGTCCGAGCGGATCTGGACTGGTTTTCCTTGAAGAATGTCCTTTGCCTAAATCAGTGCCATGCACATGGCACGAAGTTCCAACACATTTATTGGCAGGCAACTTCTTCTTTGGTCCAATGGGGGTCGTGACGTCATATGCAGCCGCTGCGGGCCAGGGAGCGAGGAGTAGCTCCTGGCCAGCACGCTCAAGCTGCGCTGGCCGGGAGTTACTCCTGAAGTGCAAAGGCATCGCCGCTGTGCGATGCCTTTGCACTTCTACGGGGGGGCCGGCACTGACATGCGGGGCGGACTAGCCTCGTGCTGGGCTAGTCCCCCAGCATGTCGGGAAAGTTGATCGCAGCTGTGCAAAATTTTGCACAGCTACGATCAACTCGGAATAACCCCCATAGTCCCTGGAGGTACAGTCTTCCGGACACTGCTCCCCGGCCCTGGAGACTGGCATCTGTTGTTAGAATCTCCCAATCTGATATCCATCTTACCCCCTCCCTGAGATGCAGCCACGCGATCCTGGTGAGAGTCAGCGGTGGTGTGCCTGATGACTGGTGCGCCTCTGCTGCAAGTACCCGGGAACCCGGCCGCGGGAGTATGCAGCGCTGCTGGAGAGGTGATGGAGCCGCAGCACAGAATGTCAGAATGACAAACAGTGCTGTGGCCCTTGAAGTATTCTGAAAAGCTCTTTTCAGAGATGTCTAGCGCAGCCGCACCTGTTAGTGACCTGCTCTGCAGGAACCAACTTACAAACTGAGCTCCAGTGCCTGGAGGCGGGGTTATAGAGGAGGTGGTGCAGTGCATCCTGGGAACAGTCAAAGCTTTAGCCTGTTGATGCCTCGGATCAAGATCCAACTCTACACCCCCGATGTATTCCTTGTGGAGTCCCAGTGTACCCCACTGCAGAAAGAATAATTAGAACCAAAATTAGTGCAGTGCTTTTAGATAATTGTTCCGTAAATTCGGATTCTATAAAATATTTCAGTATGTACTGAACATCTGTATGCCGTGATTACTTGCACCCAAAACCCTGTTCAATACGAACGAACAGTAAAGGTCCGTATACTAGTAGCTATTTTGTCTGAGCGATTTACCTTGAACTGGCAGTAGGAGATTTTGCCTAACTTTACCAGTGATTTTGACCAAGTGTGCAAGCAATTTTGACTAACTCATTTAAAAAGAGGAATGTTTTCACTTTCCCAGCGACAGTCGAAACTGACTTGCCTGCAGTTTCTTTCATAGCGATAGCAACCTGGCGGGGACGCGCATCGCTATCGCTCGCGGTGTACACACGGAGCGATATGCACTAACTTTCTTAGCGATTTTAACTATATAGTCAACATCGCTGAGCCATATCGCTCCGTGTGTACAAACCTTAAGACCTACTGTATGTTTGTGTAGCTGGGAACCTATGAATGACACTAATAGTACACACTTTACAGAAATAGGATTGTGTTGCCTCTTACCACTCAAACACACACTTGAATGTCTCTCGTGCATTACCAGACTCCCCGGCACTGGTCGGTAGACAAAGTACAGTACAGCACAAAACACCGTTAGGAAAACAGTATTATAAATAGAGGGCTACTCACATGTTGACGTATGCTACATTAGCTAATTACTTGGGATGTGGATACTTTCCAAATGAAGCTTCAAGCCGACTCTGCTTTAAACCCTAAAAGAACATGCAAGTTCACAAAGCAGGAATTTGTACATAAGTCATTTAAGATAGTACATGCCATCTGGATGAAGGAAGTATAAAATTAACACAGGTCACGCATAAATACAGGTTATCTGCGTGGATTAATATGCTCCCACAATAAAACCCTATTTGTAGGTGTGAATGCAAACAATGAGATGTAAATTCCAAAATGCTTAAACTAGTCTTCATGGAAAGATATTAACAATTCTACATTATTTATATGATCATGCATTAAGAGCAATAGTAGCCAGCATTACTAAAAAGTCAGTGAACGGACAGAACTCGAGAAGCAGCTGTAGACTATTTGAGAATACTCACCAGATAGTAGCCAGTGTGATAGCCACTCATGTACCAAGCAATTAACATGCTTCCCAAGGCTTCATCATCATCAATAATATCAGGACCCATGGGCGGAGGAGGGGGAATCAGCTAAATATACAGAGAAAAAAACAGAAACTAGAAATTTATTCTGTTGATTCTTAAAACTAGAGTACGATTATTGTCTCCTCTTCATCCCCTTCCATAAATACCCACTTTCCACCTAAACCCATTATTACTGCAAACATTAGTAATCAAGGCATCCTTTTCAGAACAGGGATACACTTAAAGAATAACTTCACCAAAACGTGAAAGGGATAATATAATGGATGGATGATTTAAATGGCAAGTATCTTCTCAACACCAGTCATCAAGTACCGCTAACACATAGGTCTGCAAACTCAGTCCTCATTACCCACACAGTGCATGTTTTGCAGGTCTCCTCACAGAATCACAAGTGAAATAAGTAACTCCACCTGTGGACCTTTTAAAATGTGTCTGTGAGAAAATAAGATTTTACTCACCGGTAAATCTATTTCTCGTAGTCCGTAGTGGATGCTGGGAACTCCGTAAGGACCATGGGGAATAGCGGCTCCGCAGGAGACTGGGCACAACTAAAGAAAGCTTTAGGACTACCTGGTGTGCACTGGCTCCTCCCACTATGACCCTCCTCCAGACCTCAGTTAGGATACTGTGCCCGGAAGAGCTGACACAATAAGGAAGGATTTTGAATCCCGGGTAAGACTCATACCAGCCACACCAATCACACCGTATAACTCGTGATATTATACCCAGTTAACAGTATGAAATATAACTGAGCCTCACTAACAGATGGCTCATAACAATAACCCTTTAGTTAGGCAATAACTATATACAAGTATTGCAGACAATCCGCACTTGGGATGGGCGCCCAGCATCCACTACGGACTACGAGAAATAGATTTACCGGTGAGTAATATCTTATTTTCTCTGACGTCCTAGTGGATGCTGGGAACTCCGTAAGGACCATGGGGATTATACCAAAGCTCCCAAACGGGTGGGAGAGTGCGGATGACTTTGCAGCACCGAATGAGCAAACTCAAGGTCCTCCTCAGCCAGGGTATCAAACTTGCAGACTTTTTCAAAATTGTTTGAACCCGACCAAGTAACAGCTCGGCAAAGTTGTAAAGCCGAGACCCCTCGGGCAGCCGCCCAAGAAGAGCCCACTTTCCTCGTGGAATGGGCTTTTACAGATTTAGGGTGCGGCAGTCCAGCCGCAGAATGTGCAAGTTGAATCGTGCTACAGATCCAGCGAGCAATAGTCTGCTTAGAAGCAGGAGCACCCAGCTTGTTGGGTGCATACAGGATAAATAGCGAGTCAGTTTTCCTGACTCCAGCCGTCCTGGAAACATCTATTTTCAGGGCCCTGACTACGTCCAGTAACTTGGAGTCCTCCAAGTCCCACGTAGCCGCAGGCACCACAATAGGTTGGTTCACATGAAAAGCTGATACCACCTTAGGAAGGAATTGGGAACGAAACCTCAATTCCGCCCTATCCATATGAAAATCAGATAAGGGCTTTTGCATGACAAAGCCGCCAATTCTGATACACGCCTGGCCGACGCCAAGGCCAACAGCATGACCACTTTCCACGTGAGGTATTTTAGCTCTACGGATTTAAGTGGCTCAACCCAATGCGACTTCAGGAAATCCAACACCACGTTGAGATCCCAAGGTGCCACTAGAGGCACAAACGGGGGCTGAATATGCAGCACTCCCTTAACAAAAGTCTGAACTTCAGGCAGTGAAGCCAGTTCTTTTTGGAAGAAAATGTACAGAGCCAAAATCTGGACCTTAACGTAACCCAATTTTAGGCCCGTAGTCACTCCTGACTGTAGGAAGTGCAGAAATCGACCCAGTTGAAATTCCTCCGTTGGGGCCTTCCTGGCCTCACACCAAGCAACATATTTTTGCCATATGCGGTGATAATATTTTGTGATCACATCTTTCCTAGCCTTAATCAGCGTAGGAATGACTTCCTCCGGAATGCCTTTTTCCTTTAAGATCCGGTGTTCAACCGCCATGCCGTCAAACACAGCCGTGGTAAGTCTTGGAACAGGCAGGGCCCCTGCTGCAGCAGGTCCTGTCTGAGCAGCAGAGGCCATGGGTCCTCTGAGATCATTTCTTGAAGTTCTGGGTACCAGGCTCTTCTTGGCCAATCCGGAACCACGAGTATAGTTCTTACTCTTCTCCTTCTTAGTATTCTCAATACCTTGGGTATGAGAGGCAAAGGAAGGAACACATACACCGACTGGTACACCCACGGTGTTACCAGAGTGTCCACAGCTACCGCCTGAGGGTCCCTTGACCTGGCGCAATATCTTTTTAGCTTTTTGTTGAGGCGTGACGCCATCACGTCACCTGTGGCCTTTCTCAACGGTGTACAATCATTTTGAAGACTTCTGGACGAAGTCCCCACTCTCCCGGGTGGAGGTCGTGCCTGCTGAGAAAGTCTGCTTCCCAGTTGTCCACTCCGGGAATGAACACTGCTAACAGTGCTAACACATGATTTTTCGCCCATCGGAAAATCCTTGTGGCTTCTGCCATCACTATCCTGCTTCTTGTGCCGCCCTGCTGGTTTACATGGGCGACCGCCGTGATGTTGTCTGACTGGATCAGCACCGGCTGGTGTTGAAGCAGGGTCTAGCCTGACTTAGGGCATTGTGAATGGCCCTTAGTCCCAGAATATTTATGTGTAGGGAAGTCTCCTGACTTGACCATAGTCCTTGAAGTTTCTTCCCTGTGTGACTGCCCCCAGCCTCGAAGGCTGGCATCCGTGGTCACCAGGACCCAGTCCTGTATGCCGAATCTGCGGCCCTCTAGAAGATGAGCACTCTGCAGCCACCACAACAGCGACACCCAGGCCCTTGGAGACAGGGTTATCAGCCGATGCATCTGAAGATGCGACCCGGACCTCTTGTCCAACAGATCCCACTGGAAGAACCTTGCCTGGAATCTGCCGAATGGAATTTCTTCGTAAGAAGCAACCATCTTTCCCAGGACTCGCGTGCATTCATGCACCGACACCTGTATTTGTATTCGGAGGTCTCCGACTAGAGATGACAACTCCTTGGCCTTCTCCTCCGGGAGAAACACTTTTTTTCTTGTTCTGTGTCCAGAACCATACCCAGGAACAGTAGACGCGTTGTAGGAACCAGCTGCGACTTTGGACTATTCAGAATCCAGCCGTGCTGTTGTAGCACTTCCCGAGATAGTGCTACTCCGACGAACAACTGCTCCCTGGACCTCGCCTTTATAAGGAGATCGTCCAAGTACGGGATAATTAAAACTCCCTTTTTTCGAAGGAGTATCATCATTTCGGCCATTACCTTGGTAAATACCCTCGGTGCCATGGACAGACCAACGGCAACGTCTGGAATTGGTAATGACAGTCCTGTACCACAATTTTGAGGTACTCCTGGTGAGGAGGGTAAATGGGGACATGCAGGTAAGCATCCTTGATGTCCAGTGATACCATGTAATCCCCTTCGTCCAGGCTTGTAATAACCGCCCTGAGCGATTCCATTTTGAACTTGAACCTTCGTATATAAGTGTTCAAGGATTTCAATTTTAGAATGGGTCTCACCGAACTGCCTGGTTTCGGTACCACAAACATTGTGGAATAGTAACCCCGGCCTTGTTGAAGGAGGGGTACCTTGATTATCACCTGCTGGAAGTACAGCTTGTGAATTGCCGCCAGTACTACCTCTCCTCGAGGGCAGCAGGCAAGATTGATTTGAGGTAACGGCGAGGGGGAGTCGCCTCGAACTCCAGCTTGTATCCCTGTGATACTACTTGCAGAACCCAGGGATCCACTTGTGAGCGGGCCCACTGGTCGCTGAAGTTCCCGAGACGCGCCCCCACCGCACCTGGCTCCACCTGTGGAGCCCCAGCGTCATGCAGTGGACTCAGATGAAGCGGGGGAAGATTTTTGATCCTGGGAACTGGCTGTCTGGTGCAGCTTTTTCCCTCTTCCCTTGTCTCTGTGCAGAAAGGAAGCGCCTTTGACCCGCTCGCTTTTCTGAAGCCGAAAGGACTGTACCTGATAATACGGTGCTTTCTTAGGCTGTGAGGAACCTGAGGTAAAAAAAATTCTTCCCAGCTGTTGCTGTGGATACGAGGTCCCAGAGACCATCCCCAAACAATTCCTCACCCTCATAAGGCAGAATCTCCATGTGCCTTTTAAAGTCAGCATCACCTGTCCACTGCCGGGTCCCTAATACCCTCCTGGCAGAATGGACATTGCATTAACTTTTGGATGCCAGCCGGCAAATATCCCTCTGTGCATCCCTCATATATAAGACGACGTCTTTAATATGCTCTATGGTTAGCAAAATAGTATCCTTGTATAGGGTATCAATATTATCTGACAGGGTATCAGACCACGCTGCAGCAGCACTATCCATGCTGAGGCAATTGCAGGTCTCAGTATAGTACCCGAGTGTGTATATACAGATTTCAGTATAGCCTTCTGCTTTTTAACAGCAGGCTCCTTCAAAGTGGCCGTATCCTAAGACGGCAGTGCCACCTTTTTTGACAAACGTGTGAGCGCCTTATCCACCCTAGGGGATATCTCCCAACGTGACCTATCCTCTGGCGGGAAAGGGTACGCCATCAGTAACTTTTTAGAAATTACCAGTTTCTTATCGGGGGAACCCACGCTTCATTCACTCATCTGATGGGGGAACAAAACACTGGCTGCTTTTTCTCCCCAAACATAAAACCCCTTTTTTTTTGTGGTATTTGGGTTAATGTCAGAAATGTGTAACACATTTTTCATTGCCGAGTGCAACGGATGTTCCTAGTGGATTGTGTATATGTCTCAACCTCGTCGACACTGGAGTCAGACTCCGTATCGACATCTGTATCTGCCATCTGTGGTAGCGGGCGTTTTTGAGCCCCTGATGGCCTTTGAGACGCCTGGGCAGGCGCGGGCTGAGAAGCCGGCTGTCCCATAGCGGTTACGTCATCCAGCCCTTTACATAAGGAGTTGACACTGTCGGTTAATACCTTCCACTTATCCATCCACTCTGGTGTCGGCCCCACAGGGGGCGACATCACATTTATAGTCATCTGCTCCGCCTCCACGTATCCTCAAACATGTCGACACAGCCGTACCGACACACCGCACACACACAGGGAATGCTCTGACTGAGGACAGGATCCCACAAAGTCCTTTGGGGAGACAGAGAGAGAGTATGCCAGCACAAACCAGAGCGCTATATAATGCAGGGATTAACACTATAACTGAGTGATTTTTTCCCCCAATAGCTGCTTGTATACACAATATTGCACCTAAATTTGGTGCCCCCCCATCTCTTTTTAACCCTTTGAGCCTGAAAACTACAGGGGAGAGCCTGGGGAGCTGTCTTCCAGCTGCACTGTGAAGAAAAAATGGCGCCAGTGTGCTGAGGGAGTTAGCCCCGCCCCTTTTTCGGCTGACTTTTCTCCCGCTTTTTTTAGGAATTCTGGCAGGAGTAATTTATCACATATATAGCCCTGGGACTATATATTGTGATGATTTGCCAGCCAAGGTGTTTATATTGCTGCTCAGGGCGCCCCCCCCCAGCGCCCTGCACCCATCAGTGACCGGAGTGTGAGGTGTGCATGAGGAGCAATGGCGCACAGCTGCAGTGCTATGCGCTACCTTGTTGAAGACCGAGGTCTTCTGCCGCCGATTTTCCGGACCACTTCTTGCTTCTGGCTCTGTAAGGGGGACGGCGGCGCGGCTCCGGGACCGAACGATCGAGGTCGGGTCCTGTGTTCGATCCCTCTGGAGCTAATGGTGTCCAGTAGCCTAAGAAGCCCAAACTATCTCCAGTCAGGTAGGTTCGCTTCTTCTCCCCTTAGTCCCTCGCTGCAGTGAGTCTGTTGCCAGCAGATCTCACTGTAAAATAAAAAACCTAAAATATACTTTCTTTCTAGGAGCTCAGGAGAGCCCCTAGTGTGCATCCAGCTCAGCCGGGCACAAGATTCCAACTGAGGTCTGGAGGAGGGTCATAGTGGGAGGAGCCAGTGCACACCAGGTAGTCCTAAAGCTTTCTTTAGTTGTGCCCAGTCTTCTGCGGAGCCGCTATTCCCCATGGTCCTTACGGAGTTCCCAGCATCCACTAGGACGTCAGAGAAATTAATACACATGTGCACCTGGTGGGTTACCTGCAAAACATGCCCTGTGTGGGGTAATGAGGACTGAGTTTGCAGACCTATGCGCTAACAGGTCATGTTTTCTGGCGTTCTTTAATCATACACAGGTGAGTTCATCTATTTTGCTGGGTCAGTAATTAACTCACCTGCTTCCACAACCAGAGATACTTAAAACATGACCTAGTGGGAAAATTTGCGGGTTGAGGCTGAGAACTACTGATCAAAATCTGACTGGGTAACAGAATTCTCCGAAGGAAGACATGGGGCGTTATGTAATGAAGTCCAGGTTCAGCGGTCGTGCGGGATGGTGACCTGTACTCGGGCAAGGTTTAGCCTTGTAAATTATTGTCCCTTTAAAAAAACGTCCGAGTCCGCCCGGCATCCCGCACGGCCGCTGAACTCTGACTTCATTACATCCCACCCGTACCCTCGTTTCAGAAAGACACTAGACACCTGATGATTTATCAGAAATGTAGAATCCTCACTAACCCATGCATTGTGGAGAGATTTCTTTCCCTTTTTTCAATATAAGCCAATAAATTCAATATTTTCAAAGCTTTAGTTTCCTACACATTCACATTAAGCTATCTGAATTCCACCCCCAGAAAATAATCATAAAGGGAGAACGCATAAAGATGCAGAGAGAGAGACTATAGTTAATCTAAGTCACAAGACCACATTTATACAGACAATAGTGGCATCTATTATAGGGATCACACACACATATATATATATATATATATATATATATATATATATATATATATATATATATATATATATATATATATATATATATATATATATATATATATACACACATACACACACATACACACACATATACACAATACTTTCTACAAAAAAAAAAACCAAGGCTACATAAGGGGACATGTATAAAATCTTAACTGTACCTTTTAACACCAAATTATGTAAATGAATTCTACTCAAAAAAGAAACATAACTGCCAATAGTATGTATCATGATTTTTATGGGGTGAAAAAATAAGAATTTACTTACCGATAATTCTATTTCTCGTAGTCCGTAGTGGATGCTGGGAACTCCGTAAGGATCATGGGGAATAGCGGCTCCGCAGGAGACTGGGCACAAAAGTAAAGCTTTAGGACTACCTGGTGTGCACTGGCTCCTCCCCCTATGACCCTCCTCCAAGCCTCAGTTAGGATACTGTGCCCGGACGAGCGTACACAATAAGGAAGGATTTTGAATCCCGGGTAAGACTCATACCAGCCACACCAATCACACCGTACAACCTGTGATCTGAACCCAGTTAACAGCATGATAACAGAGGAGCCTCTGGAAAGATGGCTCACAACAACAATAACCCGATTTAGTTAACAATAACTATGTACAAGTATTGCAGACAATCCGCACTTGGGATGGGCGCCCAGCATCCACTACGGACTACGAGAAATAGAATTATCGGTAAGTAAATTCTTATTTTCTCTGACGTCCTAGTGGATGCTGGGAACTCCGTAAGAACCATGGGGCTTATACCAAAGCTCCCAAACGGGCGGGAGAGTGCGGATAACTCTGCAGCACCGAATGAGAGAACTCCAGGTCCTCCTCAGCCAGGGTATCAATTTTGTAGAATTTAGCAAACGTGTTTACCCCTGACCAAGTAGCTGCTCGGCAAAGTTGTAAAGCCGAGACCCCTCGGGCAGCCGCCCAAGATGAGCCCACCTTCCTTGTGGAATGGGCTTTTACAGATTTTGGCTGTGGCAGGCCTGCCACAGAATGTGCAAGCTGAATTGTACTACAAATCCAACGAGCAATAGTTTGCTTAGAAGCAGGAGCACCCAGCTTGTTGGGTGCATACAGGATAAACAGGGAGTCAGATTTTCTGACTCCAGCCGTCCTGGAAACATATATTTTCAGGGCCCTGACAACGTCCAGCAACTTGGAGTCCTCCAAGTCCCTAGTGAAACGCTGAAACCACCTTAGGGAGAAATTGTGTACGAGTCCTCAATTCTGCCCTGTCCGTATGAAAAATCAGGTAAGGGCTTTTATAAGATAAAGCCGCCAATTCTGACACGCGCCTGGCCGAAGCCAGGGCCAACAGCATGACCACTTTCCATGTGAGATATTTCAAATCCACAGATTTAAGCGGTTCAAACCAATGTGATTTTAGGAACCCCAAAACTACATTGAGATCCCAAGGTGCCACTGGAGGCACAAAAGGAGGCTGTATATGCAGCACCCCCTTGACAAACGTCTGAACTTCAGGAACTGAAGCCAGTTCTTTCTGGAAGAAAATCGACAAGGGCCGAAATCTGAACCTTAATGGATCCTAATTTTAGGCCTATAGACACTCCTGTTTGCAGGAAATGCAGGAATCGACCCAGTTGAAATTCCTCCGTTGGGGCCTTCCTGGCCTCGCACCACGCAACATATTTCCGCCAAATGCGGTGATAATCCTTCCTGGCTTTGATCAGGGTAGGAATGACTTCTTCCGGAATGCCTTTTTCCTTCAGGATCCGGCGTTCAACCGCCATGCCGTCAAACGCAGCCGCGGTAAGTCTTGGAACAGACAGGGTCCTTGCTGGAGCAGGTCCCTACTTAGAGGTAGAGGCCACGGGTCCTCTGTGAGCATCTCTTGAAGTTCCGGGTACCAAGTCCTTCTTGGCCAATCCGTAGCCACGAGTATAGTTCTTACTCCTCTCCGTCTTATAATTCTCAGTACCTTGGGTATGAGAGGCAGAGGAGGGAAACACATACACTGACTGGTACACCCATGGTGTTACCAGAGCGTCCACAGCTATTGCCTGAGGGTCCCTTGACCTGGCGCAATACCTGTCCAATTTTTTGTTGAGGCGGGACGCCATCATGTCCACCTTTGGTTTTTTCCACCGGTTTACAATCATGTGGAAGACTTCTGGGTGAAGTCCCCACTCTCCCGGGTGGAGGTCGTGTCTGCTGAGGAAGTCTGCTTCCCAGTTGTCCACTACCGGAATGAACACTGCTGACAGTGCGATCACATGATTTTCCGCCCAGCGAAGAATCCTTGCAGCTTCTGCCATTGCCCTCCTGCTTCTTGTGCCGCCCTGTCTGTTCACGTGGGCGACTGCCGTGATGTTGTCCGACTGGATCAGCACCGGCTGACCTTGAAGCAGAGGTCTTGCTTGGCTTAGGGCATTGTAAATGGCCCTCAGCTCCAGGATATTTATGTGAAGTGATGTCTCCAGGCTTGACCACAAGCCCTGGAAATTTCTTCCCTGTGTGACTGCTCCCCAGCCTCTCAGGCTGGCATCCGTGGTCACCAGGACCCAGTCCTGAATGCCGAATCTGCGGCCCTCTAGAAGATGAGCACTCTGCAACCACCACAGGAGAGACACCCTTGTCTTTGGTGACAGGGTTATCCGCTGATGCATCTGAAGATGCGATCCGGACCATTTGTCCAGCAGGTCCCACTGGAAAGTTCTTGCGTGGAATCTGCCGAAAGGGATTGCTTCGTAGGAAGCCACCATTTTTCCCAGGACCCTTGTGCATTGATGCACTGACACTTGGCCTGGTTTTAGGAGGTTTCTGACTAGTTCGGATAACTCCCTGGCTTTCTCCTCCGGGAGAAACACCTTTTTCTAGACTGTGTCCAGGATCATCCCTAGGAATAGAAGACGTGTCGTCGGGATCAGCTGCGATTTTGGAATATTGAGAATCCAACCGTGCTGCTGCAACACTACTTGAGATAGTGCTACCCCGGCTACCAATTGTTCCCTGGATCTTGCCCTTATCAGGAGATCGTCCAAGTACGGGATAACTAAAACTCCCTTCCTTCGAAGGAGTATCATCATTTCGGCCATTACCTTCGTAAAGACCCGGGGTGCCGTGGACAAACCAAACGGCAGCGTCTGAAACTGATAGTGACAGTTCTGTACCACAAACCTGAGGTATCCTTGGTGAGAAGGGTAAATTGGGACATGGAGGTAAGCCTCCTTGATGTCCAAAGACACCATATAATCCCCTTCTTCCAAGTTCGCAATCACCGCTCTGAGTGACTCCATCTTGAATTTGAACCTGTGTATGTAAGTGTTCAAGGATTTCAGATTTAAAATAGGTCTCACCGAGCCGTCCGGCTTCGGTACCACAAACAGCATGGAATAATACCCCTGTCCCTGTTGCAGGAGGGGTATCTTGATTATCACCTGCTGGGAATACAGCTTGTGAATGGCTTCCAATACCGCCTCCCTGTCGGAGGGAGACGTCGTTAAAGCAGACTTTAGGGGAGTGCCTGAGTCCGCTTGTAAAGCCCCAGCGTCATGCTTAGGACTTGGCAGAAAACGGGAGAGGGCTTCTGTTCTGGGAACTGGCTGTTTGCTGCAGCCTTTCCTCTCCCTCTGCCACGGGGCAGAATTGAGGAGCCTTTTGCCCGCTTGCCCTTATGGGACCGAAAGGACTGCGCCTGATAATACGGCGTCTTCTTATGTTGAGAGGCTACCTGGGGTAAAAATGTGGATTTCCCAGCAGTTGCCGTGGCCACCAGGTCTGATAGACCGACCCCAAATAACGCCTCCCCTTTGTAAGGCAATACTTCCATATGCCTTTTGGAATCAGCATCACCTGACCACTGCCTCGTCCATAACCCTCTTCTGGCAGAAATGGACAGCACACTTACTCTTGATGCCAGTCGGCAAATATCCCTCTGTGCATCACGCATATATAGAAATGCATCTTTCAAATGCTCTATAGTCAGTAATATACTGTCCCTATCTAGGGTATCAATATTGTCAGTCAGGGAATCCGACCAAGCCACCCCAGCACTGCACATCCAGGCTGAGGCGATTGCTGGTCGCAGTAGAACACCCGTGTGAGTGTATATACATTTTAGGATATTCTCCTGCTTTCTGTCAGCAGGTTCCTTAAGGGCGGCCGTATCAGGAGACGGTAGTGCCACCTGTTTTGACAAACGTGTGAGCGCTTTATCCACCTTAGGGGGTGTTTCCCAACGTGCCCTATCCTCTGGCGGGAAGGGGTATGATGCTAATAACCTTTTAGGAATTATCAGTTTTTTATCGGGGGAAACCCACGCTTCATCACACACTTCATTTAATTCCTCAGATGCAGGAAAAACTACAGGCAGTTTTTTCTTACCAAACATAATACCCTTTTTAGTGGTACTTGTATTATCAGAAATATGTAAAACATTTTTCATAGCATCAATCATGTAACGTGTGGCCCTACTGGAAGTCACATTCGTCTCTTCATCGTCGACACTGGAGTCAGTATCCGTGTCGGCGTCTGTATCTGCCATCTGAGGTAACGGGCGTTTTAGAGCCCCTGATGGCTTTTGAGATGCCTAGACAGGCACGAGCTGAGTAGCCGGCTGTCTCATGTCATCAACCGTCTTTTGTAAAGAGCTGACACTGTCACGTAATTCCTTCCATAAGCTCAGCCACTCAGGTGTCGACTCCCTAGGGGGTGACATCTCCATTACAGGCAATTGCTCCGCCTCCACACCATTTTCCTCCTCATACATGTCGACACAATCGTACCGACACACAGCGCACACACACAGGGAATGCTCTGATAGAGGACAGGACCCCACAAGCCCTTTGGGGAGACAGAGGGAGAGTATGCCAGCACACACCAGAGCGCTATATATATACAGGGATAACCTTATAGAAGTGTTTTTCCCCTTATAGCTGCTGTTTTATTTATACTGCGCCTAATTAGTGCCCCCTCTCTTGTTTTACCCTTTTCTGTAGTGCAGGACTGCAGGGGAGAGTCAGGGAGACGTCCTTCCAGCGAAGCTGTGAGGGAAAATGGCGCCCGTGTGCTGAGGAGATAGGCTCCGCCCCCTTCTCGGCGGACTTTTCTCCCGCTTTTTGCTGTATTCTGGCAGGGGTTAAAATACATCCATATAGCCCTGGGGGTTATATGTGATGTATTTTCGCCAGCCAAGGTGTTTCTATTGCTGCTCAGGGCGCCCCCCCCCCAGCGCCCTGCACCCTCAGTGACCGGAGTGTGAAGTGTGCCTGAGGAGCAATGGCGCACAGCTGCAGTGCTGTGCGCTACCTTGGTGAAGACTGATGTCTTCTGCCGCCGATTTTCCGGACCTCTTCTTGCTTCTGGCTCTGTAAGGGGGCCGGCGGCACGGCTCTGGGACCGGATTCCGAGGCTGGGCCTGTGTTCGGTCCCTCTGGAGCTAATGGTGTCCAGTAGCCAAGAAGCCCAAGCTGGCTGCAAGCAGGCAGGTTCGCTTCTTCTCCCCTTAGTCCCTCGATGCAGTGAGCCTGTTGCCAGCAGGTCTCACTGAAAATAAAAAACCTAAAACTAAACTTTTACTAAGAAACTCAGGAGAGCCTCCTAGAATGCACCCTTCTCGGCCGGGCACAAAAATCTAACTGAGGCTTGGAGGAGGGTCATAGGGGGAGGAGCCAGTGCACACCAGGTAGTCCTAAAGCTTTACTTTTGTGCCCAGTCTCCTGCGGAGCCGCTATTCCCCATGGTCCTTACGGAGTTCCCAGCATCCACTAGGACGTCAGAGAAAACGGATTTCATTTCAGCGTAATGTGATTTAACTGAACGCACATTGCAGTTAACATAATTAATGAGGTTGAAAAAAGACAAAATGTCCATCGAGTTCAACCTGTATTATCATTCTTACACTAATCTGTATATAACTATATTTTAACTATAATGGCCCAGATGAAGTTATTATTTTTACGTCTAAATTACAACCATAAATCATGCCTTTTCTAAAATGTTATTCCTTTAAATGCTGTATCCTTGGATATTTCTTTCAGCTAGGAATTTATCTAATCCATTTGTAAACATATTGACTGAGGGGATAATTCAGAGTTGATCGTAGCAGCAAATTTGTTAGCAGATGGGGAAAATCATGTGCACTGCAGGTGGGCAGATATAACATGTGCAGAGAGAGTTAGATTTGGGTGGGGTGTGTTCAAACTGAAATCTAAACTGCAGCGTAGCGATTTTTTTGAAAAACAAATCACATGATAGATCCTTGTATTGTCCCTTCAAATATTTATAAATACAGGTTGAGTATCCCATATCCAAATATTCCGAAATACGGAATATTCCGAAATACGGACTTTTATGAGTGAGAGCGAGATAGTGAAACCTTTGTTTTTTGATGGCTCAATGTACACAAACTTTGTTTAATACACAAAGTTATAAAAAATATTGTATTAAATGACCTTCAGGCTGTGTGTATAAGGTGTATATGAAACATAAATGAATTGTGTGAATGTAGACACACTTTGTTTAATGCACAAAATTATAAAAAATATTGGCTAAAATTACCTTCAGGCTGTGTGTATAAGGTGTATATGAAACATAAATGCATTCTGTGCTTAGACCTAGGTCCCATCACCATGATATCTCATTATGGTATGCAATTATTCCAAAATACGGAAAAATCCCATATCCAAAATACCTCTGGTCCCAAGCATTTTGGATAAGGGATACTCAACCTGTATTAATAATGTCCCCTCTCAGCCGCCTCTTTTCGAGTGTAAACATGTCTAACCTAGTAAGCCTTTCCTCATAATCTAGTGCATCTAACCCCTTGTATACCCTCCCAACATTACCCTCTCCAGGACGGACAGAATGCTCTGCTTCTGGACTTTTCTCCTAATTTATGATTGCTGGCACCAGTAATGAACAGGTTAATGGATAAGAAAATAAGAATTTACTCACCGGTAATTCTATTTCTCGTAGTCCGTAGTGAATGCTGGGAACTCCGTAAGGACCATGGGGAATAGACGGGCTCCGCAGGAGACTGGGCACTCTAAAAGAAAGATTAGGTACTATCTGGTGTGCACTGGCTCCTCCCTCTATGCCCCTCCTCCAGACCTCAGTTAGGGAAACTGTGCCCGGAAGAGCTGACACAACAAGGAAAGGATTTGGAATCCAGGGTAAGACTCATACCAGCCACACTGTACAACTTGTGATAACCATACCCAGTTAACAGTATTAACAACAACTGAGCCTCATTTAACGGATGGCTCATAACAATAACCCTTTAGTGAAGCAATAACTATATACATGTATTGCAGAGAGTCCGCACTTGGGACGGGTGCCCAGCATCCACTACGGACTACGAGAAATAGAATTACCGGTGAGTAAATTCTAATTTTCTCTGACGTCCTAGTGGATGCTGGGAACTCCGTAAGGACCATGGGGATTATACCAAAGCTCCCAAACGGGCGGGAGAGTGCAGATGACTCTGCAGCACCGCATGAGCAAACTCAAGGTCCTCCTCAGCCAGGGTATCAAACTTGTAGAATTTAGCAAATGTGTTTGAACCCGACCAAGTAGCAGCTCGGCAAAGCTGTAAAGCCGAGACCCCTCGGGCAGCCGCCCAAGAAGAGCCCACCTTCCTTGTGGAATGGGATTTCACTGATTTAGGATGCGGCAGTCCAGCCGCAGAACGTGCCAGCTGAATAGTGCTACAGATCCAGCAAGCAATAGTTTGCTATGAAGCAGGAGCACCCAGCTTGTTGGGTGCATGCAGGATAAATAGCGAGTCAGTTTTCCTGACTCCAGCCGTCCTGGAAACATAAATTTTCAAAGCCCGGACTACGTCCAGCAACTTGGAATCCTCCAAGTCCCGAGTAGCCGCAGACGCCACAATAGGTTGGTTCAAATGAAACGCTGATACCACCTTTGGGAGAAATTGGGGACGAGTCCTCAATTCTGCCCTGTCCATATGGAAGATCAGATATGGGCTTTTACATGACAAAGCCGCCAATTCTGACACACGCCTAGCTGAAGCTAAGGCCAACAGCATGACCACCTTCCACGTGAGATACTTGAGCTCCACGGTCTTAAGTGGCTCAAACCAGTATGATTTCAGGAAATCCAACACAACGTTAAGATCCCAAGGTGCCACTGGAGGCACAAAAGGGGGCTGAATATGCAGCACTCCCTTAACAAACGTCTGAACTTCAGGCAGTGAAGCCAGTTCTTTTTGAAAGAAAATAGATAGGGCCGAAATCTGGACCTTTATGGACCCCAATTTTAGGCCCATAGTCACCCCTGACTGTAGGAAGTGCAGAAATCGACCCAGCTGGAATTCCTCTGTTGGGGCCTTCCTGGCCTCACACCAAACAACATATTTCCGCCATATGCGGTGATAATGCTTTGCCGTCACATCCTTCCTAGCTTTTATCAGCGTAGGAATCACTTCATCTGGAATGCCCTTTTCCGTTAGGATCCGGCGTTCAACCGCCATGCCGTCAAACGCAGCCGTGGTAAGTCTTGGAACAGACAGGGCCCCTGCTGTAACAGGTCCTGTCTGAGAGGCAGAGGCCATGGGTCCTCTGAGATCATTTCTTGTAGTTCCGGGTACCAAGTTCTTCTTGGCCAATCCGGAACGATGAGTATAGTTCTTACTCCTCTCTTTCTTACTATCCTCAGTACCTTGGGTATGAGAGGAAGAGGAGGGAACACATAAACCGACTGGTACACCCACGGTGTCACTAGTGCTTCCACAGCTATCGCCTGAGGGTCCCTTGAACTGGCGCAATACCGCCCTGGCGGTTTACATGGGCGACCGCCGTGATGTTGTCTGACTGAATCAGTACTGGTTGGTTTTGAAGCAGGGGCTCTGCTTGACTCAGGGCGTTGTAAATGGCCCTTAGTTCCAGTATATTTATGTGTAGTGAAGTCTCCAAACTTGACCACTGTCCTTGGAAGTTTCTTCCCTGAGTGACTGCCCCGTCCTGTATGCCGAACCAGCGGCCCTCGAGAAGATGAGTACTCTGCAGCCACCACAGCAGAGACACCCTGGCCCTTGGGGACAGGGTGATCAACCGATGCATCTGAAGATGCGATCCGGACCATTTGTCCAACAGATCCCACTGAAAGATCCTTGCATGGAACCTGCCGAAGGGAATTGCTTCGTAAGAAGCCACCATCTTTCCCAGGACTCGCATGCAGTGATGCACCGACACCTGTTTTGGTTTCAGGGGGTCCCTGACCAGAGATGACAATTCCTGGGCCTTCTCCACCGGGAGAAACACCTTCTTCTGTTCTGTGTCCAGAATCATGCCCAGGAAAGGCAGACGCTTCGTAGGAATCAGCTGCGACTTTGGGATATTCAGAATCCAGCCCTGCTGTTGCAACACTTCCTGAGAGAGTGCTACGCTGACCAACAACTGCTCTCTGGACCTCGCCTTTATAAGGAGATCGTCCAAATACGGGATAACTATAACTCCCTTCTTCCGAAGGAGTATCATCATTTCGGCCATTACCTTGGTAAATATTCTCGGTGCCGTGGAGAGACCAATCGGCAACGTCTGGAATTGGTAATGACAGTCCTGTACCACATACCTGAGGTACTCCTGGTGAGGTGGGTAAATGGGGACATGCAAGTAAGCATCCTTGATGTCCAGCGACACCATAAAATTCCCCTCTTCCAGGCTTGCAATAACCGCCCTGAGCGATTCCATTTTGAACTTGAACTTCTTTATATAAGTGTTCAAGGATTTTAAATTCAGAATGGGTCTCACCGAACCGTCCGGTTTCGGTACCACAAACATTGTGGAATAGTAACCCCTTCCCTGTTGAAGGAGGGGGACCTTGATTATCACCTGCTGGAGGTACAGCTTGTGAATTGCCGCCAGTACTACCTCCCTTTCCCTGGGAGCAGCTGGCAAGGCTGATTTGAGGTAACGGCGAGGGGGAGTCGCCTCGAACTCCAGCTTGTATCCCTGAGATACAATTTGTACAGCCCAGGGATCCACCTGTGAGCGAACCCACTGGTTGCTGAAGTTTCGGAGACGCTCCCCCACCGCACCTGGCTCCGCCTGTGGAGCCCCAACGTCATGCGGTGGACTTAGTGGAAGCAGGGGAGGATTTTTGTTCCTGGGAACTGGCTGCCTGATGCAGCTTCTTTCCTCTACCCCTGCCTCTGGCCAGAAAGGATGCGCCTCTGACCCGCTTGCCTTTTTGAGGCCGAAAGGACTGTACTTGATAATACGGTGCTTTCTTAGGCTGTGAGGGAACCCGAGGTAAAAAAGTCGACTTCCCAGCTGTTGCTGTGGATACGAGGTCCGAGAGACCGTCCCCAAACAATTCCTCACCCTTATAAGGCAAAACCTCCATGTGTTTTTTAGAATCAGCATCATCTGTCCACTGCCGAGTCCATAATACTCTCCTGGCAGAAATGGACATTGCATTAATTCTAGATGCCAGCAGGCAAATGTCCCTCTGGGCATCCCGCATATATAAGACAACGTCTTTTATATGTTCAAGGGTTAGCAAAAATAGTATCCCTGTCGAGGGAATCAATGTTGTCTGGCAGGGTAGCAGTCCATGCTGCTGCAGCACTACACATCCAGGCTGAAGCAATAGCAGGTCTCAGTAGAGTACCAGAGTGTGTATACACAGACTTCAGGATAGCTTCCTGCTTTCTATCCGCAGGCTCCTTTAGGGCGGCCGTATCCTGAGACGGCAGTGCCACCCTTTTAGATAAGCGTGTGAGCGCCTTGTCCACCCTAGGGGATGTTTCCCAACGTAACCTGTCCGTTGGCGGGAAAGGGTACGCCATCAGTAACCTCTTAGAAATCACTAGTTTCTTATCAGGGGAACACCACGCTTCTTCACACAACTCATTTAATTCATCAGATGGGGGAAAAGTCACTGGCTGCTTTTTCTCCCCAAACATAATACCCCTCTTGGTGGTAACCGGGTTAACGTCAGAAATGTGCAATACATCTTTCATTGCAGTAATCATGCATCGGATGGCCTTTGTAGACTGTACATTTGTCTCATCCTCATCTACACTGGAGTCAGACTCCGTGTCGACATCCGTGTCTGCCATCTGAGCTAGCGGGCGTTTATGAGCCCCTGACGGCTTCTGAGTCGCCTGGGCAGGCGCGGGCTGAGACCCCGGCTGTCCCAAGGCTGCTGCGTCATCGAACCTTTTATGTAAGGAGTTGACACTGTCGGTTAAGACCTTCCACATATCCATCCAATCAGGTGTCGGCCCCGTCAGGGGCGACACCACACTTATCTGTCCCTGCTCCGCCTCCACGTAACCCTCCTCATCAAACATGTCGACACAGCCGTACCGACACACCGCGCACACACACAGGGAATGCTCAGACTGAGGACAGGACCCCACAAAGTCCTTTGGGGAGACAGAGAGAGTATGCCAGCACACACCACAGCGCTATATAACTCAGGGATTTACACTATAAAAAGTGATTTACCCAATAGCTGCTTAAATATCTTATTTGCGCCTAAATTTATGTGCGCCCCCCTCTCTCGTTTTTACCCTTCTTGTATCAGGATACTGCAGGGGAGAGCCTGGGGAGCTGCTTACAGCGGAGCTGTGAAGGGAAAATGGTGCTGGTGTGCTGAGGAAGAAGGCCCCGCCCCCTCAGCGGCGGGCTTCTGTCCCGCGTTTTATGTACTTTAATGGCGGGGGTTTTTACACATATACAGTTATCAGACTGTATTATGTGTTATTTTATGCCAAAAGGTATTATAATTGCTGCCCAGGGCGCCCCCCCCAGCGCCCTGCACCCTACAGTGACCGGAGTGTGTGGTGTGCTGTGGGAGCAATGGCGCACAGCTGCGGTGCTGTGCGCTACCTTAATGAAGACAGGAGTCTTCAGCCACCGATTTCATCGCTTCTCTTCAGTCTTCTGGCTCTGCAAGCGGGACGGCGGCGCGGCTCCGGGAACGGACGATCGAGGTCAGGCCCTGTGTTCGAACCCTCTGGACCTATGGGGTCCAGTAGCCTAAGAAGCACAAGCTAGCTGCAAGCAGGTAGGTTTGCTTCTATCCCCTCAGTCCCACATAGCAGTGAGTCTGTTGGCAGCAGATCTCACTGAAAATAAAAAAACCTAACAAATACTTTCTTTTCTAGCAAGCTCAGGAGAGCCCACTAGGAGCACCCAGCTCTGGCCGGGCACAGATTCTAACTGAGGTCTGGAGGAGGGGCATAGAGGGAGGAGCCAGTGCACACCAGATAGTACCTAATCTTTCTTTTAGAGTGCCCAGTCTCCTGCGGAGCCCGTCTATTCCCCATGGTCCTTACGGAGTTCCCAGCATCCACTAGGACGTCAGAGAAAGCTGTTTCTGCACAGGTGATTGCAATCAGAAATTAAGAGGGAAGTCCATGAGCAGAGATTCTGTCTCTCCTAGAGAGGGTCATGTTGAGAGGTATGCCCTTGATCAGTTTAGCGGCTCGCCTCTGAACCCTTTTCAAGTTCCATATTTACAAGCTTTAATTAAAACCATTTATGACCTGGTAGGCATTTCTTCAGCTTGGTTAGTGAAGGCAAGTACATTACTCTGATTGCAAGCCTCCATTTTACATGGATTACTCTGGTACTTTTCCCCTCTACTATTTGACCATTCTGATGCCAATACAAGGTATGGCTTGTACAGTGTGGAAAAGTTATGAAACACTTGCTCAGCCAAATATCTATGAAGGAGACCAAAGTGTGGCTGGTACAGGAAATGGGAAGCCAGCAGCCAACAGAGATGACACAAGTAACCAACATCACCACATTACATGAACCATTGGACTCTACAGCTCAGCTATTTGCATGAGATAATGGGAAAGTGTGAGGAAATGCAGATATCTAGCTACTCATTACAGGTTAGAAAAAAGTAACATCTTCTGTGGGACAATAGGGTGGAATGAAACACAAATAAGCGCAGTGTGAAAGTTCAAGCACAAGATGAAAAAAAATAATAATAGGATTTTAATTACCTAAATTACCTACCGGTAAATCCTTTTCTCGTAGTCCATAAGGGATATTAGGGAGACTTAGTACGATGGGGTACAGACGGGGTCAAAGGAGCCGATGCACTTTAAATTTCTTCACTGTGTGTACTGACTCCTCCCCTCTATGCCCCCTCCCACAGGCAGTTATAGGTAAAACAGTTCCCAAAGGAGAAAGGACATATGAGAGAAGGAACATAACAATGAGTGGTGAGATTTATACAACAGCACACCACTAACATACAACAACCAGCAACAGCTGGTAACACCAACAGCTGAACAGGTAACCATATAAAAGAGAACCTGCAGAAAAGCCAGTACACTGAGGTGGGCGCCCAATATCCCTTATGGACTGCGAGAAAAGAATTTACCAGTAGGTAATTAAAATCCTATTTTCTCTAGCATTAGGGATATTGGGGAGACTTTGTACAATGGGGACGTCCCAAAGCTTCCAGAACGGGCGGGAACATGCAGAGACTGCTGCAGCACCGCTGTCCAAACTGGGTATACTCTTTGGCCAGGGTCTCAAACTTGTAGAACTTAACAAAAGTGTTCTTCCCCGACCAGGAAGCAGCTCGGGATAGTTGCAAGGCCGAGACTCCATGGTCAGCCACCCAGGAAGAGCCCACCGATTTTGCAGAGTGGGCCTTCAGAGACATAAGAACAGGTAATGCTGCCAACACATAAGCCTAAGCCAATGAGCCATGGACTGCTTCGAAGCATCATAGAGCACGAACAAGGAATTAGTCTTTCTGATCCAAGCCGTTCGCTTGACCTAGATCTTGAAGGCTCGCACAGCATCCAATGTCTCCGGAGGAGCAAAAGTGCCAGAACTGGACGGAACCACAATAGGCTGATTCAAGTGGAACACAGAGACAACTTTCGGCAGGAACTGCTGCCTAGTCCTGAGCACCGCTATGTCCTCGTAAAAGACCAAGTAGGTACTTTTACACGACAAGGCCCCCAATTCCGAGACATAAATAGCAAAAGCCAAGGCTGGTAACATCACAGTCTTCCACGTGAGGTACTTGTATTCTACAGTCATCAGAGGTTCAAACCAGGAGGACTGTAGAAATTCCAACACCACATTCAAATCCCAAGGCGCCGTAGGCAGCACAAAAGGTTGTATGTGGAGCACCCCTTGCAAGAAGGTCTGAACTTCTGGTAACACTGCCAATTTCTTCTGAATGAAAATTGAGAGAGCTGAAATCTGGACCTTAACGGAACCCAGAGGTAAGCCCTTATCCACACCAGCCTGCAGGAAACGTAAGAAACGTCCCAAGTGGAACTCCGCAGGTGGATACGTGCGTTCCTCACACCAAGAGACATATCTTCTCCAGATATGATGATAGTGTTTTGACTTCACAGGTTCCGGGCCTGAACCATGGTAGCAATAACCTTCTTGGAAAGGACCTTGTGAGCTAGGATGTTCCGCTCAAACTCCATGTAGTCAAACGAAGTCGCCGTAAGTCCGGGTAGATGAATGGCCCTTGCTGAAGAAGATCTCTTCTTAGTGGTAGAGGCCAAGGGTCTTTAACGGACATGTCCAGAAGATCCGCGTACCACGCCCTCCAAGGCCAATCCGGGGCAACCAGAATTGCCTGGACTCCCTGATTTCTGATTCGCTTGAGCTTCATTGGGAGCAAAGGAATCGGAGGAAACAGGTAGACCAGCCAGTAAGACCAAGGCGACATCTGTGAGTCTACTGCCCTCGCCCAAGGGTCCCTGGTTCGTGAGCAATACCAGTGAAGCTTCTTGTTGAGACGAGAAGCCATCATGTCTATTTGTGGGCAGCCCCACCGGTTGATGAGCTGCTGAAACACCTGATGGTGGAGCCCCCACTCCCTCAGGTGGAGATTGTGACGACTCAGGAAGTACGCTTCCCAGTTGTCCACTCCCAGAATTAAGACTGCTGACAGTGCTCTTGCATTTCTTTCCACCCAGAGGAGTATCTGACACCTCTCGCATGCAGCCTCTGCTTTTTGTCCCTCCTTGACGACTGATGTACGCCACTGCTGTGGCATTGTCCGACTGTACTTGGATCGCGTGATCCTTGAGCAGGGGAGAGGCCTGAAGCAGAGCATTGTAGATAGCCCGATGTTCCAGAATGCTGATCGGAAGGAGGGCTTCGTGGGCTGACCACCTGCCCTGGAACTGAGCCCCTTGGGTGACAGCTCCCCATCCTCTCAGACTCACATCCGTCGTGAGGAGGATCCAATCCTAAATCCCGAAACTTCGGCCTTCCAGGAGATTGGAGGACTGCAGCCACTACAGGAGGGAAATCCTGGCCTGAGGTGACCGCCGTATCATCCAGTGCATCTGTAAATGTGATCCAGACCACTTGCTCAGGAGATACAGTTGAAATGATCTAGCATGGAACCTCCCATATTGGATCGCCTCGTATCTTCCCCAACAAACTTATGCAACGATGGATGGATACTCGAGCAGGTCAGAGCACCATGTGGACCATCTCCTGAAGTGTTCTCGCTTTGTCCTCCGGGAGGAACACCTTCTGGGCCACAGTATCCAGTAACATACCCAGGAACAGGAGCCGCTGAGTTGGCTCCAGGTGGGACTTCTGTAAATTGAGAATCCACTCATAGTGTGACAGAAGTTGGATAGTGCAGTCGATATGGAGCAATAAAAGCTCCCCGGATCTTGCTTTTATCAGGAGATTGTCCAGGTAAGGAATAACATTGACCAACCCCTCCCCTCCCCCCCCCCCCCCCCCCTGGACACCTGGAGCTGGAACATCATCTCCGCCATTACCTTTGTGAATACCCTCGTAGCTGTGGACAGGCCAAAGGACAGTGCCTGGAACTGGTAGTGATCGTCCAGTATGGCAAACCTCAGATAAGCCTGATGAGGTGGCCAAATTGGAATATAAAGGTAGGCATCCTTGATATCCAAGGAAACCATATCTGTTCTTCCAGGCCAGCAATCACTGCTCTCAAGGATTCCATTTTCAACTTGAAAACCTTTAGGTAAGGGTTCAAGGACTTTAGATTCAAAATGGGTCTTACCGAACCGTCCGGCTTCAGTACCACAAACAGGTTGGAGTAAAAACCCTTTCCTCGTTGTGGTATTGGTACTGGAACAATGACATGGGACTGGACCAACTTTTGGATGGCCTGTTGCAACGTAACTTGCGTATCCTCCAAAGCTGTTAAGCTTGATTTGAAAAATCGTTGGGGAGGAGCACAGTCGAACTCCAGCTTGTAGTCCTGATAAAAGAGGTCCTTGACCCAGGTATCCTGGCAGGAAACCTCTCAGACGCAGCTCAAGTGAAGCAGTCAAGCTCGCACCTCGAGATCCCCTTGGGGTGGGTGGGCACCGTCATGCTGAGGACTTAGTGGAAGCAGTACTGGTGCTCTGTTCCTGAGAACCGGTGATCTCAGGTCTTCTTCTCTTACCTCTGGTGCCTCTAGCCGCATTGGAGGCACCTCTGGCCCTAGATCGAAATCTGTTAGAACGAAAGGACTGAACAGACGGCCCTGGGTAGGACCGCCTAGCCGGCGGGGCCCCAGAGGGGAGAAACGTGGATTTCCCTACAGTGACTTTGGAAATCCACGTATCCAACTCAACCCCAAAGAGCCACTCCCCAGAAAAGGGCAGATTCCACACTGCGATTGGACTCTGCGTCCGCTATCCACTGACGCAGCTACAAGGCACTGCGCGCCGACACTGCCATGGCAGAAGTCCTAGCATTAATATTTCCCATCTCCTTGAGCAAGTCACACAGGACGCGTGCAGTGTCCTGAATGTGCTTCAGGAGAGTCACCGCAGTGACCAGTCTCATATCCCCGGAGAGGCCCTCCTAAATTTGAGAAGCCCACATGTGAATGGCATGGGTCATCCAGCAACCAGCTATGATTGGCCTTTGCGATACACCTGCTGCTGTGTAGATAGACTTTAGTGTAATCTCTTTTTCTGTCCCCAGGGTCCTTTATGGTAAAGGAGACCAAGGCAGGCATCAGCGCCTTTTTTGACAGTCGAGAGACTGATAGGTCAATCCTCGGGAGTTCTTCCCAGAATTTCCTACCTTCAGGAGCAAATGGGAAAGTGCGCAAAAATCTTTTTGACACTTGCTATTTTTTGTCTGGACTTTTCCAGGCTATCTTAAATAGGTCATCTAACTCTGCAGAATCAGGGAAAGTGACATTAGGCTTGTTTTGTGTAAAGAAAAACGACTGCTGTGACGCAGCGTCTTCTAGAGGGAGTTATAACATGTCCCGTATAGCCAGAATGAGGGGTTCAACACCCTGAGCAGAAGTGGAATCCTCACTAACGAGACCCAAGTCCTCCCCATGCTCCTGTATATCCTCACCTGAAAGAGAGTAAGGCAGATAAACCACGCTTTTGTGGTCCTGCATGAGAGAGAGGGGGGGCTGTGTAACATCTGCCCTAGTAGCTAAGTCTGCAACAGCCTGTTGTAGTAGCTGAGTTTTCTGAACACTAGCAGTGAGTTGTGATGACATATCAGACATCATATTCTTAAGGGCCCCTAGCCAGGGAGGCTCTTGACACTCTCCCCAAGCCCCCTCACTGAGTTGTGAAGATTGGCTGCATTGTTCACTTGATATAGAATCAGATGATAAGGGAGAGAATCTGGTGTGGCATACACTGCATAGTTTGTGTTTACCCATGTTCACAGTAAATCACAATGACATACACATAGACAGTAAAACTTATCAAGCCTGCCCTTACTGTATGCGAGAGGGAGGCAGACAGAGATCAGCACACCCCAGCTACACAGCCCCAGTGAGGCGGTCAGCTTATAATATCACAGTGAAACACTTATGATTACTGTCCTGTATAGGACAGATTGTGTACAATAGCGGCTCGCCACCTTTGCGACACCCTGTACCAGTTTTCCAGCGTTTTCTGAGTGTCAGGAGGAGCTGTGTGTCCTGCTCTGACGTAGCTTTCCCCCTCAATGGCGCTGGAGCTAGAGTTTTTTATACTGGCAATGGGGGTCATTCAGAGTTGATCGCTCACTAGCAGTTTTTAGCAGCCGTGCAAATGCATTGCCGTGGCCCACAGGGAGTGTATTTTCGCTTTTCAGAAGTGCGAACGCTTGTGCAGCAGAGCGCCTGCAAAATCTTTTTGTGCAAAACAAGACCAGCCCTGTAGTTACTCTTCGTGTGCACTGATCCTAACGACGGTTGGGACGGCTTTTGAGGTCACACACCCGCCCAGCCGCGCCTGCGTTTTCCCCGACACACCTGCGTTTTTCTAAGCACTCCCTAAAAACAGTTGGTTGCCACCCAGAAACTCCCACTTCATGTCAATCTTCCTGCGTTGTGCCGTGCGACTGAAAGCTTCGCTATAACCTGTGCAAAACCACAAAGGACTTTGTAGCCGTACGTCGCGCGTGAGCATTGCGGTGCATGCGCAGAAATGCAGATTTTTAGCCTGATTGCTGCGCTGCGAACAACAGCAGCTAGCGATCAACTCGGAATGACCCCCAATGTCTCCTAAAGTGCTTAAAAACATCAAACAAGTGCTAGTTTAAGCCACCGCTAGCCAGTTTACACAGGGGGCTCTAGCGGGTGCCCCCCAGGAGGGTCCTGTATGCTACGTCCGCGTTCAGACGCACCATGAACCGGGGGACCCCCCTAGCGAGGACCCCAGTTTTTGCTCACCACTGTCATCACCTTCAGGCATCTGTTAGCGGTTAGCAGGGTGCTGCAATTGTGACAGCTAAGGCGCAGTGCCCCGTTTAACAAACAACCTCTCAGGACGGTGGTCCTGCAGCAGGGAAGCGGCTGACACTTCCCAAGGCCAGTGACTTCCCCCCCCCCCCCCCCCCATCGCCCCCTAACTTACACGGTGCAGGTATGTTGTTGCCCAAACAACATATAGAAAATAATAAAAGTTTAAAAGAAACTGAAGAAAACACTATGGAGCTGCAGAGATGTGCATCCTCTCCTGAGGGCACTTTTTTCTAAACTGGGAGGGGGCATAGAGGGGAGGAGCCAGCACACCCAGCGAAGAAATTTACAGTGCACCGGCTCCTTTGGAACCCGTCTATACCCCATCGTACTAAGTCTCCCCAATATCCCTTATGGATGCTAGAGAAATACATATGTATTTTTACCACTTTATACATGACTTCATATGTGACAAGAATATGACTTACAGGTGGACCTGGAGCAAATGATGGAGGCCAGCCAGGATGGAAGGGATGTGCTTGACTAGGTTTGTCTCCATGCTGAAAATACATAAATGGTAATTGCTACTGCAGGAGATTGCTTCCTCCAAGTGAGAAACACAAATCCAGAATCTGTTCACGGTTGTACAGTCTGACTTCTGCATACACACACACATATATATATATATATACACATATATATATATATATATATATACATACAAACATACATACATACATACATACATACATACATATATATATATATATATATATATATATATATAAATATATATATATATACATACATACATACATACATACATACACACAGTACACTGTGGCATATAACTCATGGTTACTGAAAACTGGACATGGTAGGGAAAAGAAAAAATATATATTTTTTTGAATCCACAGGATATATTTGTGTAATCCAACTATTAATAGTACTAAGAAATACCCCTTACTAACCACAGCAAATGTAATTCTTACCGGTCCAAACCCTGGCATAAATGGAGGTGGAGCTGGAGGGAAGGGAGTTTTCCAGTGAGGAGACTTTGGTGTGGCAGCACTATGCTGATCTCTATTTTCAGAAGCACGCGATGATCTGTCACTTTCATCTGTTGAAGGCTCATTCCCATTCATATCCTGAATAAAATAGTTTATAGGAAGTGTGAGAGCAGCGCCTAATGTAAACATCAAAACAAGCCTTCAGCAGGAGTACGGAATACAACACTACAAAGTATAGAATGATCTGCTGTTTCAGCAGCAGCTTGTTCTTGGAAAAATTGGCTTGGTCGAGGCCGCCATATAATTTTCCCATCACAGTTGCATGGTTTCCTATGGGCCTCTCTCCTCTCCTGCTAGACCTAGAATCAGAATCAGAATCAGCTTTATTGGCCAGGTATACTTACGTATACTAGGAATTTGTCTTCGGTTTGCTATACAACAGCCAAGTAGGTAACAGGTAAGCAGGTGTGTGTGTGTGTGGGGGGGGGGGGGGGGGGCAAGTAAAGTTACACAGATAGGTATACCGTAGGGACACAAGTGAGTTACATGTACGTCTAGTCAGTCAATGTTCAGGAGTTCAGCAGGCGGACAGCTTGGGGAAAGAAACTTTTGAGGCTTCTGGTGGATCTGGCGGGGACAGCCCTGTAACGCCTGCCTGAAGGAAGCAAGTTAAACATGCTGTGGCCGGGGTGTAGCTGGTCTTTTACCATCTTCATTGCCCGCTTTTTAGCTCTGGACAAGTACAGGTCCTGGACTGAGGGAAGGTCGGCCCCGATGATCTTCTCTGCAGTTCTGACCACCTTTTGGAGCCTGCATATGTCCCTCGCGCTGGCGGAGCTGTACCATACGAGTATCGAGGAGCACAGTACCGACTCCACAATCGCGGAGTAGAAGAGGAGCAGGAGCTTCTGTGGGATGTTGAACTTCCTTAGTTGCCTGAGGAAGAACAACCTCTGCTGCGCTTTCACAACAGTGGCGTCAGTGTTGGACCCCCATTTAAGGTCCCTGGAGATTGTGGTCCCTAGAAACTTGAAGGAGTCCACTAGCGATACCACACTGTCAGCAATCGTTAGCGGAGGTGCACTAGATGACTTCTTCCTGAAGTCTACAGATATTTAGGTAGTCTGCCTGCATACTGTTCATATCGGGAACGGATACTGCTGTGAAGATTTTACAGATTTTCCCTCCCGTTGCCACCCTGCTAGTTCAGATATGCCACATCTGTGGCATTGCCCATGAGATCTTTACAGAACGCCACGAGTTCTCAGACATTTACTGAGAGTGAGGACTTCTACCATGTCCAAAGTCACTGGAATTTGGACTGGATGGTAATCGCTCCTCAACCCCAATAAACTGGTGTTCGTGGTCATCAAAGTCCAGTCCCAATTCGTGAATGGTCAACACCTGTTCAGGTTGTTATCTCGCAAGCACTAAAAGTAAATGGCATACCCTTGTGGAGTCTGATGCAGTGAGTTAGCAGCTGTGGAGAAGATTTGTTCCACTTTGGGAGGATTACAATTTAAAATTAATTTAAGAGAAACCAGGCAAATTGTCTCGAAGGTCAATAGAATTTTGCCCAAGACACCTGGGCAAGAGTATACCCACCTCAATTTTTTGCCAGGAGACCTGACAAGGGTCTAAAAAGGAGAAGATCTTCTACTTTTGAAAGAATGACTGCTATTACTGGGTGTTGAATAGCAAGTCCAGCAAATGCACTTTCTGCGAGTCAGTATGGATTTGGCTTAATTGATAAACCAACCATGTGATTTCATGAACTTGCAGCCTGGCTTGGGAGGCTACCTTAATCGTGAGGTTGTTTAAATAAAAGATGACCGTCATTTCCCTAAATCTAAAAAAGCTTGCTATTAACAATTAATTTAGTTAAACCTTGGACAGTTCAAAGGGAAGTACCCAGAACTGGAAAAGCTGAGAGGGTACAGCAAACCTGAGACCAGTGGTGCCCCTCCAACGAGAAACATGCAGGTTGGCATCTTTGATATTCGTGGACACCATGAATTTTCGTGACCTCTGTACTTCCACTTTGAGTTTACCAACATGCAAATGGAATTGAGAGATTTCAGAAGGCCAAGCCTGGTCTTTGGGGCAGGGATTATGACCCTGAATGAGAGCAAGGTCTGGATAGCTCCATGTACAGCCAGGCAACGTTTTCATTGGTGTGTGAACAAATCAGTAGTGAAGGAGACCATTTATGGATGCACACCTCTCACATAAGCATACACACAAATTACTAATCACCTGCCCCTGAAGCACAGCAGACTGGCTATCATTGCAAGTGCCCTCGGGCAAGCAAAGTGCCGATATTGCGAATGGCTTGTCTGCAGATTTGGGAGCTGGATGGCGAGCTGTCCAGAACTGCTTATCGCCTGAAATAGGATTTTGGTTACCTACCGGTAAATCCTTTTCTCGTAGTCCGTAGAGGATGCTGGGGTCCCCATTAGTACCATGGGGTATAGATGGGTCCACCAGGAGCCATTGGCACGTTAAGAGTTTGAGTGTGTGGGCTGGTTCCTCCCTCTATGCCCCTCCTACCAGACTCCGTTTAGAAAATGTGCCTGAGGAGACTGACATCTTCTAGAGAAGGATTTAACACAGATAGTGGCGAGATTCATAAAAGCTCACACATACAAGGCACATCAAGCTAACTAGCTTGAAAAACTCAGCAACTGCTGCAACATTAGTTACCAAGAAACAATGCAGTACATAACTAAACAGAGTTGTACCGAACCAGATAATGGTTGCAGGAAAACGAAGCGCTGGGCTGGCGCCCAGCATCCTCTACGGACTACGAGAAAAGGATTTACCGGTAGGTAACCAAAATCCTATTTTCTCTTACGTCCTAGATAATGCTGGGGTCCACATTAGTACCATGGGGATGTACCAAAGGTCCCAGAATGGGAGGGAGAGTGCAGAGGCTCCTACAGAACTGATTGACTGAAAATCAGATCATTGGAGGCCAAAGTATCGAACTTGTAGAACTTAGCAAACGTTTTTGACCCAGACCAAGTTGCCGCTCAGGAAGACCCCAACTTACGAGTAGAGTGGGCCTTAACAGATTTTGGAAAAGGCAATCTTGCCGTAGAATAAGCATGCTGGATAGTGAACCTAATCCAGCGAGATATAGTCTGCTTTGTAGCAGGACACCCAATTTACTTGGGATCATAGAGGACAAAGTCTGATTTCCTGTGACGAGCAATCCTCTTCACATAGATTTTCAAAGCCCTCACAACATCCAACGACTTTGACGAAACTGAGGAGTCAGTAGCCACTGGCACCACAATAGGTTGGTTGATATGAAATGGCGACACAACCTTTGGAAGAAACTGCTGACGTGTCCGGAGCTCAGCTCTATCTACAAGGAATATCAAAATAAGGGCTTTTACAGGACAAAGCCCCCAATTCTGACACACGTCTAGCAGAAGCTAAGGCCAACAACGTGACACCCTTCCAATGTAAGTAATTTGACCTCAACCTCCTGTAGAGGCTCAAACCAGTCTACTGGAGAAACTGCAACACCACGTTAAGGTCCCAAGGCGCCGTAGGCGGTACAAAGGGAGATTGGATGTGCAGAACTCCCTTCAAAAAGGTCTGAACCTCAGGGAGGGCAGCCAATTGTTCCTGAAAGAAAATGGACAGGGCCGAAATCTGGACCTTCACAGATCCCAACTTCAGGCCCTATCCACACCTGCTTGCAGGAAGAGGATAAAACGTCCCAGTTGAAACTCCACCACAGGAAACTTCTTGGACTCACACCAAGAGACATATTTTTTCCAAATACGATGGTAATGTTTAGACGTTACTCCCTTCCTAGCCTGTATCAGGGTAAGAATGACCTTCTTCTGAATGCCCTTCTGAGCTAGTATCAGGCGTTCAACCTACATACCGTCAAACGTAGCCGTGGTAAGTCTTGATAGGCGAACGGCCCCTGCTGCAGCAGGTCCTCCCAAAGAGGAAGAGGCCTCGGCTCTTCCTGCAAGAGATTCAGAAGGTCCGCGTACCAACCCGCCTTGGCCAGTCTGGAGCAACGAGGATCGATTGAACTCTTGTTCTCCTTACGAGCTTTAGAACTCTTGGAATGAGTGGGAGTGGTGGAAACACGTACTCCGACTGGAACTCCCACGGAGACACCAAGGCGTCCACTGCCACTGCTTGTGGGTCCCTCGACATGGAACAATAGCGTCAAAGCTTCTTGTTGAGAAGAGAGGCCATCATGTCTATATGGGGTAACCCCCAAAAGTCTGTTATTTCCTTGAACACCTCCGGATGGAGACCCCACTCCCCCGGATGGAGATTGTGCCTGCTAAGGAAGTCTGCTTCCCAGTTGTCTACTCCCGGAATGAAGATTGCAGAGAGTGCCAACATGTGCTTTTCTGCCCAGAGGATGATTCTTGTCACCTCTGACATGGCCCGATTTTTTAGAAGATAGGCCGCCGGAAGAAGACCGTTGTAGACGGCTCTTAGTTCCAGGATGTTAAAATCGGCAGGCCGGCTTCCAGACTTGACCACCGTCTTTGGAAGGTTTCCCCTTGAGTGACTGCGCCCCAGCCCCGGAGGCTCGCATCCGTGGTTAGTAGGACCCAGTCCTGAATCCCGAACCTGCAGCCCTCCAGAAGTTGAGGCAATTGGAGCCACCAGAGGAGTGAAATCCTGGTCTTTGGCGACAGACGAATTCTCTGGTGCATGTGTAGATGAGATCCTGACCACTTGTCCAGGAGCTCCACTTGGAAGGTCCGAGCATGGAACCTCCTGTACTGGAGAGCCTCGTAAGAGGCCACCATCTTCTCAAAAAGGCGAATGCACTGATGAACCGACACCCTGTATCACCAACGCCTTTTCCTGCAGAAGAAACACCCTCTGCACTTCCGTGTCGAGGATCATCCACAGAAAAGACAACCTCCGGGTTGGTTCCAAATGAGATTTTGGAAGGTTCAGAATCCAACCGTGGACTCAAAGTAGGCGGGTTGTGAGTACAATGGACTGCAACAGCTCCTCCTTGGACGATACCTTTATCAGTAGATCGTCCAGATACGGAATGATGTTTACCCTCTGTTTTCGGAGGAGAACCATCATCTCCGCCATCACGTTGGTGAACATCCTTGGTGCTGTAGAGAGGCCGAATGGCAGGGCATGGAACTGGAAATGACAGTCCAGTAATGCAAAACGGAGATAAGCCTGATGCGGCAGCCAAATCGGAATGTGGAGGTACGCATCCTTGATATCCAGGAATACCAGGAATTCCCCCTCTTCCAGACCTGATATCACCGCCCTGAGAGACTCCATTTTGAACTTGAACTCCTTTAGAAAAGGGTTCAGTGATTTTAGGTTCAGAATGGGCCTGACAGAACCATCTGGTTTCGGTACCACGAAAAGGTTCAAATAGTAACCCGTGGCTTGCAAATGAAGAGCTACTGGCACAATGACCTGTGCCTCTACCAACTTCTGGACTGCTGCTTGTAGGACAGTCCTGTCCGCCAGCAGAACTGGTAAGCCCGATTTGAAACATCGGTGAGGAGGGAGATTTTGAAATTCCAACCTGTATCCCTGGGACACGTCACCCAAGGATCCAGGCCGGACGATACCCAGATGTGACTGAACTGTCTGAGCCTCGCTCCCACTGGCCCCAACTCCAAGCCGCGCGGTCCACCATCATGCGGAGGACTTCGGTGAACTGGAAGCAGGCTTCGTTTTCTGGGAACCTGCCGCAGCAGGTTTCTTGGATTTAGCTTGACCTCCTCTAAAGAAGGAATTGGACGGTTTGGCCTTTCTAGGCTTGTTAGACTGAAAGGACTGATGCTGATGAAGAGAAGGATTTCTTCGGAGCAGGTGCAGCTGAGGGAAGGAACGAAAACTGACCTGCCGTAGCCGTGGATATCCACGCATCTAAAGCTTCCCTAAAGAGAGCCTGACCTGTGTAGGGTAAGGACTCCACACTTTTCCTGGATTCCGCGTTGGCCGACCACTGGCGCAGCCAGAGTCCCCGACGAGCTGAACAGACATGGAAGAGATCCCCGCAGCCATGGAACCCAGGTCTTTCATGGATTCTACCATAAAACCTGCTGAATCGTGAATGTTATGCAAAAAATAAGATTTTACTTACCGATAAATCTATTTCTCGTAGTCCGTAGTGGATGCTGGGGACTCCGTCAGGACCATGGGGAATAGCGGCTCCGCAGGAGACAGGGCACAAAAGCAAGCTTTTAGGATCACATGGTGTGTACTGGCTCCTCCCCCTATGACCCTCCTCCAAGCCTCAGTTAGGTACTGTGCCCGGACGAGCGTACACAATAAGGAAGGATCTTGAATCCCGGGTAAGACTCATACCAGCCACACCAATCACACCGTACAACTTGTGATCTGAACCCAGTTAACAGTATGATAACAATGAAGTAGCCTCTAAAAAAGATGGCTCACAACAATAATAACCCGATTTTTGTAACAATAACTATGTACAAGTAATGCAGACAATCCGCACTTGGGATGGGCGCCCAGCATCCACTACGGACTACGAGAAATAGATTTATCGGTAAGTAAAATCTTATTTTCTCTAACGTCCTAGTGGATGCTGGGGACTCCGTAAGGACCATGGGGATTATACCAAAGCTCCCAAACGGGCGGGAGAGTGCGGATGACTCTGCAGCACCGAATGAGAGAACTCCAGGTCCTCCTCAGCCAGGGTATCAAATTTGTAGAATTTTACAAACGTGTTCCCCCCTGACCACGTAACTGCTCGGCAAAATTTTAAAGCCGAGACCCCCTCGGGCATCCGCCCAAGATGAGCCCACCTTCCTTGTGGAATGGGCACTTACAGATTTTGGCTGTGGCAGGCCTGCCACAGAATGTGCAAGCTGAATTGTACTATAAATCCAACAAGCAATAGTCTGCTTAGAAGCAGGAGCACCTAGCTTTTTGGGTGCATACAATATAAACA
The DNA here is from genome assembly GCF_028390025.1 of Pseudophryne corroboree. Classification (NCBI taxonomy): domain Eukaryota; kingdom Metazoa; phylum Chordata; class Amphibia; order Anura; family Myobatrachidae; genus Pseudophryne; species Pseudophryne corroboree. The sequence continues at coordinate 171,002,540 of NC_086444.1, read as the reverse complement.
GCAAGTCAGAATTTCTGACTCCAGCCGTCCTGGAAATATATATAATCTATATATTTTTAGGGCCCCGACAACGTCTAGCAACTTGGAGTCCTCCAAGTCCCTAGTAGCCGCAGGCACCACAATATGTTGTTTCAGGTGAAACGCTGACACCACCTTAGGAAGAAACTGGGGACGAGTCCGCAGTTCTGCCTTGTCCGACTGGAAAAACAAATATGGGCTTTTTTAAGACAAAGCCCCCAATTCTGACAATCGTCTGGCCGAGGCCAGGGCCACAACATGGTCACTTTCCATGTGAGATATTTCAAATCCACAGATTTGAGCGGTTCAAACCAATATGATTTTAGGAATCCCAACACTACGTTGAGATCCCACGGTGCCACTGGAGGCACACAAGGGGCTGTATATGCAATACTCCCTTGACAAACGTCTGGACTTCAGGAATTGAAGCCAATTTTTTCTGGAAGAAATTCTACAGGGCCGAAACTTGAACCTTAATGGACCCCAATTTGAGGCTCATAGACACTCCTGTTTTCAGGAAGTGCAGAAATCGACCTAGTCGAAATTTTTTTCGTGGGGCCTTCCTGGCCTCACCCACGCAATATATTTTCACCACATGTGGTGATAACGTTGTACGGTCACCTCCTTCCTGGCTTTGACCAGGGTAGGTATGACTTCTTCCGGAATGCCTTTTCCCTTAGGATCCGGCGTTCAACCACCATGCCGTCAAACGCAGTCGCGGTAAGTCTTGGAACAGACAAGGTCCCTGCTGGAGCAGGTCCTTTCTTAGAGGCAGATGCCACGGTTCCTCTTGGAACAGACATGGTTCTTGCTGAAAGCAAATCCCATCTTAGCTCCCGAGGCCATTAGTCCTCTGTGAGCATCTCTTGAAGTTCCGGGTACCAAGTCCCTCTTGGCCAATCCGGAGCCACGAGTATAGTTCTTACTCCTCTACGTCTTATAATTCTCAATACCTTGGTTATGAGAAACAGAGGAGGGAACACATACACCGACTGTTACACCCACGGTGTTACCAGGACGTCCACAGCTATCGCCTGAAGGTCTCGTGACCTGGCGCAATACCTGTCACGTTTTTTGTTCGGGCGGGACGCCATCATGTCCACCTTTGGTCTTTCCCAACGGTTCACAATCATGCGGAAAACTTCCCGATGAAGTTCCCACTCTCCCGGGTGGAGGTCGTGCCTGCTGAGGAAGTCTGCTTCCCAGTCATCCACTCCCGGAATGAACACTGCTGACAGTGCTAACACATGATTTTCCGCCTAGCGAAAAATCCTTGCAGTTTTGACCACTGCCCTCCTGCTTCTTGTGCCGCCCTTTCTGTTTACGTGGGCGACTGCCGTGATGTTATCCCACTGGATCAATACCGGCTGACCTTGAAGCAGAGGCCTTGCTAAACTTAGAGCATTATAAATTTGCTCTTAGCTCCAGTATATTTATGTGGAGAGAATTCTCCAGACTTGATCACACTCCCTGGAAATTTTTTCCCTGTGTGACTGCTCCTCAGCCTCTCAGGCTGGCCTCCGTGGTTACCAGCATCCAATCCTGAATGCCGAATCTGCGGCCCTCTAGAAGATGAGCACTCTGTAATCACCACAGGAGAGACACCCTTGTCCTTGGATATAGGGTTATCCGCTGATGCATCTGAAGATGCGATCCGGACCATTTGTCCAGCAGATCCCACTGAAGAGTTCTTGTGTGAAATCTGCCGAATGGAAGCGCTTCGTAATAAGCCACCATTTTTACCAGGACTCTTGTGCAATGATGCACTGACACTTTTCCTGGTTTTAGGAGGATCCCGATTAGCTCGGATAACTCCCTGGCTTTCTCCTCTGGGAGAAACACCTTTTCCTGGACTGTGTCCAGAATCATCCCTAGGACCAGCAGACGTGTCGTCGGAACAACTGCGGTTATGGAATATTTAGAATCCACCCGTGCTGTCGTAGAACTACTTGAGATAGTGCTACTCCGACCTCCAACTGTTCTCTGGACCTTGTTCTTATCAGGAGGTCGTCCATTCTCTTTGACGACGAATCCTCATTTCGGTCATTACCTTGGTAAGGACCCGGGGTGCCTTGGACAATCCAACGGCATCGTCTGAAACTGATAGTGACAGTTCTGTACCACGAACCTGAGGTACCCTTGGTGAGAAAAGCAAATTTTTGGGACATGGAGGTAAGCATCCCTGATGTCCCGGGACACTATATAGTCCCCTTGTTTGCTATCACTGCTCTGAGTGACTCCATCTGAATTTGAACCTTTGTAAGTGTTCAAAAAAATTTTTTGATTTAGAATCGGTCTCACCTAGCCTTCTGGCTTCAGTACCACCATATAGTGTGGAACAATACCCCTTTCCTTGTTGTAGGAGGGGTATTTTTATTATCACCTGCTGGGAATACAGCTTGTGAATTATTTTCAATACTGCCTCCCTGTCGGAGGGAGACATTGGTACAGCAGACTACAGGAACCTGCGAGGGGGGAAACGCCTCGACATTCCAATCTGTACCCCTTGGATACTACTTGTAGGATCCAGGGGTCCTGTACGGTCCCAGCGTCATGCTGAGAACTTAGTAGAAGCGGCGAAGGGCTTCTATTCCTGGGAATGGGCTGCCTGCTGCAGTCTTCTTCCCTTTTCTCTATCCCTGGGCAGATATGACTCTTATAGGGACGAAAAGACTGAGGCTGAAAAGACGGTGTCTTTTTCTGCAGAGATGTGACTTAGGGTAAATAACGGTGGATTTTCCAGCAGTTGCCGTGGTCACCAGGTCCCATGGACCGACCCCAAATAACTCCTCCCCTTTATACGGCAATACATCTTTGTGCCGTTTGGAATCTGCATCACCTGACCACTGTCGTGTCCATAAACATCTTCTTGCAGATATGGACATCGCATTTACTCTTGATGCCAGAGTGCAATATCCCTCTGCGCATCTCGCATATATAGAAATGCATCCTTTAAATGCTCTATAGTCAATAAAATACTGTCCCTGTCAAGGGTATCAATATTTTTAGTCAGGGAATCCGACCAAGCCACCTCAGGTCTGCACATCCAGGCTGAGGCGATCGCTGGTCACAGTATAACACCAGCATGTGTGTGTATACATTTTAGGATATTTTTCAGCCTCCTATTAGCTGGCTCCTTAAGTACGGTCCTATCTGTAGATGGTACCGCCACTTGTTCTGATAAGCGTGTGAGCGCCTTATCCACCCTGAGGGGTGTTTCCCAACGCGCCTTAACTTCTGGCGGGAAAAGGTATACCGCCAATAATTTTCTATCGGGGGAAACCCACGCATCATCACACACTTCATATAATTTATCTGATTCAGGAAAACGTACAGGTAGTTTTTTCACCTCACACATAATACCCTTTTTTGTGGTACTTGGAGTATCAGAAATATGTAACACCTCCTTCATTGCCCTTAACGTGTGGCCCTAAAGGAAAATACGTTTGTTTCTTCACCGTCGACACTGAAATCAGTGTCCTTGTCTGGGTCTGTGTCGACCGACTGAGGTAAATGGGCATTTTACAGCCCCTGACGGTGTTTGAGACGCCTGGACAGATACTAATTTGTTCGCCGGCCCTCTCATGTCGTCAACCGGCTTACAGCGTGTTGACATTATCACGTAATTCCATAAATAAGCCATCCATTCCGGTGTCGACTCCCTAGAGAGTGACATCACCATTACAGGCAATTTGCTCCGCCTCCTCACCAACATTTACCTCATACATGTCGACACACACGTACCGACATACAGCACACACATAGGGAATGCTCTGATAGAGGACAGGACCCACTAGCCCTTTGGGGAGACAGAGGGAGAGTTTGCCAGCACACACCAAAACGCTATAATTATCCAGGGACAACCTTTATATAAGTGTTCCTCCCTTATAGCATTTTAATATATGTACATATCGCCAAATCAGTGCCCCCCCTCTCTGTTTTAACCCTGTTTCTGTAGTGCAGTGCAGGGGAGAGCCTGGGAGCCTTCCCACCAGCATTTCTGTGAGGGAAAATGGCGCTGTGTGCTGAGGAGAATAGGCCCCGCCCCCTTTTCGGCGGGCTTCTTCTCCGGAGTTTTTGATATCTGGCAGGGGTTAAATACATCCATATAGCCTCAAGGGCTATATGTGATGTATTTTTCGCCATACAGGTATTATACATTGCTGCCCAGGGCGCCCCCCCCCCAGCGCCCTGCACCCTCCGTGACTGCTGTGAGAAGTGTGCTGACAACAATGGCGCACAGCTGCAGTGCTGTGCGCTACCTGATGAAGACTGAGTCTTCTGCCGCCTGGTTCCGGACCTCTTCATCTTCAGCATCTGCAAGGGGGGGTCGGCGGCGCGGCTCCGGGACGAACCCCAGGGCGAGCCCTGTGTTCCGACTCCCTCTGGAGCTAATGGTGTCCAGTAGCCTAAGAATCCAATCCATCCTGCATGCAGGTGAGTTGAAAATCTCTCCCCTAAGTCCCTCGATGCAGTGAGCCTGTTGCCAGCAGGACTCACTGAAAATAAAGAACCTAAAAACTTTTTCTAAGTAACTCTTTAAGAGAGCCACCTAGATTGCACCCTACTCGGACGGGCACAAAAACCTAACTGAGGCTTGGAGGAGGGTCATAGGGGGAGGAGCCAGTACACACCATGTGATCCTAAAAGCTTGCTTTTGTGCCCTGTCTCCTGCGGAGCCGCTATTCCCCATGGTCCTGACGGAGTCCCCAGCATCCACTAGGACGTTAGAGAAACAATTCAACATCACCCTTATCCATTGTATCCAAATCCTCAAGTAAGGTGCCTGACCATTTTACTATAGCTTTTGCAATCCATGCACTAGCAATAGTGGGACGTAATATGGCCCCCGAAGCGGTGTACATTGATTTAAGTGTATTATCAATTTTTCGATCAGCCGACTCCTTTAAGGTGGTAGATCTTGGAAAAGGTAAAACCACCCTTTTTGAGAGTCTGGACACAGATGCGTCAACAATTGTCGGCCTTTCCCATTTTTTCCGATCCTCCTCAGGGAAAGGAAACGCCACCTGGACCCTTTTAGGGATCTGGAATTTCTCAGGGTTTACCCATGCTTTCTCAAATATAGCATTTAACTCCTTTGATGCAGGAAAGGTTAGCGAGGCTTTCTTATTTTCAGTGAAAAAAGCCTCCTCAACCTGCTCAGGTGTTGTATCATTAATATTCAATACATCCCTGATAGCCTCTATCATTAATTGCACCCCCTTTGCAAGAGAGGCAGACCCCCGCAACACATCCCCAGTACCGTCTGTGGTATCAGAATTGGTATCCGTGTCATCTTGCATGACATGAACAAGCGCACGTTTGTGGGGTTATATAGCGGAGCGTCCTGAGGTATCAGAATCGGGCCATACTGCCATAGAGTTCTGTAATACCTGGGTTGCGGATTCTTTACTTGCAACCCTATCTGAAATCTGAGAAATCCAAGATTTGATAGAGGAAAACCACTCAGGTTCCCTTGCTGGAATCTGTGCTAAACCAGTGCTATCCTGATTACATGGAATGGGATCATCCTGGGAGGACATATCCTCCGTAGCATATGACACAGTGTGCCTGGACACAGCTAAAGGAGACCACAAAACACCCCCCCACACACACACACAGGGGAGGGCAGATAGAGTTTTACCCCCAGGAATGGCAAGAGAGACACAGAGATTGGAGCCAACCCATACACAGCGCTTTTAACCAAAGGGAGACCCATTGACAGCGCTGACTGTGCACCTTAATAGGATACAGAATCGTATTGCAGCCTCCCCCCCCCCCCCCCTTGTACAACCCCCTGGTACCGTGAGAGATAGCTGGAGTTGCTGTGGAGGGACCTTCTTTCTCCATATCATCGCTGTGCAGGCAGGAATATGGCGCTGAACGCTGCTGGGTCCGCTGAGAAGCTCCGCACCCAAAATGGCGCTGTCTTCCCGCTCTTCATCTGATTATACTGGCTGGAGGATTGATGCTGGCTGAGATCCTGGGACTCCGACAGGCTTTGTGACCAGTGTAGGGTGTAAGCGCAGGCCCAGGGCGCCCCTCAATGCGCCGCACTATGTACCGCTGAGCCATCCCGGAGCGCAGTTAATACTGCGCTCCTACCCTGCTGCCGCCATCTTCACACCGATCCCCCGCTTGCAAGGGGGGGGGGGCGGTGACTTACTCGCCACAATCTTCAGCTCTGCAAGGGCGTGGCGGCATGCTGCTGGGGTAAGCGATCCCTTGTGATGGGGAGCGATCTATCCCCCCAGGAGCTCAGTGTCCGGGCAGCGGAGTAAGTGGCTCAGACCCCGCAGGGTGGACACTACTCCCCCTCTTAGTCCCACGCTGCAGGGAGGCTGTTGACAGCAGCCTCCCTGTAAAATAAAATAAAAAAAACCACTAAAATAACTTTTTACTAGAAAAGCTCTGGAGAGCTCCCCTAGCTGTGACCGGCTCCTCCGGGGACATTTTCTAAACTGAGTCTGGTAGGAGGGGCATAGAGGGAGGAGCCAGCCCACACTCTCAAACTCTTAAAGTGCCAGTGGCTCCTGGTGGACCAGTCTATACCCCATGGTACTAATGTGGATGGTGCTGAGCCCGATATGTGGTTTTGCTCCTTTGTTTACCTGGGGACAAAAGGGAGGACCATTCTGTTTAGGGGTGTAAAATAGAACAATTTCTTGCCCCCTATTGCTAAGTATTTTGTCTAGTACAGGCCAAACAAAACGTACCCCACAAATGGAAAGGACTCCAGAGTCACTTTAGATTCTGCATTAGCCTGCCAAAACCATACTCACAGAATGCAGATGGAAGTACTGCATCAGTGACACCTTCTCCCAGGTAGCCTCCCTGATAATTTTAACAGTAATTAGCAGTTCCGATCTGGGAAGCTAGACCTGAGCAGTTCCGATCTGGGAAGCTAGACCTGAGGCTTTCCATCAGGTGTTCCTTCCACTAACTATTTACACAGGCACATGCCAGTATAGAAAATAGGATTTTGGTACTTACCAGGTAAATCCTTTTCTTTGAATCCATAGGGGGCACTGGAGTACTCTTGGGATATGGACGGGCTTCCGTAGGAACAGCACTGAATATTTAAATTTAGAACACTCCACCCCTCCATATCCCAGAGTACCTCAGTGTACTACCTCAGTGTTTTTTACTGAGCCGAACAGGAACTATAGAGAGGTTGACAATGGAGAATTCCTATAACATGACGGACAACAACAAAGTTGACACATAACGTTACTGACAACTAAACAGTTGACACCATAACCGATAGACCTTTATAATTTGAACCAATCGGTGAAAATGTGTTACCATAAGCTCCTCTGAGCTGAATACAACCCAGGTAAAACTGCTCTGGGTGGGCGTCCAGTGCCCCCTATGGATTCAAAGAAAAGGATTTACCTGGTAAGTACCAAAATCCTATTTTCTTTATCATCCACTAGGGGTCACTGGAGTACTCTTGGGACGTACCAAAGCTTCCCCCGTGGGCGGGAGAGCTGTTTGGCACCTGTAACAGTAGGCGGCCAAAGCTAGATGCTGATGCCGCAAACGTATCAAACTTGTAAAAGCGCACAAACGTGTGCACTGAAGACCATGTAGCCGCACGGCAAAGATGCGTCGTAGAAGCTCCTCGACCAGCTTCCCATGAAGTTCCCACCGAACGTTTGGAATGAGCGGTTACTGATGTAGGTGGTTGTAACCTAGCATGAAGGTAAGCCTGACGTACGGTTAGTTTTATCCATCTGGATAAGGTTTGTTTAGACGCTGGCCAACCCATCTTGGCAGCATCATAGAGAACAAACAACGTATCCGTCTTACGAACTGAAGACGTTCGGGATACATAAACGCGTAATGCGCATACCACATCCAGAGTTCCAGAATGTGCTGTCAACACCGGAACTACTATTGGTTGATTGATGTGAAAAGATGACACTACCTTTGGTAAGAAAGCGGGATTCGTCCGAAGTTCCGCTCTGTCAACATGAAACACCAAATACGGTGACTTGCATGACAAGGCACCCAAATCCGAAACACGCCTTGCCGAAGCTAAGGCTAGAAGAAAAATTGTTTTCCAAGTGAGAAACTTTATATCCACTTGCTGTAAGGGTTCAAAATATGAAGACTGTAAAAACTCTAAAACCAGATTCAAGTCCCATGGCGCTGTAGGTGGAATGAATGGAGGCTGTACTCTGAGGACACCTTGGAGAAAAGTGCGTATAGACGGCAATAGAGCCAATCGTCTTTGAAAATAAATTGACAAAGCAGATACCTGCACCTTTAGTGTAGATAAACGCAGTCCTCCATCTAACCCTGTTTGTAGAAACAACAAAAGGCGGTATAACTTGAAAGATGATGTCGGAAACTTCCGCGCCTCACACCAACCTATATAGGCACGCCATATTCTGTAATAATGAGCTGCCGTAACCGGCTTCCTAGCTCGTAACATGGTTGGTATAACCGAATCTGGAATGCCGTCTCTTCTTAAGAGGGCGGTCTCAACAGCCACCCCGTCAAACGCAGACGCGCTAAATCGGGGTAAAGGAACGGACCCTGTTGTAACAGGTCTGGACGTAGTGGGAGCGGCCAAGGATCGTCTGCGAGTAGTCCTCGGAGATCCGAGAACCAAGCTCTCCGAGGCCAATGAGGCGCCACTAGTATGACTGTGACAGACTCTCTTTTGATCCGTTTTAGCACCAGAGGGAGCAACGGAAACGGTGGAAACAGATACACAAGACTGTACGGCCACGCGACAGTGAGAGCGTCCACCGCCACTGCCTTTGGATCTCTTGTTCTGGACACATACTGGAACGTTTGGTGATTGTGTCGAGACGCCATCAGGTCCACCTGAAGATAACCCCATCGCTGAACCAACATGTGAAACACTTCTGGATTTAATGGCCATTCGCCTGGATGAAAATCCCGACGACTGAGATAATCCGCTTCCCAGTTGTCCACTCCCGGAATGAACACGGCCGACAACATCACCTGGTGGCATTCCGCCCAATTGAGGATTCGAGCTACTTCCCGCATTGCCATGCGGCTTCTCGTTCCTCCTTGTTTGTTGATGTATGCGACCGCCGTCGCATTGTCTGACTGCACTTGGACAGGCTGAGAGCGAAGCATGTGCACTGCTTGTCGTAGCGCATTGTAAATTGCGCGGAGTTCCAGGACATTTATAGACAGCAATTTTTCGTGATCCGCCCAGAGACCCTGGAGCTGACAATTTTGAATTACCGCTCCCCAACTTCTGAGACTGGCGTCCGTAGTTAGAATTATCCAATTCCAGCCTCCGAACCGTCTTCCTGCGGTTAAATTGTGTTCCTTAAGCCACCAGAGCAGAGATACTCTTGCACTTGGCGACAATCTCACCCTGTGGTGAATCTGCAGATGCGAGCCCGACCACTGGGCGAGCACATTCAGTTGAAAAGGACGCGAGTGAAATCTTCCGAACTGAAGCGCTTCGAAACTGCCACCATTGTGCCTAAGAGGCGAATGCATAAGTGTACCGACACTGTGCGTGGCTTGAGCACTAATTGTACTAGATGGCGTAGAATTTGTACTTTCTGCTGTGGTAGGTAAATTCTTTGATTGACCGTATCGAGAATCATACCTAGGAATTGAAGGCGTTGAGACGGAATTAGATGTGATTTCTTGAAGCTGACAATCCAACCGTGGTGAACCAGTACATCGTATGTTAGTAGCACATGTTGGAGAAGTATCTGTTGAGACGGTGCTTTGATGAGCAGATCGTCTAAATACGGAACTATTGTCACTCCCAGGGATCCGAGATGAGCTATCATCACAGACATCACTTTGGTGAATACCCGAGGCGCTTATGACAGGCCAAACGGTGGAGCATGAAACTGGTAATGGTTTCTGATGAGGCTGCCAAATTGGAATGTGTAAGTACGCATCCTTGAGATCTAGCGCAATCATAAATTCCTTTGGCTCTAAACCCGCAATCACCGAGCGCAGAGACTCCATTTTGAATCTGTAGTAAGTTACGTACTGATTGAGACCCTTTAAGTTCAATATTGGTCTGACTGAGCCATCCGGCTTTGGTACCACAAACAGACTTGAATAATAACCCTGACCCTGTTGGTGTACAGGGACCGGAATCAAAACTGCCGAATCCAGTAGGGACTGAATGGCAATTTGCAGAACCGTCCTCTTGTCGTCCGACAGAGGCAATCCTGTCTTGAAAAACGGCAGAGGCAGAAGACAGTCGAACTCTATTTTGTAACCTTTTAACACTAAATTGCGGATCCACCCATCCGCGGATGTGTGGAACCACGCCAAATGGAACGTCTGAAGGCGTGCTCCCACAATCGGAGATGTCATGCCACTGGCTTGTCGCCTTAGCGTCCTGGCGAGTTGTGTTGGTTTGTTGGAAACCACGTCCTCGACCACGTCTAGCAGGCGTGGCTGTTCCTCTGCCACGTCCTCGAAAGGGCTGAGGTCTAAAAGATTTGAACGAAGGTCCCGCGTACCTTCTTCTTGATACCGGTGGAGGCAATGTAAGAAAACAGACTTACCTCCCGTAGCCTCAACAATCCATGTGTCCAATTCAGGACCAAACAACTTCTTGCCATTGTAAGGCAACGCCTCTATACCTCGTTTGACCTCTGCCTCCACAGGATAAGCACGCAGCCAGAGTGCTCTTCGTGCCGTTACTAGCGACGATGAAATACGAGAAGTGAGCTGACAGACGTCAGTAGACGCTGTGCAGAGATACTCTACAGCCTCACTCATTTGATTTACAAGTAGTATCAGGTTTTCGTCATGTAAAGCAGATTTGAGTTCTGTAACCTGCTGCTACATACATGGATTTTAGCATAGTTTCTTAAGCGTAGTAGCTGCTGGCACTGGTATGGTTAATTTCTTGGTAAGTTTTGACACTGAAGAATCAACTATTGGTGGATTCTCCCATGTACATGTTACGGAGTCTGGAAACGGGTAACTAGACTTAAATCTGCGAGGTATAGAAAACCGTTTATCTGGATTCCGTCGTGTTTCTACTAACATCTGATTAAGAGATTCCGACACAGGAAAACTTATCGGAGATTTTTTTTTTTTTGTTTAGTAAATACGACCTGATCATTTGTGAGAGGCTCCTCAGTTTCAGTAAACTTCAGAGACTGACGTACCGCTCTGATGAGATCATCAATGCCGGAACTGTTAAAATCCTCGCCATCTGACTCCACTTCGCCCTCCTCACCCTCATCTTGTTCCGTGAGGTCTGGCATGGAATCGTCAGAGTGCAACATAGCAGAAACTTGAAAATCATAAGACATATGAAATTTTTACCCAAAATGGATTTGGACCTTACGCAAGGCTGAGACGCCTCCGGTAGTTCTGGCGGTCTCACCCTAGACTCAGATCTTGCCGTTTCCCGCTCCTGACGAGCGGCGGTCAATTCTGATTGTAACCTATCTAGTACATTTACAAACATACCCCACGGAGGGTCCGGTGAGGACATTGGTTGTAAAACTGGAGCAGAAATGGTATTCTGAACCGAATCCACAAAACATACTGTACATGTGGTAGATCCATCCGGTAACACACTGCTACAGACTCTGCAATTATGCTTTTTAGTTTTTGCTGGTGCCTTACTCATTATGGCGACAGACAATACAATACACAAAAACAGACACTTGCACGACTCAGTAAAATAGCAGTAAGGTGTCTCTATATATATATCTGGCCAAGTGCAGTACACGTGGCCAGTACTATGAAATGTGATCCCAAATTCCCACTAACACCCCTGCGCCTCCGGTGGAGTAGAGATGTAGTACTGGAACGTTCTGGAATCATAGAGGAAGACACAGGAAGCATGTTAAAATGGCCCCCATGCTATGCTTACACATATAATCCTAGTGCTGGTTACAAACTTTCACTGATTATAATTCTGCAAATATCCCTGCAGCCTAGCATCTGCTGGTGCTGCAGTATTTCTTATGCCGCTCTATTGCCCCCTTATTTATTGCCCCCCCCTCTGCCTCACAATTTTGGTAATGCCTGCATGCTCTTTCAGATTCAGAGCAGCGGCAGCGCAGCGTGTGGGGCCCCAGCGGGTATCGCCGAGCAGATCACCTGTGAGCCCGGGTGAGCAGTGCGTAACACAGCGGTGGGACCCGGAGCAGTAGCGGCGGCCGGCGCCGTGAGCGGGAGAGCAGCGGCGGGCGGCGCCGTGTGAGCGGAAGAGCAGCGGCGCCGGAGCCGTTGTGAGTGGGGAGAGCAGCGGCGGCCGGAGCCGCTGTGAGTGGGGAGAGCAGCGGCGGCCGGAGCCGCTGTGAGTGGGGAGAGCAGCGGCGGCCGGAGCCGCTGTGAGTGGGGAGAGCAGCGGCGGCCGGAGCCGTGTGCGGCGGCGGCCGGAGGCAGTCTGTCCCCGAGTTCTTTAACAATGTCCCCACACCTCGGGGCGGCAGCGGGAGCTGACCGCCCCGTTCACATACCTTCAGTCCTGCAGCTTGTGAGGAGGCTCCGACGGGGCTTCTTAGTAAGCGCCGGCCAGCCTGTGCAGGATCTGTGTGTGGCTGTGAGGGAGCTCTTTCAGAGAGGCCCGACACGCCCCTGCTGCTATCAGCAGCTGTACTATCCCTGACCCTGCCTTTTGGAAGGGGGAAAGGGATGTATAAAAATAGAGAAATATAAAAATAAAAATAAAAATATTCAAAGTAATTGTGACTCTTAGCCACAGAGCTGTTACTACTTCGAGCACAGAAAAAACACTGAGGTAGTACACTGAGGTACTCTGGGATATGGAGGGGTGGAGTGTTCTAAATTTAAATATTCAGTGCTGTTCCTACGGAAGCCCGTCCATATCCCAAGAGTACTCCAGTGACCCCTAGTGGATGATAAAGAAATACATGATGCATCTGCCACCGAGAAAATGGTCTTCAGGGTGGATTAAATAATTTTATTACAGAGTACCTGCATTGGGATAGGAATGGCAGTAGTCTTAAACTGGGTGCAAACCTTTCAACGGTGCAACCCAGCCATGAGTACACATGGAGAGACCCGTGCTTAATTTCTAAGCAATCTGACAAGACTGCTTAGAAATTAAGCACGGATCTCTCCGTGTATGCGCCCATAGCGATAGCTATGCGCGTCGCTATTGCTGGTTCTGGACTGTGTCTGCATGCAGGCACAATCTAGCAAGTTGCTCACTTCACTGCTGTGTGAAGTAAGCGGCAACCCCGCACACGTCGCGCGGGGGGGATGTGTGTGCTGAGCGGTCTGTGCTAGATCGCTCAGCACACATCTCGTGTGTGTGTACCCCCTTTAGACACATATGATCAATTAACACAAATTAAGTTAAAGTTCTAAAACTGATTTAAAAGCAAGATTACACCATACCAAATAATCTTTCAAGAAAAATACAGTATCTTTACTACTCTGTTTCGGTAGAGGAATAATGCCCTATGTTTCTTTGTGATTATACAGAAGGTTAGCAGCTTACATGCTATATTTGGATACTTTTTTGCAGTCTCCGGCCATTTACTGTAGTGTGCATACACTCCGATTTCTGTACTCACAGTCAAGCCACCCCTTTTATAGGGGACGGCATCAGGATCCTGGTGCTTGGGATGCCGGCAGTCATAATACAGACAGCGCCATACCGACACTCAGGAACCCAACATGTACTAGGTGAGTATACCATCTCTAATCCCCAAACCCCTAAGCCTCCTGCTCTACAGCCTGACCCTAACCCATCCCCTGGTGGTGCCTAACCCTTTGTCCCTCTCCCCACAGTCTAATATTAACCCTCCACCCCTGCAGCCTAACCCTAACCCCCCCGCAGTTTAACTCTTCACCGGACTGGCAAACCCTCGTTTGGTATCCTGGTGATAGTCATCCTGACGCTGGGATGGTGATCAATGTCGGGATCCCTGAGCCAGCTTTCTGAGTAGAGTCGGGTTTCCCAGCATCGTTTTTTTGACTGCCGGGATCCCAACCAGATCTTCTCCTATAGTATTCCTGGTGCATCAGCTCCTGTTACTTGCAATGGAAGGCACCGTTGCTACCTAAGAAGCGCCTACGAATTAGAAAATAAAAAGCAAATGTTTTTCAGATGCCATCATGTATGTGTAAAATCCAGTAGTAAGTACTGCAGGTATTTGCACCCAAAGCTGTCCCAATAACAGGTTTCATGAAAACCTTATGTCTGAAGTTCACAGTTTTGAGCAATGATATTTAAGTAAGACTGGCCAGGAACCCTGGGAAAATGAGACCTTACCTAGACATTATGGAATACGCATTAGGGAGATTCTTACCTGTACCTCATCCCTGGAGTCACTCTCAGCTTCTGAAGTCTCCAGGAAACGCAAATCAGACAAACTTTGCTCCTCTCTGTTCCCGTAGCCAGTATAAATAACTATGCAAGTCCCGCGTTTTGCATCAATTGAAGAGATAGTGGCTGGATAAAGGTTGCCATCCTCTGACCAAACTGCATTACATGATTCCCCAACTCTCCACTGGAATATAGATTTTGTAGAAATTACAAATGAGAAAAGATTTAGTAATGAGCAAACAAAACAAAAAAAAACAAAAAAAAAAGATTTTACTCACCGGTAAATCTATTTCTCGTAGTCCGTAGTGGATGCTGGGACTCCGTAAGGACCATGGGGAATAGTGGCTCCGCAGGAGACTGGGCACAACTAAAGAAAGCTTTAGGACTACCTGGTGTGCACTGGCTCCTCCCTCTATGACCCTCCTCCAGACCTCAGTTAGGATACTGTGCCCGGAAGAGCTGACACAATAAGGAAGGATTTTGAATCCCGGGTAAGACTCATACCAGCCACACCAATCACACCGTATAACTCGTGATACTATACCCAGTTAACAGTATGAAATATAACTGAGCCTCTCAACAGATGGCTCAACAATAACCCTTTAGTTAAACAATAACTATATACAAGTATTGCAGACAATCCGCACTTGGGATGGGCTCCCAGCATCCACTACGGACTACGAGAAATAGATTTACCGGTGAGTAAAATCTTATTTTCTCTGACGTCCTAAGTGGATGCTGGGACTCCGTAAGGACCATGGGGATTATACCAAAGCTCCCAAACGGGCGGGAGAGTGCGGATGACTCTGCAGCACCGAATGAGCAAACTCTAGGTCCTCCTCAGCCAGGGTATCAAACTTGTAGACTCTTGCAAAAGTGTTTGAACCCGACCAAGTAACAGCTCGGCAAAGTTGTAAAGCCGAGACCCCTCGGGCAGCCGCCCAAGAAGAGCCCACTTTCCTCGTGGAATGGGCTTTTACAGATTTAGGGTGCGGCAGTCCAGCCGCAGAATGTGCAAGTTGAATCGTGCTACAGATCCAGCGACCAATAGTTTGCTTAGAAGCAGGAGCACCCAGCTTGTTGGGTGCATACAGGATAAATAGCGAGTCAGTTTTCCTGACTCCAGCCGTCCTGGAAACATATATTTTCAGGGCCCTGACTACGTCCAGTAACTTGGAGTCCTCCAAGTCCCAAGTAGCCGCAGGCACCACAATAGGTTGGTTCACATGAAAAGCTGATACCACCTTAGGAAGGAATTGGGAACGAGTCCTCAATTCCGCCCTATCCATATAAAAAAAATCAGATAAGGGCTTTTGCATGACAAAGCCGCCAATTCTGATACACGCCTGGCCGACGCCAAGGCCAAGGCCAACAGCATGACCACTTTCCACGTGAGGTATTTTAGCTCCACGGATTTAAGTGGCTCAACCCAATGCGACTTCAGGAAATCCAACACCACGTTGAGATCCTACGGTGCCGCTGGAGGCACAAACGGGGGCTGAATATGCAGCACTCCCTTAACAAAAGTCTGAACTTCAGGCAGTGAAGCCAGTTCTTTTTTGGAAGAAAATGTACAGAGCCGAAATCTGGACCTTAATGGAACCCAATTTTAGGCCCATAGTCACTCCTGACTGTAGGAAGTGCAGAAATCGACCCAGTTGAAATTCCTCCGTTGGGGCCTTCCTGGCTTCACACCAAGCAACATATTTTCGCCATATGCGGTGATAATGTTTAGCGATCACATCTTTCCTAGCCTTAATCAGCGTAGGAATGACTTCCTGCGGAATGCCTTTTTCCTTTAGGATCCAGTGTTCAACCGCCATGCCATCAAACGCAGCCGCGGTAAGTCTTGGAACAGACAGGGCCCCTGCTGCAGCAGGTCCTGTCTGAGCGGCAGAGGCCATGGGTCCTCTGAGATCATTTCTTGAAGTTCTGGGTACCAAGCTCTTCTTGGCCAATCCGGAACCACGAGTATAGTTCGTACTCCTCTACTTCTTATTATTATTCTCAGTACCTTGGGTATGAGAGGCAGAGGAGGGAACACATACCAGAGCGTCCCCAGCTATCGCCTGAGGGTCCCTTGACCTGGCGCAATATATTTTTAGCTTTTTGTTGAGGCGGGACGCCGACATGTCCACCTGTGGCCTTTCCCAATGGTGTACAATCATTTGGAAGACTTCTGGATGAAGTTCCCACTCTCCCGGGTGGAGGTCGTGCCTGCTGAGAAAGTCTGTTTCCCAGTTGTCCACTCCGGGAATGAACACTGCTGACAGTGCTAACACATGATTTTCCTCCCATCGGAAAATCCTTGTGGCTTCTGCCATCGCCATCCTGCTTCTTGTGCCGCCCTGTTGGTTTACATGGGCGACCGCCGTGATGTTGTCTGACTGGATCAGCACCGGCTGGTGTTGAAGCAGGGGACTAGCCTGACTTAGGGCATTGTAAATGGCCCTTAGTTCCCGAATATTTATGTGTAGGGAAGTCTCCTGACTCGACCATAGTCCTTGGAAGTTTCTTCCCTGTGTGACTGCCCCCCAGCCTCGAAGGCTGGCATCCGTGGTAACCAGGACCCAGTCCTGTATGCCGAATCTGCGGCCCTCTAGAAGATGAGCACTCTGCAGCCACCACAACAGCGACACCCTGGCCCTTGGAGACAGGGTTATCAGCCGATGCATCTGAAGATGCGACCCGGACCACTTGTCCAACCGATCCCACTGGAAGATCCTTGCATGGAACCTGCCGAATGGATTTTCTTTGTAAGAAACTACCATCTTTCCCAGGACTCGCGTGCATTGATGCACCGACACCTGTATTTGTTTTAGGAGGTCTCTGACTAGAGATGACAACTCCTTGGCCTTCTCCTCCGGGAGAAACACTTTTTCCTGTTCTGTGTCCAGAACCATACCCAGGAACAGTAGACGCGTCGTAGGAACCAGCTGCGACTTTGGAATATTCAGAATCCAGCCGTGCTGTTGTAGCACTTCCCGAGATAGTGCTACTCCGACCAACAACTGCTCCCTGGACCTCGCCTTTATAAGGAGATCGTCCAAGTACGGGATAATTATAACTCCCTTTTTTCGAAGGAGTATCATCATTTCGGCCACTACCTTGGTAAATACCCTCGGTGCCGGGGACAGACCAACGGCAACGTCTGGAATTGGTAATGACAGTCCTGTACCACAAGTTTGAGGTACTCCTGGTGAGGAGGGTAAATGGGGACATGCAGGTAAGCATCCTTGATGTCCAGTTATACCATGTAATCCCCTTCGTCCAGGCTTGCAATAACCGCCCTGAGCGATTCCATTTTGAACTTGAACCTTCGTATATAAGTGTTCAAAGATTTCAATTTTAGAATGGGTCTCACCGAACCGTCTGGTTTCGGTACCACAAACATTGTGGAATAGTAACCCCGGCCTTGTTGAAGGAGGGGTACCTTGATTATCACCTGCTGGAAGTACAGCTTGTGAATTGCCGCCAGTACTACCTCCCCTTTCTCCGAGGGCAGCAGGCAAGGCTGATTTGAGGTAACGGCGAGGGGGAGTCGCCTCGAACTCCAGCTTGTATCCCTGTGATACTACTTGCAGAACCCAGGGATCCACCTGTGAGCGAGCCCACTGGTCGCTTAAGTTCCCGAGACGCGCCCCCACCGCACCTGGCTCCACCTGTGGAGCCCCAGCGTCATGCGGTGGACTCAGATGAAGCGGGGGAAGATTTTTGATCCTGGGAACTGGCTGTCTGGTGCAGCTTTTTCCCTCTTCCCTTGTCTCTGTGCAGAAAGGAAGCGCCTTTTACCCGCTCGCTTTTCTGAAGCCGAAAGGACTGTACCTGATAATACGGTGCTTTCTAAGGCTGTGAGGAAACCTGGAGGTAAAAAAATTTCTACCCAGCTGTTGCTGTGGATACGAGGTCCCAGAGACCATCCCCAAACAATTCCTCACCCTCATAAGGCAGAATCTCCATGTGCGTTTAAAGTCAGCATCACCTGTCCACTGCCGGGTCCCTAATACCCTCCTGGCAGAATGGACATTGCATTAATTTTGGATGCCAGCCGGCAAATATCCGTGCATCCCTCATATATAAGACGACGTCTTTAATATGCTCTATGGTTAGCAAAATAGTATCCCTGTCTAGGGTATCAATATTATCTGACAGGGTATCAGACCACGCTGCAGCAGCACTATCCATGCTGAGGCAATTGCAGGTCTCAGTATAGTACCCGAGTGTGTATATACACAGACTTCAAGATAGCCTCCTGCTTTTTATCAGCAGGCTCCTTCAAAGTGGCCGTATCCTAAGACGGCAGTGCCACCTTTTTTGACAAACGTGTGAGCGCCTTATCCACCCTAGGGGATATCTCCCAACGTGACCTATCCTCTGGCGGGAAAGGGTACGCCATCAGTAACTTTTTAGAAATTACCAGTTTCTTATCGGGGGAACCCATGCTTCATTCACTCATCTGATTGGGGAGAAAAAGCAGCCAGTGTTTTGTTCCCCTAACAGAAAACCCCTTTTTTGTGGTACTTGGGTTAATGTCAGAAATGTGTAACACATTTTTCATTGCCGAGATCATGCAACGGATGTTCCTAGTGGATTGTGTATATGTCTCAACCTCCTCGACACTGGAGTCAGACTCCGTGTCGACATCTGTATCTGAAATCTGAGGTAGTGGGCGTTTTTGAGCCCCTGATGGCCTTTGAGACGCCTGGGCAGGCGCGGGCTGAGAAGCCGGCTGTCCCATAGCGGTTACGTCATCCAGCCTTTTACATAAGGAGTTGACACTGTCGGTTAATACCTTCCACTTATCCATCCTTCCTCCTCAAACATGTCGACACAGCCGTACCGACACACCGCACACACACAGGGAATGCTCTGACTGAGGACAGGACTCCACAAAGTCCTTTGGGGAGACAGAGAGAGAGTATGCCAGCACACACCAGAGCGCTATATAATGCAGGGATTAACACTATAACTGAGTGATTTTTCCCAATAGCTGCTTGTATATACAATATTGCGCCTAAATTTAGTGCCCCCCCTCTCTTTTTAACCCTTTGAGCCTGAAAACTACAGGGGAGAGCCTGGGGAGCTGTCTTCCAGCTGCACTGTGAAGAAAAAATGGCGCCAGTGTGCTGAGGGAGATAGCCCCGCCCCTTTTTCTGCGGACTTCTCCAGCTTTTTTATGGATCTCTGGCAGGGGTATTTTACACATATATAGCCTATATGACTATATATTGTGTAGATTTGCCAGCCAAGGTGTTTAATATTGCTGCTCAGGGCGCCCCCCCCAGCGCCCTGCACCCATCAGTGACCGGAGTGTGAGGTGTGCATGAGGAGCAATGGCGCACAGCTGCAGTGCTGTGCGCTACCTTGGTGAAGACCGAAGTCTTCTGCCGCCGATTTCCAGGACCGTCTTCTTGCTTCTGGCTCTGTAAGGGGGACGGCGGCGCGGCTCCTGGACCGGACGATCGAGGTCGGGCCCTGTGTTCGATCCCTCTGGAGCTAATGGTGTCCAGTAGCCTAAGAAGCCCAAGCTAGCTGCAAGCAGGTAGGTTTGCTTCTTCTCCCCTTAGTCCCTCGTAGCAGTGAGTCTGTTGCCAGCAGATCTCACTGAAAATAAAAAACCTAAAATATACTTTCTTTTTCTAGGAGCTCAGGAGAGCCCCTAGTCATTGTGTGCATCCAGCTCAGCCGGGCACAAGATTCTAACTGGGGTCTGGAGGAGGGTCATAGAGGGAGGAGCCAGTGCACACCAGGTAGTCCTAAAGCTTTCTTTAGTTGTGCCCAGTCTCCTGCGGAGCCGCTATTCACCATGGTCCTTACGGAGTCCCAGCATCCACTTAGGACGTCAGAGAAAAGGACAATATACTGCATTGCTCAAGGTGAAATCTAATAGAATAGCTTTTATTTCTTACCAAAGTCACTGTACATGTTAACTTTCCCATATAAGAAATCCTAACATTTTTGAGCTGGATTGAGATAGTGGTACCTTTTGCTATCTGATGGCATACCTCCGAACACTGCAGAGCAGCAAGGTGGGACACTTTCACGCGCCTAAATCAGGGGGTGAGGCCTATAGGAAAGGGGTCATGGCCTCGCGGCAAGTGCCGCGATTGCAAGCCACGCCCCTGTTTTCGTCATTATGGGGGCATGGACAGCGCTCAGAGAGCTGCTGGTCATGCCCCCTGTCCCTCTCTGCCGTGAATAGACACTGTGCGCATGTGCACAGCATCTATTCACCGCTGCTGTGCTCAGAGCAGCGAGTGGCAGGGAGGGGGGGGGGGAGGGGGGGGGGGGGGGGGGGGTCTCCCCAACTGCCCCCCCACCCACAGGACACTGCGACCCGCGGGTGGGACAGCGGGACAGACCGTAAAAAACGGGACTGTCCCGCCAAAATCGGGACAGTTGGGAGGTATGTGATGGTTCAATGTACACAAAGTTTGTTCATGCACAAAATTATTAAATATACTGTATAGAATTGCCTTAATGCTGTGTGTATATGTAACAAATGGGTCCCATCCCCAAGACATCTCATTACGGTATGCAAATATTCCAAAACACAGAAAAATCCGAAATACTTCTTGTCCGAAGCATTTCAGATATGAGAGACTAAATCTGTATGAGGGTACAATCACCAATCTGAAGAAGATCTGCTTCACTCTTTAACAAAAGGAAAAAAATAAGATTTTACTTACCGATAAATCTATTTCTCGGAGTCCGTAGTGGATGCTGGGGTTCCTGAAAGGACCATGGGGAATAGCGGCTCCGCAGGAGACAGGGCACAAAAAGTAAAGCTTTTTCCGATCAGGTGGTGTGCACTGGCTCCTCCCCCTATGACCCTCCTCCAGACTCCAGTTAGGTACTGTGCCCGGACGAGCGTACACAATAAGGGAGGATTTTGAATCCCGGGTAAGACTCATACCAGCCACACCAATCACACCGTACAACTTGTGATCTAAACCCAGTTAACAGTATGATAACAGCGGAGCCTCTGAAAGATGGCTTCCTTCAACAATAACCCGAATTAGTTAACAATAACTATGTACAATTTATGCAGATAATCCGCACTTGGGATGGGCGCCCAGCATCCACTACGGACTCCGAGAAATAGATTTATCGGTAAGTAAAATCTTATTTTCTCTATCGTCCTAGTGGATGCTGGGGTTCCTGAAAGGACCATGGGGATTATACCAAAGCTCCCAAACGGGCGGGAGAGTGCGGATGACTCTGCAGCACCGAATGAGAGAACTCCAGGTCCTCCTTAGCCAGAGTATCAAATTTGTAAAATTTTACAAACGTGTTCTCCCCTGACCACGTAGCTGCTCGGCAAAGTTGTAATGCCGAGACCCCTCGGGCAGCCGCCCAAGATGAGCCCACCTTCCTTGTGGAGTGGGCCTTTACAGATTTAGGCTGTGGCAGGCCTGCCACAGAATGTGCAAGTTGGATTGTGCTACAGATCCAACGAGCAATCGTCTGCTTAGACGCAGGAGCACCCATCTTGTTGGGTGCATACAATATAAACAACGAGTCAGATTTTCTGACTCCAGCTGTCCTTGCAATATATATTTTTAATGCTCTGACAACGTCCAGTAACTTGGAGTCCTCCAAGTCACTTGTAGCCGCAGGCACTACAATAGGCTGGTTCAGATGAAATGCTGACACCACCTTAGGGAGAAAATGCGGACGAGTCCGCAGTTCTGCCCTGTCCGAATGGAAAATCAGATATGGGCTTTTGTAAGATAAAGCTGCCAATTCTGACACTCTCCTGGCAGAAGCCAGGGCTAGAAGCATGGTCACTTTCCATGTGAGATATTTCAAATCCACCTTTTTTAGTGGTTCAAACCAATGAGATTTTAGGAAGTCCAAAACCACATTGAGATCCCACGGTGCCACTGGAGGCACCACAGGAGGCTGTATATGCAGCACTCCCTTAACAAAGGTCTGGACTTCAGGGACTGAAGCCAATTCTTTTTGAAAGAAAATCGACAGGGCCGAAATTTGAACCTTAATAGATCCCAATTTGAGACCCATTGACAATCCTGATTGCAGGAAATGTAGGAATCGACCCAGTTGAAATTCCTCCGTCGGAGCACTCCGATCTTCGCACCACGCAACATATTTTCGCCAAATTCGGTGATAATGTTGCACGGTTACTTCCTTCCTTGCTTTAATTAAAGTAGGAATGACTTCTTCCGGCATGCCTTTTTCCTTTAGGATCCGGCGTTCAACCGCCATGCCGTCAAACGCAGCCGCGGTAAGTCTTGAAACAGACAGGGACCCTGCTGAAGCAAGTCCCTCCTTAGAGGTAGAGGCCACGGATCTTCCGTGATCATCTCTTGAAGTTCCGGGTACCAAGTCCTTCTTGGCCAATCCGGAACCACTAGTATCGTTCTTACGCCTCTTTGCCGTATAATTCTCAATACTTTTGGTATGAGAGGCAGAGGAGGAAAATAGGATTTTGGTACTTACCAGGTAAATCCTTTTCTTTGAATCCATAGGGGGCACTGGAGTACTCTTGGGATATGGACGGGCGGAGCCGAACAAAGGCACTGAATATTCAAATTTAGGACCCTCCCACCCCTCCATATCCCCGAGTACCTCAGTGTACTGTCTCAGTGTTTTTTACTGAGCGAACAGGAACGATATAGAGAGGTTGACAATGGAGAATACCTATAACATAACGGACAACAACAATGTTGACCCATAACCTTACTGTCAACTAAACAGTTGACACCATAACCGATAGAGCTTTATAATTTGAACCAATCGGTGAAAATGTGTTACCATAAGCTCCTCTGAGCTTAATATCAATCAAGTAAAACTTGTTACCCTAAGCTCCCTTGAGCTTAAAACAACCCAGGTAAAACTGCTCTGGGTGGGCGTCCAGTGCCCCCTATGGATTCAAAGAAAAGGATTTACCTGGTAAGTACCAAAATCCTATTTTCTTTATCATCCACTAGGGGTCACTGGAGTACTCTTGGGACGTACCAAAGCTTCCCTCGTGGGCGGGAGAGCTGTTTGATACTTGTAACAGTAGGCAGCCCAAAGCTAGATGCTGATGGCGCCACCATTTATAACGTGTAAACGTGCACAAACATGGTGCACATGAAGGCTATATAGCCGCGTTTTAGACACTCCACGACCCACTGGGTCTGACATTCCCACAGACCTGTGGGATGAGCTATTACTGACGCAGGCGATTGTAACTTAGCCTTAAAGTAAACCTGACTTGTAGTCATTATTATTACCCAACTGGATAATGTCTGCTAAGAAACTGGCTAACCCCAGTTGGCAGTATCATAGAGAACAAACAACGTATTCATATCACGTACTGTTGACGTTCGGGACATATATAAACGCGTAATGCGT
This sequence comes from Pseudophryne corroboree, assembly GCF_028390025.1. NCBI lineage: Eukaryota > Metazoa > Chordata > Amphibia > Anura > Myobatrachidae > Pseudophryne > Pseudophryne corroboree. The sequence continues at coordinate 170,978,872 of NC_086444.1, read as the reverse complement.
GTACCACATTCAGAATTCTAGAATGTGCTGTCCACACAGGAAACCCCTATTGGTATATTGATGTGAAGAATACGAAAGCGTGATTCGTCCGAAGATCTGCTTTGTCATGAGAAAACTCAAATACGGTGGCTTGGAATACAAGGCACCCAAATATGAAAACAAAACCCTTGCCGAAGCCAAGGCTATAAGAAAATTGTTTTCCAAAGTGAGAAACTTAATTCCCATTTGTTGAAAGGGTTCAAAATATGAAAACTGTAAGAAATCTGAACCCAACTTCAAGTCGCCTGGCGCTGTAGGTGGGATAAATAGAGTGTGAACTTTGATGACACCTTGTAGAAAGATGTGTACAGACGCCAATAGAGGCAAACGTCTTTGACAATAAGTTTATCACACAGATACCTGCACTCTTCGTGCAGATCAACGCAGTTTTCCATCCCACCCCGTTTAACAGAATACGGGTTACTTGAAGGATGATGTTGGAAACTTCCGAGGTTTACCACCTATGTAAGCACACGAAATTTTGTAAAAATGAGCTGCCTTAAACGGCTTACTATTTCGTAACATGGTTAGTATAACCGATACTGTAATGCTCAATTTCTTAAGAGGGCGTTTGCACCCTCACCCCGTCAACCGCAGCTGCGGTACATAGATAATAGGTACATAGGTAACTATGGGTAAACTAACGTTCCCTGATGTAACAGGTTGGACGTATTATGAGCGGGCCAAGATCGTGTGCAAGTATTCCTTGAAAATTCGAGAAGCAAACTTCTCCGAAACCCATGAGCTACCACCAGTATGACTGTGACAAACTGTCTTATGAGCCGTTTTGACAACGGAGAGAGCAGCGGAAACTGGTGGAGCCAGATACACGATGCTGAATGACCACATGAATGTGAGCGACTCCACCGCCACTGCCCTTGTGATCTGTTTTGTACACATACTGAGCTTTTGTAATTGTGGCGAGATGCCATCATGTATACTTGAGGGTAACCCCCTTCTGTGGACTCACATATGAAACACCTCTGGATTTAATGTCCAGTTTTCAGGATCCAAATCCTGACGGGTGAGATCCTCTGTCTAACAGATGTCCACTCACGTAATGTGACATTTTCACATAATGGTGTTCTAAGCCATTGAGGATTTGAGTCACATGCCGCATTACCATGCGGCTTCTTGGTTCTCACTGGTTGTTGTGTATGCAACTGCCGTTGCCTTGTTTGACTGCTTAAGGCCAGCGTGAGACAGGCATCAAACATTTACCTGAAACTCATGGTTGTTCCTCTCCACAGAAATCTTTAGTAAAAGGCAAAAGATTTATTCGTTCTGAAGAGAAACCAGAGTATATACCTGGTCAGACTGAAAGCGAATCATGTATTGCATTGTAAAATGCACAGAGTTCTAGGACCTTTATCGACAGCAATCTGTCGTGTTTTAGAACCTTTGTTGCTGATTTTAACTACAAATCCTGACCCTCTGCGACTGTCGTCCAGAGTATATGCACCCTTTTCCCTCTGTGGGAAACGCGAGTGAAGGGTGGCGAACTAAATTGAAAACACATCTTTATTCTTAATAGGTGAATACACCAATGTACCGCTAGTGTGCGTGTTTTGCACTAATTACTAGACGTACATTTGTTATTGCTGGTGTAGTAGGTAAAAGTCTTTGATTTATAATCTTACCTAGGAATTGACATCGTTTAGACGGAATTAGATGCGATTGTTTTCGAACTTGATCTGCTACCGCAGTATACCTTAGTAGCGCAAGTTAGAGGAACTTTGTTGAGACAGAGTTCTTATGAGCAGATCATCTAAGGTAGAGAAACTCTGTTGAGACAGAGTTCTTATGTGAGATGAGCTATCATCCCCAACATAACTTTGGTAAATACCCGAGGCGATAAGCAACGGTAGACCCGAAATGGATAATGGTTGTGGCGATTTGCAAACGCTAGAACCCGTGAAGATCAAACCGGAATGGGTAAATACGCATTGTGAAGATCAAGTGCCATTATGCCACTTTGTGCTCCAATAAACAAATACTAACCGCAGAAAATTCATTTTCCCACTGCAGTAAGTGACCTGCTGATTGAGATTGCGACAGAGCCGTCTGGTTTTGCTCAAACAGAGGGAATATGTAACCCTGACTCTGTTGGTATACTACTGCTTGGATTATAAAGACAGCTGAAACCCAGCAGAGACTAAATGGCAACCTGCCAAACCGGTCGACAGAGCCAGTATTGTCCTTTAATCTGTAAATAGCTGAGACATCCATGAATTGAAGTCTGGAAACCCCTCAAAGTAACATGTAAAGACGCGCTTCCACAATTGGAAAAGAGGTCATCAAACCACTGGCTTGCTGACTGTAGCGTCCTGACGTTACAAGGCGTGACTGTTTTGTACACCCGCCTTTGAAAAACGGAAGTCTAAAGGGATTAAACGCCGGTACCAGTATTCCGTTTTGATACTGGATGCGGTAATGGCTGAATATCAAATTTAGGACCAACCAAGCTCTGTCCTAGTCGTGCTGAACTAGCTACGATGAAAAACAGGCGTTAGTAGAGGCTTTACAGATATACTCTGCAGCTTCTTTTAACAGTGATCTCATAGTTTCCATACCTAAAGACTAATGACCCAAATGTATCCTGGGTCTTTAAAATGTTTAACACAGACGCATTTGCCAATGGCGGATCGCGTTATTTTGAAACGATTAAATAGTGGTCAAAGTCCACTAATATTTTCTAAAAAACAAATGGAGGCCTTGACTCACTGGTTTTTAGCAATGTATGTTGCCCAAAACCCCCGCACTATATAAGTGCTGGTGTAATGCACCCTTCTCACTCGAAGTTTCTGCAAAGGAACTTGGCCCTTTGAAAAGACTATCTTTAGTTATAGCAGGCGGAGTACTTCCGAGACTCCGATGTTACCGCTGTTTTAATTTGAATTGCCAATGCTTAACATAGGACCGTTAAAAATTATTTTTAGTCTGCGCTAGAGCCTTACTAGCTATGCAGACTGACACCACAATAGGCAACAGACAGACACTTGCACTACTTGTTGAAGTTCTTTTGTGTCATATATATATTTTTGTTGCTGAAAAGCATATTAAGGCCAGCCGTAGCCAGGCTATGAAACACATGGTTATTTCTCTCTACGGACATCTTTAGCAACAGGCGAAAGATTTATTAGATCTGAAGAGAAACCAGAGTATTCTTTATGTGAAAAGCAGTTCACATGTGCAATCCGAACTACATTCCCACTAACACCCCCTTTGCCTCTGGTGGCTTAGAGATGTAGGGCAGGAATGTTCTAGAATTATAAACTGGAAGAAACTGTAATGATTAAAAATGGCCCCCATGCCATGCATACACTGAAAAGCACAGGACCTGCTGCAGTGTTAATATATATAGACATAATAGCCTATTATACAGGTAATATAGGCTTAATAGCCTATTAAAGTGTGATAATCACATTCCAGTTAATAGAACACTTATGACATCAAATGGCAGCCTACAGAAACAGGAAGCATGCCATCCATACAATTAGAAACATATTTTAGGACATGCTCTGTGAAAACTATGTCTTATTAACCCATGCAGCCTTGGTGCTGTTGCTATGGGTATTTACTCCCCCTTACCCCCGGTAGTCTCCCCTATGTTACCTGCAGCGGGAACGGGTGCAGGGAGAGCAGGGGAGCGCTGTGTATAGCGCCGGGGAGCCGTCCGGAAGAGCGGGCGGCGCCATGTATCATCAGCGTGCGGTGTCAGCGCTGGAAGAGCGGCCGGCGTCTGTGAGTGACGTGCGGCCGCTCTTGCATGTTAGAAAGCGGGTACTTACTGTGGCTCGGGCGGCGCCTGTCCTACCTCGGTGCCGGGTAATCAGCGCTGGGAGAGCGGCCGGCGTCTCTGAGTGACGTGCGGCCGCTCTGAGCTTCCAGCGTAGTTAAGCGGGGCATATCAGCGGCGGCTTCAGCGGCGGCAAACCCCCACACAGCAGGGCGGCAGCGTGAGCTGACCGCCCTGACACCCCACCATTAGGACATGTGCCGCACCTCCTGTACGCTCCGTCCAGCTTGTGACGGGGCTTTCATCCTGGCTGTGACGGGGCTTTCTGTAAGCTCCGTCCAGTGTCAGACTGACTTCCATAGCGGCTGGGCATAGTGCGTATGAGCTCCCCCTGCTGTGCAGCCGGACGGAGCTCCGTATGCGCAGGAGGCATTAACCCCTACATAGCGGGGCGGCAGCCTGCGCTGACCGCCCCGTTTCCCCCAGCCTACCTTTCTGATCATGGCTGACGACTGCCTCAGCTCTGTAGTCTTGGCTGTGGCGGGGCTTTTTATGTGTAAGCTCCGTCCAGCTCCAGTCAGCTTCCAGTAATCTATGGCTGCGACGGCTTCTTTGTGCAAGCCCGTCCAGCTTTTCCTGGCTGCTCTTTGTAGAAGCAGTGGGCTGTCTGTGGCTGTGAGGGTGCTCTTCGTGAGGACCGACACGCCATGCTGTCTGTGGCTGTGAGGGTGCTCTTTGTGAGGACCGACACGCCATGCGCTGCCCGTGCAGCGGCACTATCCCGGACCCATGTTTTTCCAGAAACTGGGAAGGGATGTGCTAAGTGTAAAAATAAAAATTAAAAATAAAAATTAAAAATCAAAATCCAAGTGTGGCTATACCACAAGCCGATGTTCGTGCTGTGAGCACCGAAAAAACACTGAGACAGTACACTGAGGTACTCGGGGATATGGAGGGGTGGGAGGGTCCTAAATTTGAATATTCAGTGCCTTTGTTCGGCTCCGCCCGTCCATATCCCAAGAGTACTCCAGTGACCCCTAGTGGATGATAAAGAAACACATACACCGACTGGTACACCCAAGGCGTTACCAGCGCGTCCACAGCTATTGCCTGCGGATCTCTTGACCTGGCGCAATACCTGTCCAGTTTTTTGTTGAGGCGAGACGCCATCATGTCCACCATTGGTCTTTCCCAACGGGTTACCAGCATGTGGAAGACTTCTGGATGAAGTCCCCACTCTCCCGGGTGAAGATCGTGTCTGCTGAGGAAGTCTGCTTCCCAGTTGTCCACTCCCGGGATGAACACTGCTGACAGTGCTATCACATGATTCTCTGCCCAGCGAAGAATCCTTGCAGCTTCTGCCATTGCACTCCTGCTTCTTGTGCCGCCCTGTCTGTTCACATGGGCGACTGCCGTGATGTTGTCCGACTGGATCAACACCGGTTTTCCCTGAAGCAGAGGTTCTGCCTGGCTTAGAGCATTGTATATTGCTCTTAGTTCCAGAATGTTTATGTGAAGAGACGTTTCCAGGCTCGTCCATACTCCCTGGAAGTTTCTTCCTTGTGTGACTGCTCCCCAGCCTCTCAGGCTGGCGTCCGTGGTCACCAGGATCCAATCCTGTATGCCGAATCTGCGGCCCTCCAATAGATGAGCACTCTGCAACCACCACAGAAGAGACACCCTTGTCCTTGGAGACAGGGTTATCCGCAGGTGCATCTGAAGATGCGACCCTGACCATTTGTCCAACAGATCCCTTTGGAAAATTCTTGCGTGGAATCTGCCGAATGGAATTGCTTCGTAAGAAGCCACCATTTTTCCCAGGACTCTTGTGCATTGATGTACAGACACCTTTCCTGGTTTTAGGAGGTTCCTGACAAGCTCGGATAACTCCTTGGCTTTTTCCTCCGGGAGAAAAACCTTTTTCTGAACCGTGTCCAGAATCATCCCTAGGAACAGCAGACGAGTTGTCGGCATTAACTGGGATTTTGGAATATTCAGAATCCACCCGTGCTGTTTTAGCACTTCTTGAGACAGTGCTAATCCCATCTCTAGCTGTTCTCTGGACCTCGCCCTTATTAGGAGATCGTCCAAGTATGGGATAATTAATACGCCTTTTCTTCGAAGAAGAATCATCATCTCGGCCATTACCTTTGTAAAGATCCGAGGTGCCGTGGACAATCCGAACGGCAGCGTCTGAAACTGATAGTGACAGTTTTGTACAACGAACCTGAGGTACCCCTGGTGTGAGGGGTAAATTGGAACGTGGAGATACGCATCCTTGATGTCCAAGGATACCATAAAGTCCCCCTCTTCCAGGTTCGCTATCACTGCTCTGAGTGACTCCATTTTGAACTTGAACTTCTTTATGTACAGGTTCAAGGACTTCAGATTTAGAATAGGCCTTACCGAGCCATCCGGCTTCGGTACCACAAAAAGAGTGGAATAATACCCCTTCCCTTGTTGTAGAAGAGGTACCTTGACTATCACCTGCTGAGAGTACAGCTTGTGAATGGCTTCCAACACCGTCTCCCTTTCGGAGGGGGACGTTGGTAAAGCAGACTTCAGGAAACGGCGAGGTGGATCTGTCTCTAATTCCAACCTGTATCCCTGAGATATTATCTGCAGGATCCAGGGATCTACTTGCGAGTGAGCCCACTGCGCGCTGTAATTTTTGAGACGACCCCCCACCGTCCCCGAGTCCGCTTGAGAAGCCCCAGCGTCATGCTGAGGCTTTTGTAGAAGCCGGGGAGGGCTTCTGATCCTGGGAAGGAGCTGCGTGTTGCTGTCTCTTCCCTCGACCTTTGCCTCGTGGCAGATATGAATAGCCCTTTGCTCTCTTATTTTTAAAGGAACGAAAGGGCTGCGGTTGAAAAGTCGGTGCCTTTTTCTGTTGGGGAGTGACTTGAGGTAGAAAGGTGGATTTCCCGGCTGTAGCCGTGGCCACCAAATCTGATAGACCGACTCCAAATAACTCCTCCCCCTTATACGGCAAAACTTCCATATGCCGTTTTGAATCCGCATCGCCTGTCCACTGTCGCGTCCATAAAGCTCTTCTGGCCGAAATGGACATAGCACTTACCCGTGATGCCAGTGTGCATATATCCCTCTGTGCATCACGCATATAAAGAAATGCATCCTTTATTTGTTCTAACGACAGTAAAATATTGTCCCTGTCCAGGGTATCAATATTTTCAATCAGGGACTCTGACCAAACTACCCCCGCACTGCCCATCCAGGCAGTCGCTACAGCTGGTCGTAGTATAACACCTGCATGTGTGTATATACTTTTTTGGATATTTTCCATCCTCCTATCTGATGGATCTTTAAGTGCGGCCGTCTCAGGAGAGGGTAACGCCACTTGTTTAGATAAGCGTGTTAGCGCCTTGTCCACCCTAGGAGGTGTTTCCCAGCGCTCCCTAACCTCTGGCGGGAAAGGGTATAATGCCAATAATTTCTTTGAAATTATCAGCTTTTTATCAGGGGCAACCCACGCTTCATTACACACGTCATTTAGTTCTTCTGATTCAGGAAAAACTATAGGTAGTTTTTTCATACCCCACATAATACCCTGTTTAGTGGTACCTGTAGTATCAGCTAAATGTAACGCCTCCTTCATTGCCAAAATCATATAACGTGTGGCCCTACTGGAAAATACGGTTGATTCGTCACCGTCACCACTGGAGTCATCGCCTGTGTCTGGGTCTGTGTCGACCGACTGAGGCAAAGGGCGTTTCACAGCCCCTGACGGTGTTTGAGTCGCCTGGACAGGCACTAATTGATTGTCCGGCCGTCTCATGTCGTCAAACGACTGCTTTAGCGTGTTGACACTATCCCGTAGTTCCATAAATAAAGGCATCCATTCTGGTGTCGACTCCCTAGGGGGTGACATCCTCATATTTGGCAATTGCTCCGCCTCCACACCAATATCGTCCTCATACATGTCGACACACACGTACCGACACACAGCAGACACACAGGGAATGCTCCTAATGAAGACAGGACCCACTAGCCCTTTGGGGAGACAGAGGGAGAGTTTGCCAGCACACACCAAAAGCGCTATATATATATCAGGGATAGCCTTATAATAAGTGCTCCCTTATAGCTGCTTTGTTATATCAAAATATCGCCATAAATGTGCCCCCCCCTCTCTGTTTTACCCTGTTTCTGTAGTGCAGTGCAGGGGAGAGACTTGGGAGCCGTCCTGACCAGCGGAGCTGTGAGAGGAAATGGCGCCGTGTGCTGAGGAGATAGGCCCCGCCCCTTTTCCGGCGGGCTCGTCTCCCGCTATTTAGAAAAATTAGGCAGGGGTTAAATATCTCCATATAGCCTCTAGGGCTATATGTGAGGTATTTTTAGCCTTTATAGGTACTCATTTGCCTCCCAGGGCGCCCCCCTCCCAGCGCCCTGCACCCTCAGTGACTGCCGTGTGAAGTGTGCTGAGAGGAAAATGGCGCACAGCTGCAGTGCTGTGCGCTACCTTTAGAAGACTGCAGGAGTCTTCAGCCGCCGATTCTGGACCTCTTCTGACTTCAGCATCTGCAAGGGGGCCGGCGGCGCGGCTCCGGTGACCATCCAGGCTGTACCTGTGATCGTCCCTCTGGAGCTTGATGTCCAGTAGCCAAGAAGCCAATCCATCCTGCACGCAGGTGAGTTGACTCCTTCTCCCCTCAGTCCCTCGCTGCAGTGATCCTGTTGCCAGCAGGAATCACTGTAAAATAAAAAACCTAGCTAAACTTTTTCTAAGCAGCTCTTTAGGAGAGCCACCTAGATTGCACCCTTCTCGGCCGGGCACAAAAATCTAACTGGAGTCTGGAGGAGGGTCATAGGGGGAGGAGCCAGTGCACACCACCTGATCGGAAAAAGCTTTACTTTTTGTGCCCTGTCTCCTGCGGAGCCGCTATTCCCCATGGTCCTTTCAGGAACCCCAGCATCCACTAGGACGATAGAGAAAAACACACTACTGTACCTTTTTCAAGGGAGCAGCATTGCTTTTCTTCCGGCTTTTATTCTTTTTGTTATTTTTCCTTTTTGCTTTGGTGTTCTTCTCCGGTGATGGAGGCTCCATAGTATAATCTCCATTTTTCAAAGCTTTCTGAAAGTATAATCATCATTGTTTATTTGTAAAGCATCAAACTCCACAATGCTGCTCAGAATGCAGTCATACAAATCACACATAAAAGAGAACAAGTACATAAAGTTTACTTATGAGGCGTAGACGAGAAACAAAGGGTATTGAGGGTCCCGCTCATCAGAGCTTACAGTACACAATTTACATTATTATATATTGCACGGGAGCGCGCATCGTTAACACTGAGTGTACACATTGGACGAGATTATGAAAGCTCTCGCTCAGATTGGCCCTTCTGAGCAAGATCTTTTAGTTTCTCGTCTACTGTGTATGGGGCTAAAGAGCTGCTATGCATGCATATAACTAAAGTGATCTGTGGTCTCCTATGCAAACAGCATCACAGTAGATCACTATTCTACATACTTGCACAGTGCCCACTCAATGACCAAACAAAACTGGATCACAGAACCGATCTTAGTAGAAATGGGGTAATGGGTGTCTGTCAGTGCAGATTATTGGACGAGCCACAGCTGCTGTGCTTATATAATGCAAGTTCTATTGTCGCTTCACACACTAGTTGTTCCTAATGTATGTTATACTTCTAGTATTGTAAGAAAAATAAGAATTTACTTACCGATAATTCTATTTCTCGTAGTCCGTAGTGGATGCTGGGGACTCCGTCAGGACCATGGGGATTAGCGGCTCCGCAGGAGACAGGGCACAAAAGTAAAAGCTTTAGGATCAGGTGGTGTGCACTGGCTCCTCCCCCTATGACCCTCCTCCAAGCCTCAGTTAGGATACTGTGCCCGGACGAGCGTACACAATAAGGAAGGATTTTGAATCCCGGGTAAGACTCATACCAGCCACACCAATCACACTGTACAACCTGTGATCTGAACCCAGTTAACAGCATGATAACAGCGGAGCCTCTGAAAAGATGGCTCACAACAATAATAACCCGATTTTTGTAACAATAACTATGTACAAGTATTGCAGACAATCCGCACTTGGGATGGGCGCCCAGCATCCACTACGGACTACGAGAAATAGAATTATCGGTAAGTAAATTCTTATTTTCTCTGACGTCCTAAGTGGATGCTGGGGACTCCGTCAGGACCATGGGGATTATACCAAAGCTCCCAAACGGGCGGGAGAGTGCGGATGACTCTGCAGCACCGAATGAGAGAACTCCAGGTCCTCCTCAGTCAGGGTGTGCCCCTGACCAAGTATCAGCTCGGCAAAGTTGTAAAGCCGAGACCCCTCGGGCAGCCGCCCAAGATGAGCCCACCTTCCTTGTGGAATGGGCATTTACATATTTTGGCTGTGGCAGGCCTGCCACAGAATGTGCAAGCTGAATTGTACTACACATCCAACTAGCAATCGTCTGCTTAGAAGCAAGAGCACCCAGTTTGTTGGGTGCATACAGGATAACAGCAAGTCAATCTTCCTGACTCCAGCCGTCCTGGAAACTATATTTTCAGGGCCCTGACAACATCTAGCAACTTGGAGTCCTCCAAGTCCCTAGTAGCCGCAGGTACCACAATAAGCTGGTTCGGGTGAAACACTGACACCACCTTAGGGAGAAACTGGGGATGAGTCCGCAGCTCTGCCCTGTCCGAATGGACAATCAGATATGGGCTTTTTGAGACAAACGCCGCCAATTCTGACACTCGCCTGGCCGAGGCCAGGGCCAACAGCATGGTCACTTTCCCTGTGAGATATTTCAAATCCACAGATTTGAGCGGTTTAAACCAATGTGATTTTAGGAATCCCAGAACTACGTTGAGATCCCACAGTGCCACTGGAGGCACAAAAAGGGGGTTGTATATGCAGTACTCCCTTGACAAGCTTCTGGACTTCAGGAACTGAAGCCAATTCTTTCTGGAAGAAAATCGACAGGGCCGAAATTTGAACCTTAATGGACCCCAATTTGAGGCCCATAGACACTCCTGTTTGCAGGAAATGCAGGAAACGACCGAGTTGAAATTTCTTCATGGGGCCTTCCTGGCCTCACACCACGCAACATATTTTTGCCACATGTGGTGATAATGTTGTGCGGTCACCTCCTTCCTGGCTTTGACCAGGGTAGGAATGACCTCTTCCGGAATGCCTTTTTCCCTTAGGATCCGGCGTTCAACCGCCATGCCGTCAAACGCAGCCGCGGTAAGTCTTGGAACAGACATGGTACTTGCTGAAGCAAGTCCCTTCTTAGCGGCAGAGGCCATGAGTCCTCTGTGAGCATCTCTTGAAGTTCCGGGTACCAAGTCCTTCTTGGCCAATCCGGAGCCACGAGTATAGTTCTTACTCCTCTACGTCTTATAATTCTCAATACCTTGGGTATGAGAAGCAGAGGAGGGAAGACATACACCGACTGGTACACCCACGGTGTTACCAGAACGTCCACAGCTATTGCCTGAGGGTCTTTTGACCTGGCGCAATACTTGTCCAGTTTTTTGTTCAGGCGGGACGCCATCATGTCCACCTTTGGTCTTTTCCAACGGTTCACAATCATGTGGAAGACTTCCCGATGAAGTCCCCACTCTCCCGGGTGGAGGTTGTGCCTGCTGAGGAAGTCTGCTTCCCAGTTGTCCACTCCCGGAATGAACACTGCTGACAGTGCTATCACATGATTTTCCGCCCAGCGAAAAATCCTTGCAGTTTCTGCCATTGCCCTCCTGCTTCTTGTGCCGCCCTGTCTGTTTACGTGGGCGACTGCCGTGATGTTGTCCCACTGGATCAATACCGGCTGACCTTGAAGCAGAGGTCTTGCTAAGCTTAGAGCATTGTAAATTGCCCTTAGCTCCAGTATATTTATGTGGAGAAAAATCTCCAGACTTGATCACACTCCCTGGAAATTTTTTCCCTGTGTGACTGCTCCCCAGCCTCTCAGGCTGGCCTCCGTGGTCACCAGCATCCAATCCTGAATGCCGATCTGCGGCCCTCTAGAAGATGAGCACTCTGTAACCACCACAGGAGAGACACCCCTGTCCCTGGAGACAGGGTTATCCGCTGATGCATCTGAAAATGCGATCCGGACCATTTGTCCAGCAGATCCCACTGAAAAGTTCTTGCGTGGAATCTGCCGAATGGAATCGCTTCGTAATAAGCCACCATTTTTCCCAGGACTCTTGTGCAATGATGCACTGACACTTTTCCTGGTTTTAGGAGGTTCCTGACTAGCTCGGATAACTCCCTGGCTTTCTCCTCCGGGAGAAACACCTTTTTCTGGACTGTGTCCAGAACCATCCCTAGGAACAGCAGACGTGTCGTCGGAAACGGCTGCGATTTTGGATATTTAGAATCCACCCGTGCTGTCGTAGAACTACTTGAGATAGTGCTACTCCGACTTCCAACTGTTCTCTGGACCTTGCCCTTATCAGGAGATCGTCCAAGTAAGGGATAATTAAGACGCCTTTTCTTTGAAGAAGAATCATCATTTCGGCCATTACTTTGGTAAAGACCCGGGGTGCCGTGGACAATCCAAACGGCAGCGTCTGAAACTGATAGTGACAGTTCCGTACCACGAACCTGAGGTACCCTTGGTGAGAAGGGCAATTTGGGACATGGAGGTAAGCATCCTTGATGTCCAGGGACACCATATAGTCCCCTTCTTCCTGGTTCGCTATCACTGCTCTGAGTGACTCCATCTTGATTTGAACCTTTGTATGTAAGTGTTCAAAGATTTCCCATTTAGAATAGGTCTCACCGAGCCGTCTGGCTTCAGTACCACAATATAGTGTGGAATAATACCCCTTTCCTTGTTGTAGGAGGGGTACTTTGATTATCACCTGCTGGGAATCCAGCTTGTGAATTGTTTCCAATACTGCCTCCCTGTCGGAGGAAGACGTTGGTAAAGCAGACATCAGGAGCCTGCGAGGGGGAGACGTCTCGAATCTCCAGTCTGTACCCCTGGGATACTACTTGTAGGATCCAGGGGTCCACTTGCGAGTGAGCCCACTACGCGCTGAAACTCTTGAGACGACCCCCCACCGCACTTGAGTCCGCTTGTACGGCCCCAGCGTCATGCTGAGGACTTGGCAGAAGCTGTGGAGGGCTTCTGTTCCTGGGAATGGGCTGCCTGCTGCAGTCTTCTTCCCTTTCCTCTATCCCTGGGCAGATATGACTGGCCTTTTGCCCGCTTGCCCTTATGGGGACGAAAGGACTGAGGCTGAAAAGACGGTGTCTTTTTCTGCTGAGATGTGATTTGGGGTAAAAAAGGTGGATTTTCCAGCTGTTGCCGAGGCCACCAGGTCCGATGGACCGACCCCAAATAACTCCTCCCCTTTATACGGCAATACTTCCATGTGCCGTTTGGAATCTGCATCACCTGACCACTGTCGTGTCCATAAACATCTTCTGGCAGATATGGACATCGCACTTACTCTTGATGCCAGAGTGCAAATATCCCTCTGTGCATCTCGCATATATAGAAATGCATCCTTTAAATGCTCTATAGTCAATAAAATACTGTCCCTGTCAAGGGTATCAATATTTTCAGTCAGGGAATCCGACCAAGCCACCCCAGCGCTGCACATCCAGGCTGAGGCGATCGCTGGTCGCAGTATAACACCAGTATGTGTGTATATACCTTTTTAGGATATTTTCCAGCCTCTCAGCTGGCTCCTTGAGGGCGGCCCTATCTGGAGACGGTACCGCCACTTGTTTTGATAAGCGTGTGAGCGCCTTATCCATCCTAAAGGGTGTTTCCCAACGCGCCCTAACTTCTGGCGGGAAAGGGTATACCGCCAATAATTTTCTATCGGGGGAAACCCACGCATCATCACACACTTCATTTAATTTATCTGATTCAGGAAAAACTACAGGTAGTTTTTTCACACCCCACATAATACCCTTCTTGTGGTACTTGTAGTATCAGAAATATGTAACACCTCCTTCATTGCCCTTAACATGTAACGTGTGGCCCTAAAGGAAAATACGTTTGTTTCTTCACCGTCGACACTGGAGTCAGTGTCCGTGTCTGTGTCTGTGTCGACCGACTGAGGTAAATGAGCGTTTTACAGCCCCTGACGGTGTTTGAGACGCCTGGACAGGTACTAATTTGTTTGCCGGCCGTCTCATGTCGTCAACCGACCTTGCAGCGTGTTGACATTATCACGTAATTCCTTAAATAAGCCATCCATTCCGGTGTCGACTCCCTAGAGAGTGACATCACCATTTCAGGCAATTGCTCCGCCTCCTCACCAACATCGTCCTCATACATGTCGACACACACGTACCGACACACAGCACACACACAGGGAATGCTCTGATAGAGGACAGGACCCCACTAGCCCTTTGGGGAGACAGAGGGAGAGTTTGCCAGCACACACCAAAAACGCTATAATTATACAGGGACAACCTTTATATAAGTGTTTTTCCCTTATAGCATTTTAATATATATATACATATCGCCAAATAAGTGCCCCCCCTCTCTGTTTTAACCCTGTTTCTGTAGTGCAGTGCAGGGGAGAGCCTGGGAGCCTTCCCACCAGCATTTCTGTGAGGGAAAATGGCGCTGTTTGCTGAGGAGAATAGGCCCCGCCCCCTTTTCGGCGGGCTTCTTCTCCCGTTTTTCTGAGACCTGGCAGGGGTTAAATACATCCATATAGCCCCCAGGGGCTATGTGTGATGTATTTTTAGCCAGAATAAGGTACTATCATTGCTGCCCAGGGCGCCCCCCCCCAGCGCCCTGCACCCTCAGTGACCGCTGCTATGAAGTGTGCTGACAACAATGGCGCACAGCTGCAGTGCTGTGCGCTACCTTATGAAGACTGAAGAGTCTTCTGCCGCCGTTTCTGGACCTTCACTTTTCGGCATCTGCAAGGGGGGTCGGCGGCGCGGCTCCGGGACGAACCCCAGGGTGAGACCTGTGTTCCGACTCCCTCTGGAGCTAATGGTGTCCAGTAGCCTAAGAAGCCAATCCATCCTGCACGCAGGTGAGTTCACTTCTCTCCCCTAAGTCCCTCGTAGCAGTGAGCCTGTTGCCAGCAGGACTCACTGAAATTAAAAAACCTAACAAACTTTTACTCTAAGCAGCTCTTTAGGAGAGCCACCTAGATTGCACCCTTCTCGGCCGGGCACAAAAATCTAACTGAGGCTTGGAGGAGGGTCATAGGGGGAGGAGCCAGTGCACACCACCTGATCCTAAAGCTTTTACTTTTGTGCCCTGTCTCCTGCGGAGCCGCTAATCCCCATGGTCCTGACGGAGTCCCCAGCATCCACTTAGGACGTCAGAGAAATGTATAAAATATTGCTAGGTTAATGTACATGTAATGGGGGGCTGGGGGAGACACTGGATGGGAGAAAGATGATGAGTTCGGTTTGTCCAAGTTAATCTTCAGGGAGCGCTCAGTCATCCAGAGGAGATGGCAAGGAGGCAGTTAGATACCAGAAAGAGTGAGGTCAGGAGAGGAGAGGTATAGTTGCATATCATCTGCATAGAGGTGGTATTGGAGG
Source organism: Pseudophryne corroboree (assembly GCF_028390025.1). Classification (NCBI taxonomy): domain Eukaryota; kingdom Metazoa; phylum Chordata; class Amphibia; order Anura; family Myobatrachidae; genus Pseudophryne; species Pseudophryne corroboree. Next base: position 170,963,570 of record NC_086444.1, on the reverse strand, counting down.
CCAAAGGAGCTTATGAGCGCACCCAGGGAAGACAGAAGGTGTACAGGGAGAAGAGAAGGGGGCCAAGGACAGAACCCTGGGGGACATCAATGGGGAGGGTGGAAGGGGATGAGGTGGAGCCAGAGTAGACACAGAGAAGGAGCGGTTAAACAAGGTAAGAGGTGAACCAGGCAAGGACGAGGCCAATTGACTGGAGGGTGCGGAGGAGGAGAGGATGATCCACAGTGCCGACGAGAGATCCAAGAGGATGATCAGAGAGTGGTGACCCCTGGTTTTGGCCAAAAGCAGACTTTGGTGATTTTGACCAGGGCAGTTTCAGTGGAGTGGGCGAAAGCCAGATTGAAGATGATCAAGGATGAAGTGGTCAGAGCGGTAGCTGGTGAGACAGCTGAATACCAGTCACTCAAGTAGTTTGGAGGCATATGGGAGAAGAGAGATGGGGCGGGTAGCTAGCGGGTGAGGAAGGGTCAAGGTTGGGTTTTTGAGAATAGGCGAGACAAGAGCATGTTTGAATGGTGAGGGAAAGATACCAGTAAAGAGTGACAGGCTGAAGAGGTGAGCAAGGTGGAAACAGGCAGTGGGGGAGAGGGAGCGGAGGAGGTGGGAGTGGAGGGGGTTCAGGAAGATGGGGGAGAGGATAGGATGAGGGAGTGTACATCTTTGTCTGTATTTGGGAGAAAGGAGCATAAGGTGGAATGGTAGGAGTGAGAGGAGGTGGCTGCCAAGGGGAGACAGGAGGAGATTTCACGTCTGATTGCCTCAATTTTTGAGGAGAAGGAGGCAAAGTCAGTGAGGGAGGGCGGGAGAAGAGGAGGGGAGGGTACGAAGGAGTGTGTTGAAAGTATTAGAGTGTTGGCAGGGATTGGAGGACTGAAGAGATGAGTGATTGGAAAAAGGATTGCTTGGCAAAGGAGTGCAGAGCTATAGGAAGAGAAAACAAACTTGAAATGAAGGAAGTCCGCAAGAGAGAGAGTGAGATTTCCTCCAGAGGCGCTCGGCAGTGTGAGAGCTTTTTTGCAGGAATCTGGTCAGTCTGGAGTGCCAGATTGGGGTTTAGAACAGCAGAGGTGAACAGAGAAGACAGGAGCAACAGAATCAAGTGCAGAGGTGAAGGTGGAGTTATAGAAGAAGGCCACCTATTTGGGACAGGCCATGGTGGATAGAAGGATAAAGGATAGGATCAAGGGAGGACAAGAATAGCGGTGTCAAGAGATCCGAGATTGTGTCTGGTGATGGTATGTTGGGGTGTGGGTTATGTTTATCCGTGGAAAAATCCTCTACTTAACGTAGCTAACTGAATCAGCACATTAGGGTTACTGCAGAGCTTTTATTGGTGATCAAGAAAGTTACTGGCCATGGACATATACAACCAGCTGGGAACAGTCATACGCTTAAGAGAGGCACAGTACAGAAGGTCTCGAAATTAGAATAATAAACAAACCTTAAATGATGTCACTGCTTTATCATAGGCTTTGATCAATGCTGTATCGTCCCAGATATCAGAATCATCACTCTAATAGCGGAAATAACAAAAAAAAATAAGAATGAACACAGGTGAAAATAAGATTTTACTTACCGATAAATCTATTTCTCGTAGTCCGTAGTGGATGCTGGGGACTCCGTCAGGACCATGGGGATTAGCGGCTCCGCAGGAGACTGGGCACAAAAATAAAGCTTTAGGATCAGGTGGTGTGCACTGGCTCCTCCCCCTATGACCCTCCTCCAAGCCTCAGTTAGGATACTGTGCCCGGACGAGCGTACACAATAAGGAAGGATTTTGAATCCCGGGTAAGACTCATACCAGCCACACCAATCACACCGTACAACTTGTGATCTGAACCCAGTTAACAGTATGACAACGTAGGAGCCTCTGAACAGACGGCTCACAACAAGAACAACCCGATTTTTTTGTAACAATAACTATGTACAAGTATTGCAGACAATCCGCACTTGGGATGGGCGCCCAGCATCCACTACGGACTACGAGAAATAGATTTATCGGTAAGTAAAATCTTATTTTCTCTAACGTCCTAGTGGATGCTGGGGACTCCGTCAGGACCATGGGGATTATACCAAAGCTCCCAAACGGGCGGGAGAGTGCGGATGACTCTGCAGCACCGAATGAGAGAACTCCAGGTCCTCTTTAGCCAGGGTATCAAATTTGTAGAATTTTACAAACGTGTTCTCCCCCGACCACGTAGCTGCTCGGCAGAGTTGTAATGCCGAGACCCCTCGGGCAGCCGCCCAGGATGAGCCCACCTTCCTTGTGGAATGGGCCTTGACAGATTTAGGCTGTGGCAGGCCTGCCACAGAATGTGCAAGTTGAATTGTGCTACAAATCCAACGAGCAATCGTCTGCTTAGAAGCAGGAGCACCCAGCTTGTTGGGTGCATATAGTATAAACAGCGAGTCAGATTTTCTGACTCCAGCCGTCCTTGAAATATATATTTTCAATGCCCTGACAACGTCCAGTAACTTGGAATCCTCCAAATCGCTAGTAGCCGCAGGCACCACAATAGGCTGGTTCAGGTGAAACGCTGACACCACCTTAGGCAGAAAATGAGGACGCGTCCGCAGTTCTGCCCTGTCCGAATGGAAAATCAGATATGGGCTTTTATACGATAAAGCCGCCAATTCTGACACTCTCCTGGCTGAAGCCAGGGCCAGTAGCATGGTTACTTTCCATGTAAGATATTTCAAATCCGCCGATTTGAGTGGCTCAAACCAATGGGATTTGAGAAAATCCAAAACTACATTAAAGGTCCCACGGAGCCACTGGGGGCACAACCGGGGGCTGTATATGTAGTACTCCTTTTACAAAAGTCTGGACTTCAGGAACTGAAGCCAATTCTTTCTGGAAGAAAATCGACTGGGCCGAAATTTGAACCTTAATGGACCCCAACTTGAGGCCCATAGACAATCCTGTTTGCAGGAAATGTAGGAATCGACCCAATTGAAATTCCTCCGTGGGGGCCTTCCTGGCCTCACACCACGCAACATATTTTCTCCAAATGCGGTGATAATGTTGTGCAGTCACCTCCTTCCTGGCTTTAACCAGTGTAGGAATGACCTCTTCTGGAATGCCTTTTTCCCTTAGAATTCGGCGTTCAACCGCCACGCCGTCAAACGCAGCCGCGGTAAGTCTTGGAATAGACACGGTCCCTGCTGAATCAGGTCCCGTCTTAGAGGTAGAGGCCACGGATTTTCCGTGAGCATCTCCTGAAGTTCCGGGTACCAAGTTCTTCTTGGCCAATTCGGAGCCACGAGTATCGTTCTTACTCCCCTTTGCCGTATAATTCTCAGTACTTTGGGTATGAGAGGCAGAGGAGGAAACACATACACTGACTGGAACACCCACGGTGTTACCAGAGCGTCCACAGCTATTGCCTGAGGGTCTCTTGACCTGGCGCAATACCTGTCCAGTTTTTTGTTGAGGCGAGACGCCATCATATCCACCTTTGGTTTTTCCCAACGGTTCACAATCATGTGGAAGACTTCTGGATGAAGTCCCCACTCTCCCGGGTGTAGATCGTGTCTGCTGAGGAAGTCTGCTTCCCAGTTGTCCACTCCCGGAATGAACACTGCTGACAGTGCTATCACATGATCTTCCGCCCAGCGAAGAATCCTTGCAGCTTCTGCCATTGCTCTCCTGCTTCTTGTGCCGCCCTGTCTGTTTACGTGGGCGACTGCCGTGATGTTGTCCGACTGGATCAACACCGGCTGACCCTGAAGCAGGGGTTTTGCCAGGCTTAGAGCATTGTAAATCGCTCTTAGCTCCAGTATATTTATGTGAAGAGACATCTCCAGGCTTGACCACACTCCCTGGAAGTTTCTTCCCTGTGTGACCGCTCCCCAGCCTCTCAGACTGGCATCCGTGGTCACCAGGACCCAGTCCTGTATGCCGAATCTGCGGCCTTCTAACAGATGAGCACTCTGCAACCACCACAGAAGAGACACCCTTGTCCGTGGCGATAAGGTTATCCGCTGATGCATCTGCAGATGCGATCCGGACCATTTGTCCAGCAGATCCCACTGAAAAGTTCGTGCGTGGAATCTGCCGAATGGGATTGCTTCGTAAGAAGCCACCATCTTTCCCAGGACTCTTGTGCATTGATGCACAGACACTTTTCCTGGTTTTAGGAGGTTCTTGACAAGTTCGGATAACTCCTTGGCTTTCTCCTCCGGAAGAAACACCTTTTTCTGAACCGTGTCCAGAATCATTCCCAGGAACAGCAGACGTGTTGTCGGGGTCAACTGAGATTTTGGAAAATTCAGGATCCACCCGTGTTGTTGCAGCACTACTTGGGTTAGTGCTACTCCGTCCTCCAGCTGTTCTCTGGACCTTGCCCTTATCAGGAGATCGTCCAAGTAAGGGATAATTAATACGCCTCTTCTTCGCAGAAGAATCATCATTTCGGCAATTACCTTGGTAAAGACCCGAGGTGCCGTGGACAATCCAAACGGCAGCGTCTGAAACTGATAATGACAGTTTTGCACCACGAACCTGAGGTACCCTTGATGTGAAGGGCAAATTGGGACATGCAGGTAAGCATCCTTTATGTCCAGGGACACCATAAAGTCCCCTTCTTCCAGATTCGCTATCACTGCTCTGAGTGATTCCATCTTGAACTTGAATTTTTGTATGTACAGGTTCAAAGATTTCAGATTTAGAATAGGTCTTACCGAGCCGTCCGGCTTCGGTACCACAAATAGCGTGGAGTAATACCCCTTTTCCTGTTGTAGGAGGGGTACCTTGACTATCACCTGCTGAGAAAACAGCTTGTGAATGGCTTCCAATACCGTCGCCCTGTCTGAGGGAGACGTTGGCAAAGCAGACTTTAGGAACCGGCGAGGGGGAGACTTCTCGAATTCCAACCTGTAACCCTGAGATACTACCTGCAGGATCCAGGGGTCCACCTGTGAGCAAGCCCACTGCGCGCTGAAATTCTTGAGTCGACCCCCCACCGTTCCTGAGTCCGCTTGTAAAGCCCCAGCGTCATGCTGAGGGCTTTGCAGAACCCGCGGAGGGCTTCTGTTCCTGGGAAGGAGCTGCTTGCTGTCCTCTCTTACCCTTTCCTCTGCCTCGGGGCAGATATGACTGTCCTTTTGCCCGCTTCTTATAGGACCGAAAGGACTGCGGCTGAAAAGACGGTGTCTTTTTCTGTTGGGAGGGGGTCTGAGGTAAAAAGGTGGATTTCCCGGCAGTTGCCGTGGCCACCAAATCCGATAGACCGACGCCAAATAATTCCTCCCCTTTATACGGCAATACTTCCATATGCCGTTTGGAATCCGCATCACCTGACCACTGTCGTGTCCATAAACTTCTTCTGGCAGATATGGACATCGCACTTACTCTCGATGCCAGAGTGCAAATATCCCTCTGAGCATCTCGCATATAAAGAAAAGCATCCTTTAATTGCTCTAAAGTCTGTAAAATACTGTCCCTATCCAGGGTATCAATAGTTTCAGTCAGGGAATCCGACCAGACCACCCCAGCACTGCACATCCAGGCTGAGGCGATGGCTGGTCGCAGTATAACACCAGTATGTGTGTATATACTTTTTAGGGTAGTTTCCAGCCTTCTATCAGCTGGATCCTTGAGGGCGGCCGTATCGGGAGACGATAACGCCACTTGTTTTGATAAGCGTGTGAGCGCCTTATCCACCTTAGGGGGTGTTTCCCAGCGCGCCCTAACCTCTGGCGGGAAAGGGTATAATGCCAATAACTTTTTTGAAATTAGCACTTTTCTATCTGGTTTAACCCACGCTTCATCACATACATCATTCAATTCCTCTGATTCAGGAAAAACTACAGGTAGTTTTTTCACCCCCCACATAATACCCCTTTTTGTTGTACTTGTAGTATCAGAGATATGCAAAGCCTCCTTCATTGCCGTGATCATATAACGTGTGGCCCTACTGGAAAATACGTTTGTTTCTTCACCGTCGACACTAGATTCAGTGTCCGTGTCTGGGTCTGTGTCGACCGACTGAGGTAAAGGGCGTTTTACAGCCCCTGACGGTGTCTGAGACGCCTGGGCAGGTACTAACTGGTTTTCCGGCCGTCTCATGTCGTCAACTGATTTTTGTAATGTGCTGACATTATCACGTAATTCCATAAACAAAGCCATCCATTCCGGTGTCGACTCCCTGGGGGGTGACATCACCATTACCGGCAATTGCTCTGCCTCCACACCAACATCGTCCTCATACATGTCGACACACACGTACCGACACACAGCAGACACACAGGGAATGCTCTATTGAAGACAGGACCCCACTAGCCCTTTGGGGAGACAGAGGGAGAGTTTGCCAGCACACACCCAAGCGCTATAATATATATGGGAACAACCCTATATAAGTGTTGTATCCTTATAGCAGCTTAAATATAGTAATATCGCCAAAAAAAGTGCCCCCCCTCTCTGTTTTACCCTGTTTCTGTAGTGCAGTGCAGGGGAGAGTCCTGGGAGCCTTCCTCACAGCGGAGCTGAGCAGGAAAATGGCGCTGTGTGCTGAGGAGAATAAGCCCCGCCCCCTATTTCGGCGGGCTCTTCTCCGGAGTTTGTGAGATCTGGCAGGGGTTAAATACATCCATATAGCCTCAAGGGCTATATGTGATGTATTTTTTAGCCATAAAAAGGTATTATACATTGCTGCCCAGGGCGCCCCCCCAGCGCCCTGCACCCTCCGTGACCGCTGTGTGAAGTGTGCTGACGACAATGGCGCACAGCTGCAGTGCTGTGCGCTACCTCAGGAAGACTGAAAAGTCTTCTGCCGCCTGCTTCTGGACCTCTTCCATCTTCGGCATCTGTAAGGGGGGTCGGCGGCGCGGCTCCGGGACCGGACTCCATGGCTGGGCCTGTGTTCGATCCCTCTGGAGCTAATGGTGTCCAGTAGCCTAAGAACCCAATCCATCCTGCACGCAGGTGAGTTGACTTCTCTCCCCTAAGTCCCTCGATGCAGTGAGCCTGTTGCCAGCAGGACTCACTGAAAATAAAAAACCTAAAAACTTTTTCTAAGCAGCTCTTTAGGAGAGCCACCTAGATTGCACCCTGCTCGGACGGGCACAAAAACCTAACTGAGGCTTGGAGGAGGGTCATAGGGGGAGGAGCCAGTGCACACCACCTGATCCTAAAGCTTTATTTTTGTGCCCTGTCTCCTGCGGAGCCGCTAATCCCCATGGTCCTGACGGAGTCCCCAGCATCCACTAGGACGTTAGAGAAAATATAATAATGTAGAGCTCCTTACATGCATTTATTCAGGTAGTACATGTAATCCATTTCCCAATTTAATGGAAAGATTTATGACTGTTAGTGGTCGGAACGGGATGTAGTTATGGGGTAAATGTATGAAGCAGTGATAAGTGGAGAAGTGAGCCAGTGTTGAAGTTGTCCATGGCATACTATAAAATTATACAGAGCAGCTGATTGGTTGCCATGGGCAACTTCTCCACTTTTATCACTGCTTCATACATTTTCCCCTAAGTTACCAGAATGGACAGCTTCTAGAAAGCTACTAAGCAGCATGGTACATTTACTGTATGTCTATGTATGACGACATCCTCTTTAAACGTCTCACCTGATACTGAGCACAGTAGTGCAGTGTAGCGCTATAAGGAGGAGTTGGGACATCAATGTGACAGGCCACACTGCATTATTCAACTCTACTGATCAAGTAACTTTAACAGGAACTTGTTTTTCAGTCTGAGAGAAGCATAAATCAGTGATGGGCAACAGGCGGCCCCCCCAGCCCTTGCTTCCTGCTGGTCATAGGTCTTGTAGTTTGTAATGCTTATTTAAAAGCCCAGCAACTATCTCATTATACAGTAAAAAGGTAATAACAATAAAATAATGTGTGGCCTATCACAGGTATTAGTAATCAATAAGGACACCCCGTGTGCTATCACCTCCCACATCACTAAGGAATCCCCTTTCATGGACAGCAGCTGCTGCCGGCTGGCAATACACGAGTACACACATACAGGACAGGGGTTTGGGTGGATGTATTCCTGCCATTAAAGAACCGTCCAGAGCAGCACAGTCTCTCGCCGTCTGGTGTGGAACTATACTGTAGGTCCAAGCATGACCTAGCAACCTTTACTTTGTCCGGCTGCATAATGGGCCCTTGTAGCCCCAGAACAACCACATGCTGCCTTCCAGCCAGGCAGCTCTATAATGACCCCTGTCACCGGACCAGCAAGGGGGATTCTCCGCATACCTGGCTGACTCCTCTCCTGTATACCTCCCCGGCTTCCTCCAAGCCTGCCATGGGACCACTCCACATGCAACCCGCAGCAGCCTGAGCCAGGATCCGTTCTACGTCATCACCGCTCAGCTCCGGATGTCAGCGCCGCTGGGTAGACTCATACACAGCGCCCTCTAGGGGACGTGTCCTGCGCGTCATCCAGCGCAGACAGACCGCTCAGCTGCCAGTAGCATATACTATGGGCAGATCTACCCACTGTATTCAGCAATGAGCAACAACTGTTTTATTCACTAGCAAAGGCCAGAACAGACATCTCTGTGACATACTGCATCTAGCCATGCTCTAGTCTCTCCATGACTTCCGAAATTTTGTCTATGAGAGATTTTGACTGAACGTTTTCCCTTGAACTGGAAGTAGGAGATTTTGGACTAACTTTACCTGCGATTTTGACTAAAGGGGTCATACCGACCCGATCGCACGCTGCAGTTTTTCGCAGCGGTGCAATCGGGTCTGAACTGCGCATGCGCCGCGACCACCGCAATGCACAGGCGTGTCACTGCCCGCTGACGGGAAACGCCGGGCAGCGTGGGACCTTACAAAGGTGATTAACAGCAAAAAGGTGTTTCTGGGTGGCAACTGACCGTTTTCTGGGAGTGCCGTGAAAAACGCAGGCATGTCCAGGCGTTTGCAGGGCAGGTGTCTGACGTCAGGCTGAAGTGATCGCTGTGGCTGAGTAATGGGCCCTACACACTGGCAGATAACACAGAACGATATGAACGTTCATATCATTCAGTGTGTAGGCACCAACGATGAGCGATGCGCGGCCCTGCGCTCGGTCATCATTGGTGCCCCGTCGCTTATGCATGCAGGCCAATATGGACAATCTCGTCCATATTAGCATGCACTGCTATGGAGCCGGGTGAAACTTCACTCCCCCCCGCCGCGGGGTATAAGTTCAGAGCTACTCAGAAACTGCACAAAAACTTTTTGCACAGCTCCCCTGCACAAGCGATCACACACTTGCTATGCTAAAATACGCTCCCCCATTGGGGGGTCATTCCGAGTTGATCACTAGCTGCCGTTTTTCGCAGTGTAGCGATCAGGCTAAAAATCGTCATTTCTGCGCATGCATATGCACCGCAATGCGCAGCCGCGTCGTACAGGTACAATGAGCATCGTGGGTTTGCACAGAGTCTAACAAACATTCCTGTCGCACAGCCGAACGCAGGAAGATTGACATGAAGTGGGCGTTTCTGGGTGGCAACTGACCGTTTTCAGGGAGTGTTTGGAAAAACGCAGGCGTGGCTGAAAAAACGCAGGCGTGGCTGGGAGTTTGCTGGGCCGGTGTGTGACATCAAAAGCCGCCCCTCCATCGTTAGAATCAACGCACACGAAGAGTAACTACAGGGCTGGTCTTGTTTTGCACAAAAAGATTTTGCAGGCACTCTGCTGCACAAGCGTTTGCACTTCTGAAAGCGAAAATACACTCCCCAGTGGGCGGCGGCAATGCGTTTGCACGGCTGCTAAAAACTGCTAGCGAGCGATCAACTCGGAATGACCCCCACAGAGACAGCCCTCGCTGCTGGGAGCTGAGCTCTCAGGTTGTCAGGGGGCGGAAGCAAGCTCGGACAGAAGGAAGAGACAGGAAAAGCTCTACTTCGGAGGAGTAGAGGTGACAGGGAGTGTGTAAGTTTGTCACTTTCTTCCTCACATCCCTATGTATAGCCCTCTCCTTTATCTCTACCTCTGTATAACACTCTCCCCTCTCTCTTATCTCTCCTTCTGTATAAAACTCTCCCCATCTTATCTCTCCCCCTGAATAACACTCTCCCCATCTTACAGTATCTCTCTCCCTGTATAACACACTGCCCTACCTCTCCCCCCTGTATAACACTCTCCCCTACCTTATCTCTCCCCCTGTATAACACTCTCCCCTACCTTATCTCTCCCCCTATATAACACTCTCCCCTACCTTATCTCTTACTCTGTATAACACTCTCCCTTATCTTTTCTCTCCCCCTGTATAACACCCTCTCCTTCCTCCTCGCTCCTTCTGTATTACACCCTCTTTCCTTCTCTCTACCTCTGTATAACACCCTCTCCTTCCTCCTCGCTCCATCTGTATAACTCTCTCTTCTTCCTCACATCTCCCTCTGTATAATACACTCTCCTTCCTCTTCTTTCCTTCTGTATAACACTCTCTATTTCCTCTTCCCTCCCTCCGTATAACAATCTTCTTCCTTGTATCTCTCTCTTTATAACACTCCTTCCTCTTCTCTCCCTCTATAATACTCTCTCCTTCCTCTTCTTTTCCTCTATATAACACCCTCTTGTTCCTCCTCGCTCCGTCTGTATAACAATCTCTCCTTCTTCCTTGCTACCTCCGTATAACACTCTTCTTCCTTGTATTTCTCTCTGTATAACACTCTCTCCTTACTCTTCTCTCCCTCTGTATAACACTCTCTCCTTCCTCTTCTCTCCTTCTGTATAGCACTCTCTCCTTCCACTTCTCTCCCTCTGTATAACACCCTTTCCTTCCTCCATGCTCCCTCCGTATAACACTCTCTTCCTCGTATTTCTCTCTGTATAACGCTCTCTCCTTCCTCTTCTCTCCCTCTGTATAACGCTCTCTCCTTCCTCTTCTCTCCCTCTGTATAACACCCTCTCCTTCCTCCTTGCTTCCTCTGTATAACACTCTTATTTCTTGTATATCTCTCTGTATAACACTCTCTCCTTCCTCTTCTCTCCCTCTGTATAACACCCTCTCCTTCCTCCGCGCTCCCTCCGTATAACTCTCTTCCTCTTCTCTCCCTCTGTATAACATCCTCTCCTTCCTCCTCGCTCCCGTCTGTATAACAGCGCCACCTTTGCCCCGGATCGAATGCTCCGCCCCCCCTGCAGTGTCGCCAGGGAGAAACATGATGACATGGGGGCTTGAAGAGGAGGCATTCCAGCTCCCAGTGCAGCAGCAGCCCAGCGAGTCCGGAGTCAGACCTCCGGTGACCTTTTCCCCACCTGCCCTCAGTCACAGAGCTTGGGCTGGTGAGTGATGCTTAAAACAAGAATGTTATTTTATATTTCTCTAACTGGTGTAATGTGTAAAAGGGGGCGCTTCCTGGTGTAATGTGTAAAAGGGGGCTCTACCTGGTTCAATGTGTAAAATGGAGCTCTACCTGGCATAATGTGTGACAGGGGCTCTACCTAGCGGAATGTGTCAGTGATCGCGCTGAGCCAATAAAAAAAGTGGGTCCCAGGGACCCTTCACTTTTAAAAATTTGGGTCCTACCGGTCTTTTTCTGGGTCCCATCGGAATGAAGGTTCTTATTAATCTTCATCTTGTTTGGACACTACAAAAGTGTTGCAAGATGGGGGGATGGGGTGACAATGCTGCTGGGCTGTGTAGCATGCAGGACACCCTGCACCAGAGCTGTAACTAGACATTTTGGTGCCCTTAGGCAGAAAGTGAATTGGTGTTCCACCTCTCAGATCATAAAGTATAGGTAGTGTGCGCCGTAGGCGCGTTGCAAAATTTTAGGGGCGTGGCTTCATAGGGAAGGGGCGTGACCACATAATAGTGTCAATTCACATTACACCACACAGTAGTGCCGCTTAGACACATTGCACCAGGTAGAACCTCCTATGCACACTGCGCCAGGTAGAGCGCGTTATACACTTTGCTCCAGGTACAGCACGTCATACACTTTGCTCCAGGTACAGCACGTCATACACTATGCTCCAGGTACAGCACGTTATACACTTTGCTCCAGGTACAGCACGTCATACACTTTGCTCCAGGTACAGCACGTCATACACTTTGCTCCAGGTACAGCATGTCATACACTTTGCTCCAGGTAGAGGACTTATACAAATTGCACCAGGTAGAGCACGTTATACACATTGCGCCAGGTAGAGCACGTTATCATACACATTGCGCCAGGTAGAACACGTTATACACAATGTGCCCGGTACAGCACGTTATTATACACATTGCGCCAGGTAGAGCACGTTATACACAATGCGCCTGGTAGAGCACGTTATTATACACATTGCGCCCGGTAGAGCACGTTATTATACACATTACGCCAGGTAGAGCACGTTATTATACACATTGCGCCCGGTAGAGCACGTTATTATACACATTACGCCAGGTAGAGCACGTTATTATACACATTGCGCCAGGTAGAGCACGTTATCATACACATTGCGCCAGGTAGAACACGTTATACACAATGCGCCCGGTACAGCACGTTGTTGTACACATTGCACCAGGTAGAGCACGTTATACACAATGCGAATGGTAGAGCACGTTATTATGCACATTGCGCCAGGTAGAACACTGAGGCACATTGCAGTAACCACTTATGACCTCCAGTTGCGCGGGGCTCTGAGACACTGGATGGGGTGCAATACAATGCAGATAGATGGGATCTGATCTCAATAACTGTCAGGCTGCACCGACGGACGCTACCCCTCTGCCCTGAAGCTCCAATATGTTACGTTCCTGGTGCTCAGAACAAGAGAGATGTTGCGTAGTGAGTCCAGAGCACCAGGACGTGACGCTGAAATAAGGTGTGGTATGGAAATAGCCCCTAGCAGCCTACCTCCATTGTTTCACCCGTGTGGTCAATTCACGCCTGCGTGACTATGGTTTCTTGGGCCCACGGCAGCCGCGTTTGAAGGGCGGATTAGGTCTGCCCAACTCCGATGCCCCCAGGTCTTAGAGTGAGACAAGGCGTGAACCGAGACAGGATAATAACAAGGGGACCTATAACTAAAGCAAACAGAAGGCTAGGGGCTACTAATAACCCTAAAACTAAATATATGTGCGGCACGCCGCCAAAGGAAAAGAACAACAAAAGTTACCACTGTCCACACCCCCACACGGCACCGTCGTGTACCGGGGAGGACAGTGAAAAGCGGAAACCTCCGCAAAAACACCAGTACAAAACAAACGCAAGGACTAAGCGGCCTAGAAGCCGCTACTTACGAAACCGGGAGAGAACCCCCAGATGACTGCAACAGGTTCACTTGGACTGGAAGGATTCCCAGGACCGGCTTCAGAACTCCAGGACTCAGGAGCACAGGGAGCAGGATCGACCAGATACAGCAGACTAGGAACAAACTTTGCAAGGCAGGAACAGCATACAGGAAGCTATCACCGGCGAGGCTGCAGTGTGCTGGCTCCCATAAGAAGGCTGCCTTCCGAGAAAAAAAAATTTCAGATAGGCCCCGACGCACATGCACTTTTAAGGTGGGAGATGAGGTGTGGTTGTCAACCCGCAACATCAAGCTCCGACAACCCTCGGCTAGATTGGGACCCAAATTTATTGGACCGTTCCTTATCGTAAAGAAGGTCAATCCAGTTGCTTTTCGGCTACGCTTGCCTAAATCACTCAAAATTGGCAATACTTTTCACTGTTCCCTTTTGAAGCAATATATTTCTTCCAGGAGATTCCCTCGGAAAACTTCCCAGGGTAGACCTCCGGTGGATGTTCAGGGGCAACAAGAGTTCCTGGTGGAGAAGGTTTTAGATTCCAAAGTCTCTCGGGCCGGCTTTATTTTTTGGTTCACTGGAAAGGCTATGGCCCGGAAGAAAGGTCTTGGGTCCTGGATAACAATTTACATGCCCCTAAACTTAAGAGATTATTCTTTCAGGAATTTCCTCAGAAACCCGGCTTTAGGGGTTCTTTAACCCCTCCTCAAGGGGGGGTACTGTTAGGTGCCGCGGTCCGCGGTGCCTCTCGGTCTGCTACCGAGCGACGCTCCCTGCCGCTGCACCTCCCTCGCTGCCCGCCCGGCGCCTAGCAACGCCAGGACGCCGTGCTGTTAGGGTCTCCTGCCCTGTGCTGCCACGTCGTCATGGCAACCGGGAGACAAGTGCTAGCGGAGTAACCTGAGCGCAGCTGATACTCCGGTTCGGGTCTTTTGCTGTGCAGTGGTTACAGGCTCTGTGCACGGCAGGGGATCCGGTGCTGGTTTTTGTGCTCACAGTCTGTGAGGTCTGAGTGGGGCGTGGACAGCACCTGCTATATAAGGCCTCTTCTCAGGTTAAGCAGAGGCTGCTGAATATGTTATGCACACCAGTGCCTGCAGGAATGTACTGGTGTCTGAACTGTTATGCACACCAGTGCCTGCAGGAATGTACTGGTGTCTGAACTGTTATGCACACCAGTGCCTGCAGGAATGTACTGGTGTCTGAACAGATAGGGATGCAAAACAAATGAACTCACAGACAGACTGGGGAATATGACATTACGTACACAGAAGGTGATAGGGTAACAAAATAAACACAAAGTGAACAGAGAAGCCCAGAGGCTAAGAAACTGGGTGTCTCCCTAGTATTAAGAATGCTCAGATGGAAAAAGCAAGATGTTGTGTTTTAATACGTAGAGAACCCGAAATGCTGTTGCTAAGGGCAACAGCAAAACCCTAAAGGGTTACCAACGGGTGTGGCAGTAAACTCCTTGGTCAGAGATGGAATGATAGACACAAGGAGAGTCTCCACAATCCTAATCCTCACTTGCAGTGCACAGGTTCAGCTTACTGCCACTAAACTGACACCTGAACACCTTGCACAGTGAGACAGGATTTAGGCAGGCAAGTCTGAGAATACAGCCGCAAACTTGCTAAGTTCACAGAGTAGCAAAAGAACCCCAGCAAGTTAAACGACTGACTCCAGTCTTACTGCTAGGTCTGGATTGGCAGAGTGTAGTACCAAATCCCAAGGCCTATATGCAGTAAGCAACAACAAATACAAAGCTACACAGTACTGGCTAACTTTCAGGAACTAACTAACCAACAAAGATTCAGCAGCATCTGCTTAACCTGAGAATAGGCCTTATATAGCAGGTGCTGTCCACGCCCCACTCAGACCTCACAGACTGTGAGCACAAAAACCAGCACCGGATCCCCTGCCGTGCACAGAGCCTGTAACCACTGCACAGCAAAAGACCCGAACCGGAGTATCAGCTGCGCTCAGGTTACTCCGCTAGCACTTGTCTCCCGGTTGCCATGACGACGTGGCAGCACAGGGCAGGAGACCCTAACACGTGCGTACTGTAGCCGCCGGGTCCCTGGCAACGCTAGGACGTCGGGCGTCCACAGCCACCGGGTCCATGGCAACGGGGTCGCCATTGGCGGACCGCGTTCCCCGTTGCCAGATAAAACTGGATTAGTTGTTCGTGCAGCAGGGCAGCTGCACGGCAACTATTAATTAGGGTCTGGGGGCTCAATTTTAATAGCAAGCTCCATGAGTTTATCTAAAGTCTCAGGAGCGGGGTACTGAAGGAGACTGTCTTTGATAACTTCGGACAAACCGAGGTGAAACTGACTGCGCAGGGCCAGGTCGTTCCAGCCACAGCCGTTCAACCAACGGCGAAATTCGGTACAATACACCTCTGCGGGATTTTTCCACTGTTTAAGTGCACGCAGGTGACTCTCAGCCGACGCTTCCCTATCAGGGTCGTCATACAAAAGGCCTAAGGACTTAAAAAAGGCATCTACAGATAGCAAGGCTGCGTCATCGACTTTTAGCCCAAAAGCCCAGGTTTGCGGATCGCCTTGTAGTAATGACATCACAATCCCGACCCGTTGAAACTCAGTACCAGAGGATCGGGGCCTTAAACGAAAATAAAGTTTACAAGCTTCCTTGAAATTAAAAAAATCCTTTCGGTTACCCAAAAAACGGTCGGGAAGATGCATCTTTGGTTCTGGAATCATACTCGGGGAGGCTCGCAAAAGATCTTCCTGCAATCTCACCCGAAGAGTAAGATCCTGAACCATCTGAGTTAGTTCCTGAATCTGGTTGGCCAAAAGCTGGCTGGGATTCGGTCCTAATACTGCCGGATTCATGAGGCCGAATTTCAAGGCCCACCAAATACAAATAACTCTTTATTCTTTTTGTGGCCGGTGATAATGTTACGTTCCTGGTGCTCGGAACAAGAGAGGTGTTGCGTAGTGAGTCCAGAGCACCAGGACGTGACGCTGAATTAAGGTGTGGTATGGAAATAGCCCCTAGCAGCCTACCTCCATTGTTTCACCCGTGTGGTCAGTTCACGCCTGCGTGACTATGGTTTCTTGGGCCCACGGCAGCCGCGTTTGAAGGACGGATTAGGCCTGCCCAAGTCCGATGCCCCCAGGTCTTAGAGTGAGACAAGGCGTGAACCGAGACAGGATAATAACAAGGGGACCTCTAACTAAAGCAAACAGAAGGCTAGGGGCTACTAATAACCCTAAAACTAAATATATGTGCTTCACGCCGCCAAATGAAGAGAACAACAAAAGATACCACTGTCCACACCCCCACACGGCACCGTCGTGTACCGGGGAGGACAGTGAAAAGCGTAAACCTCCGCAAAAACACCAGTACAAAACAAACGCAAGGACTAAGCGGCCTAGGCCGCAACACGCGGCAGAAGCCGCTACTCACGAAACCGGGAGAGAACCCCAATAAGCGAGAACCCCCAGATGATTGCAACAGGTTTACTTGGACTGGAAAGATTCCCAGGACTGGCTTCAGAATTCCAGGACTCAGGAGCACAGGGAGCGGGATCGACCAGATACAGCAGACTAGGAACAAACTTTGCAAGGCAGGAACAGCATACAGGAATCTATCACCGGCGAGGCTGCAGTGTGCTGGCTCCCATAAAAAGGCCCTGCTGGCCAATGACAGGAGGGCCAGCAAGACCAGCCCCCAGACCCTAATTAATAGTTGCCGTGCAGCTGCCCTGCTGCACGAACAACTAATCCAGTTTTATCTGGCAACGGGGAACGCGGTCCGCCAATGGCGTCCCCGTTGCCATGGACCCGGCGGCTGTGGACGCCCGGCGTCCTAGCGTTGCCAGGGACCCGGCGGCTACAGTACGCACGGCGTCCTGGCGTTGCTAGGCGCCGGGCGGGCAGCGAGGGAGGTGCGGCACCCGTGAGCATCGCTCAGAAGCAGACCGAGCGGCGCCGCAGACCGCGGCACCTAACACAATACTGTCTGTCTGCAGTGAATCAAAGCAGTACAGCCCCAGGTGCTGGGAGGCCGACTGCACGAAGGGTCCGTTTGACACATGTGGCTCCGCCCCAGCAGCGACTCACTGACACTCACCATTTTTTCTGACAGCACAGTGCAGTGAGTGCACTGGCACAAGTAGCCAGCCGGTGCCTGTAGTGGCCGCAGCCTGGAGGGAGGAGCTCTATGTGAAATCGCAAGCAGAGGCTGTTCTCTGATAAGAAGGAGCTCCTCCAATCGCTTCCCCTGATGTGCTGGCCACTGCTAAATATACCGACGATCAGTTACAACTGTGTCAAAGTAGTGGAGCCCCAGGTGCAATGGGAAAGTCAGTGTCACACTGCACAGTTGTACTGATTACCGGTATATTTAGCAGTGGCCAGCCTGCGGCGGCGGCCAGATCCGGAGCGGTACTCACCGTCACAGAGGAGGGTGCGGTGCCTGGTGTGCGTGGCCAGTCTGCCAGCCCTGCAGCACAGATTCATGTGCTGACGGCGGAGCCGAGGTCAGCGCGCAGAGGGGAGCAGGATTCAAAGCGGTGGACTGGCGGGAGACACTGCAGGCTGTGATTGGTTGGAGACTACAGGAGGTGATTGGCTGAGGAAACAGCCAGTCACCTCCTGCGTTCCGCTGACTGGCTTACAACATGCAAACACATATTCAGATGAGCGCGTCCTGTGGGACCCGCTCATCTTCTAAATGTGAGTCCCGGGCGGCTATTTCTGGGTAAAATACGCGCCATAGCGCGTTTTTGCGAACACTGTGTGTAAAAGGGGCTCTACCTGGTGCAGTGTGCGTAAGTGGTGTTACTGTGCGGCGTAATTTGAGTAACGGAGACTACTGTGCAGCGTAAAATGAATTGGTATATTCTTGTGATTATGCCCCTTCCCCACGAAGCCATGCCCCTATATTTTTGGCGCACACCTACAACGTGCACTGGCACACCTACAACGTGTACTGTTTTAAATATTATTTTTTGGGGGGAGGGTTGCCGATGCTGCTTCTTGTACACATCACTAAAATGTCTAGTTACGGCACTGGGTGTATACTAGGTATGCAGGTAACACTGGTAGGGTGTGTACTAGTAGGTTGCCCATATTATCCCTTTAACCAGGGATACTCATTAATTACACAGGTTCTGTGGCTGTCTGACTACAAGCCTGTATTTCACCTGGTTAAAAGCAGCCACAGAACCTGTGTAATTCATGAGTGTCCCAGGTTAAAGGGATAATATGGTCAGCCTAATACTAGCTACTCCGGTAACAATCACACTGGAAGAAGGGTATATACTACTAGGGATGCAAGTAACACTCAGCACTGGAAGGGTGTATACTACTAGGGATGCAAGTAACACTCAGCACTGGAAGGGTATATACTAGGGAAGCAGGTAAAACACAGCACTGAAAGGGAGTATAGAGAGTGAGTGAATAAATAAGTATACTGCTGGGAAGCAGCACAGCCCTGCCTGGAGATTACTACGGAACACTGCAGGAAAAGCGGTTGACCTGTCTGCACTCTGCATGGCCTCTGCAGTGTACGGCAAATGTACAGCTCACTATCTCTATATACTGCTTACTACGTCTCCTGTCCATAGTTACACCCGGGGGGAGCTGCACAGCACAGCTGGTAGTAAGTAATTAGTGCTCCTGCTGTAAGGAGCACAATGCAAGTGACACAAGGGCAGGACTTGCTGCATGTCAGAGACTTTCTCATCCTAACTCCAAGTACAAACACTCACACGGCGTTTAACAACAGGCATGTGATAGAATGACCAGGAAGGAGGAGGGGAGGAGCTAAGCACAATCCAGGGTAACACAGGACGGCTTCAATCATGAAGCTTCCGTCCCAGCCAGACAGAGCTGGGGCGCCCCCTGCTGTCCACACACAGTACCTGCATGTAAATTGCCCCCATACAATCTGCTAATATTCAAACAATTGGGAAGGGGTTAGGTTTGGGAGATCGCTGGTCACCATACTGATGCCGGGATCCCGGTGTCCACATTGCCCCATGTGGGCTTGCTTCGCTCTCCATGCAGCAGGCTCGGTGGCTCGCTGCACTCGCCACTGGTTCTTTTCCCACTCTATGGGTGTCATGGACATCCACGAGTGGGAATAGTCCCTGTCAGTCAGCATGCCGACTGTCAGGTTTTCCCCCGCTCGGGGTTCCAGCGCCAGGATCACATAGCCACATCCCTTGGGCAGATGTATTAACGTGGAGAAGGGTATAAAGAAGTGATAAACTAGTGATAAGCGCAAGGTGATAACGCACCTACCAATCATTGCGGATTTTAAAAATGACAATTGGGAGCTGACTGGCTGGTGCGTTATCACCTTGAGCTTATCACTTCTTTATCCTTTCTCCAGGCTTAAGACATCTGTCCCAGACTGTCCCAAATATATTAAGCCATAAAAAGTGATAAGTTTAGAAAGGTAAAGATTGATAAAGTGCCAGCCAATCAGCTTCCTGTCATTTTTTCAAACACAGTATGTGACATAGCAGTTAGGAAGCGGATTGGCTTGTACTCAACACTCTTTATCCATCTCCACTCTATCACTTTCTAAGGCTTAATACATTTGGGTCTATGTTTACAAAAAATCTTCATGAAATTCTAAGAAATCGCTATGAAACCCGGTTATGAGTAGTTCTGGGTGTATGTACTGTGGACATGAAGTTCCTACTTATACAGGACTATTTGTAAATTAAAACAAGAAGTTATGCTTAGTAGTTATATATAAGGAGAGTATCATATTCATGTTTATGTTATGAGACCTATTGCAGTGCAGCTCATGGAAAGTATCATTATTATTAACATACATTGTGGCAATGAGGAATTATCTTCTGGATTTATCAAGATTAGTGACTCCCATAGGAACCTGTCCCAACGAAGAGCTTGGCCTGCAGAATTAACTATCGCCAGGATGGATTCGTGTGGAACAAATACAAATGGATACTACTTAATGGGACTAATTCAGAGTTGATCGTAGCAGCAAATTTGTTAGCAGTTGGGCAAAACCATGGGGGTAATTCCAAGTTGATCGCAGCAGGAATTTTGTTAGCAGTTGGGCAAAACCATGTGCACTGCAGGGGAGGCAGATATAACATGTGCAGAAAGAGTTAGATTTGGGTGGGTTATTTTATTTCTGTGCAGGGTAAATACTGGCTGCTTTATTTTTACACTGCAAATTAGATTTCAGATTGAACACACCACACCAGGGCTGGCTCCAGGCCTACTAGCACCCTGAGCGAAAACATGTAAAAGCGCCCCCCCCCCTCCATGCGCGCGCTCTCCAGGGAAAGTGGGTGTGGCCTCTTGGAAAGTGGGCGTGGCCTCATAACTTCATATTATTAGACTATAAATAAATATGTTTTCACACCCCCTCTACGCACACAATTAGCAGCCTTACACATAACAGCCACAGTAGTGTTCCTTACACACAATGTCTCCAGTATAGTGTCAGATACACATAATGTCTCCAGTATAGTGCCAGATACACAAGTGCAGTGCCAGATAGACATGATATGCCCCCCAGCAGTGCCAGCTACACACAATATGCCCCCCAGCAGTGCCAGCTACACGATAGTGTTCACTTTTTAGGGCAGAGAGGGCACATTTTTAAGTTAGGAGGGCAAAATGATGTACATACTGTAATGCTTGGTGCTCATCTACCTACATGGTAAAGCACGGACAGTGCGCGGAGAAGGCGCGCATCAAAAATTTAGGGGCGTTGCTTCGTGGGGAAGGTGCGTGGCCACATAATAGTGACAATTCGCATTACACCACACAGTAGTGCAGTTAATACACACTGCACCAGGTAGAACCTCCTAGACACTTTGCGCCAGGCAGAGCACGTTAGACACTTTGCGCCAGGCAGAGCATGTTAGACACTTTGCGCCAGGCAGAGCATGTTAGACACTTTGCGCCAGGCAGAGCACGTTAGACACTGATAAAGTCAAATATTACCTATGAACATAAGCTATATACTAATACCGTGGAGCCGTAATGGCCGCTAAACCACGTGCACGTGCGCCGCATTCTGTACGCTGTTTGCGTACAAAGAACTGTACGTGGTACGCACGTTGCGTACACACGCTGCGCTGAGTGTACGGAATACACTCAGCGAGCGTACACACAGTTGATGACCTTTAAACCTTTTAAATGAACGCTGTAAGGGTATGCTTATACTGTAAACCTTGGCAATGTAAAACCACAATGATGTAATGCTTAAACCTTTAACGATGTGAATAAGGTATGAGCGGTTAATACGCTAAGAGAGACCCTTTATAATAACTGGTGAAACACACAAGACCTGGTAAGGTTCCAACACCTTCGTAGAAGATTCTATAGTATAAAAAGGGGAAAACAGTTACAGCTTATACACTACAGACCTAACATCAATATCTAAACAGAATAACAAGAAATAAATGTGAACAATAGCGAACGATCGCAAACAGAACAAACACAAAGAGAATAAATGGCAAACACTTAAAAGATAACAAAATGAGAACGAATGGCGTACACAAAGAATAACAAAATGGCTACAGAGAAACTTACACACGTGGGAATGATTTGCAAGCGCGTTCTGGAAACCAGCCCTCAGCCTTCACCGTGAAAACCTTGCAGAGAGAGTGAGTGCTGGTCCCGCAATGGTGGCCTTTATATACACAGCATACAGTACAATACAATGGTCCCTACAATCTCATTGTTCATTGGACACAGGAATGTGTCTCTGCATTATAACAAAAGGTCATAGGTGGATTCGAACAGGTGGGCTGTGTCTATTTCCAACTGCTAAGGTGGGAGGTATCCTCAGGATTCCCGCCGCATGGATAATGAACCGCAAATATAGTAAATGTCTATAAACTACTTTGATACATAACTATACGCAGGAGCGAACAATCTCTTCCTAACCAACACCGATATGTTACTAATAAAATACTCTACAGCTGGATACTAAACACCACCGTTCAACCTTTGTCTGACCCTTCATATCATGCAAAGAGGAATCCCCATGTCCACGAACCATTTACACTAAACATACTTGCTGACATTGTTAAGGGAAACACTATCTATAAAACACACTATTTAGGTTAAATATGATATAAACGAGTCGCCCGCTACAAGCTCACAAACTCTACCGTAAATACGCATATCACGCGCGTAATCGCCGGAGCGAGTTTACACAATTTGCGGACATGTGCACGCACGGCAGACTGAATGCACGAGCAGCGGGCATGTGCATTGGGGTTAGTACAAGGCATTGTGAATCACGATATTTTTCGACTTTGACAGTCCACCCTTTGGCAGTCACCAATAACTGCCACTTTCTAAACAATTCAAGCAGAAAAATATATATGTTATCATGAAATACCTCATTATGATTGGGAGTAGGGAGGAGAGGAGGAGGTGGGAAATGTATGACCTAGTGGGATAGTAAAAGCATGTGTGTATGAAATCCATGTCTGAGGGGTCATGTATCATCGTGCCGTACGTGTTCTAAACCAAGCTTCGAGGTATTGCGAAGTATACATTGAATCCTTCTCATCCCGTATTAAGGGTCTGTAAATGGGCTAACAAACTCTACCGAGCTCTTTTCGGCTTTTAGTTCCAACAAATGGGGTGCACATTAGTTGATGATACATGAAGGGGGAGAATATGTGAGTACTAATATATGTGCCTATATTACCTGTCGACTATGTGTGTCACTACCTGAAGATAGTAGAGATGAAGATAAGAAACATGCGTTATAAATGCAGTCGTATGATCATGTATGTGGTCATCTTTGGGTGTCTTGTTGAAGTCTTGTCTGATGTCTTGTCTGATGTTTTGTCTCTTTACTGTATCTTTGCTGTAAATGGCAAGCAAAGCTCTTCAAGTGTCCATAAAAAATTACAGTCTCTAAAACTCATCAATTGTCGGTGAAACAGTTCATCAATGGTCTGTATGAAGGGTCATCAAATTCTTCTTCCAAGTGGATGTCTTTGTACCTTGGAGAAAACCAAAGGAGAAACGGGTGAAAGAAACGGACCGTGGAATCACATTTTCTCTGACGTCCTAGTGGATGCTGGGGACTCCGTAAGGACCATGGGGAATAGCGGCTCCGCAGGAGACTGGGCACAAAAGTAAAGCTTTAGAACTACCTGGTGTGCACTGGCTCCTCCCCCTATGACCCTCCTCCAAGCCTCAGTTAGATTTTTGTGCCCGAACGAGAAGGGTGCACACTAGGTGGCTCTCCTGAGCTGCTTAGTGAAAAGTTTAGTTTTAGGTTTTTTATGTTCAGTGAGACCTGCTGGCAACAGGCTCACTGCATCGAGGGACTAAGGGGAGAAGAAGCGAACTCACCTGCGTGCAGAGTGGATTGGGCTTCTTAGGCTACTGGACATTAGCTCCAGAGGGACCGATCACAGGCCCAGCCATGTATAGGTCCCAGAGCCGCGCCGCCGGCCCCCTTACAGAGCCAGAAGACAGAAGAGGTCCGGAAAATCGGCGGCAGAAGACGTCCTGTCTTCAACAAGGTAGCGCACAGCACTGCAGCTGTGCGCCATTGCTCTCAGCACACTTCACACTCTGGTCACTGAGGGTGCAGGGCGCTGGGGGGGGGGCGCCCTGAGACGCAATAAAAACACCTTGGATGGCAAAAAATGCATCACATATAGTTCCTGGGCTATATGGATGAATTTAACCCCTGCCAGAATACACAGAAAAACGGGAGATAAGGCCGCCGAGAAGGGGGCGGAGCCTATCTCCTCAGCACACTGGCGCCATTTTCCCTCACAGCTTCGTTGGAGGGAAGCTCCCTGGCTCTCCCCTGCAGTCACTACACTACAGAAAGGGTTAAAAAAGAGAGGGGCACTAATTACGCGCAGTATTAAAAATACAGCAGCTATAAGGGGAAAAACACTTATATAAGGTTATCCCTGTATATATATAGCGCTCTGGTGTGTGCTGGCAAACTCTCCCTCTGTCTCCCCAAAGGGCTAGTGGGGTCCTGTCCTCTATCAGAGCATTCCCTGTGTGTGTGCTGTGTGTCGGTACGTTTGTGTCGACATGTATGAGGAGAAAAATGATGTGGAGACGGAGCAGATTGCCTGTAATAGTGATGTCACCCCCTAGGGGGTCGACACCTGAGTGGATGAACTGTTGGAAGGAATTACATGACAGTGTCAGCTCTGTATAAAAGACAGTGGTTGACATGAGACAGCCGGCTACTCAGCTTGTGCCTGTCCAGACGTCTCATAGGCCGTCAGGGGCTCTAAAGCGCCCGTTACCTCAGATGGCAGATATAGACGCCGACGCGGATACTGACTCCAGTGTCGACGGTGAAGAGACAAATGTGACTTCCAGTAGGGCCACACGTTACATGATTGAGGCAATGAAAAATGTTTTACACATTTCTGATAATACGAGTACCACCAAAAAGGGGTATTATGTTCGGTGAGGAAAAACTACCTGTAGTTTTCCTGAATCTGAGAAATTAAATGAGGTGTGTGATGATGCGTGGGTTTCCCCCGATAACAACTGATAATTTCTAAAATGTTATTGGCATTATATCCTTTCCCGCCAGAGGTTAGGGTGCGTTGGGAAACACCCCCTAGGGTGGATAAAGCGCTCACACGCTTGTAAGAACAAGGGCTCTACCCTCTCCTGAGATGGCCGCCCTTAAGGATCCTGCTGATAGAAAGCAGGAGGGTATCCTAAAATGTATTTACACACATACTGGTGTTATACTGCGACCAGCAATCGCCTCAGCCTGGATGTGCAGTGCTGGGTTGGCGTGGTCGGATTCCCTGACTGAAAATATTGATACCCTAGATAGGGACAGTATATTATTGCCTATAGAGCATTTAAAAGATGCATTTCTATATATGCGTGATGCACAGCGGAATATTTGCCGACTGGCATCAAGTCTAAGTGCGTTGTCCATTTCTGCCAGTAGAGGGTTATGGACACGACAGTGGTCAGGTGATGCGGATTCCAAACGGCATTTGGAAGTATTGCCTTATTAAGGGGAGGAGTTATTTGGGGTCGGTCTTTCAGACCTGGTGGCCACGGCAACAGCTGGGAAATCCACGTTTGTACCCCAGGTCGCCTCTCAACATAACAAGCGGGCAAAAGGTTCCTCATTTCTGCCCCGTGACAGAGGGAGAGGAAAAAGGCTGCGGAAATCAGCCAGTTCCCAGGAACAGAAGCCCTCTCCCGCCTCTGCCAAGCCCTCAGTATGACGCTGGGGCTTTACAAGCAGAATCAGGCACGGTGGGGGCCCGTCTCAATGAATTTCAGCGTGCAGTGGGCTCACTCGCAATTAGACCCCTGGATCCTTTAGGTGATATCTCAGGGGTACAAATTGGAATTCGAGACGTCTCCCCCTCGCCGTTTCCTAAAGTCGGCTTTACCGATGTCTCCCTCTGACAGGGAGGCAGTTTTGGAAGCCATTCACAAGCTGTATTCCCAGCAGGTGATAATCAAGGTACCCCTCCTGCAACAGGGAACGGGGTATTATTCCACACTGTTGTGGTACCGAAGCCGGACGGCTCGTGAGACCGATTCTAAATCTAAAATCTTGAACACTTACATACGGAGGTTCAAATTCAAGATTGAGTCACTCAGAGCAGTGATTGCGAACCTGGAAGAAGGGGACTACATGATGTCTCGGGACATCAAGGATGCTTACCTTCATGTCCCAATTTACCCTTCTCACCAAGGGTACCTCAGGTTTGTGGTACAGAACTGTCACTATCAGTTTCAGACGCTGCCGTATGGATGGTCCACGGCACCCCGGGTCTTTACCAAGGTAATGGCCGAAATGATGATACTCTTTCGAAGGAAGGGAATTTTAGTTATCCCTTACTTGGACGATTCCCTGATAAGGGTAAGATCCAGGGAACAGTTGGAGGTCGGTGTAGCACTATCTCAGGTAGTGTTGCGGCAGCACGATTGGATTCTCAATATTCCAAAATCGCAGCTGATTCCGACGTCTCGTCTTCTGTTCCTAGGGATGATCCTGGACACAGTCCAGAAAAAGGTGTTTCTCCCGGAGGAGAAAGTCAGGGAGTTATCCGAGCTAGTCGGGAACCTCCTATAACCGAGCCAAGTCTCAGTACATCAATGAAAGGGTTCTGGGAAAAATGGTGGCTTCCTACGAAGCAATCCCATTCGGCAGATTCCACGCAAGAACTTTCCAGTGGGACCTGCTGGACAAATGGTCCGGGTCGCATCTTCAGATGCATCAGCGGATAACCCTGTCACCAAGCACAAGGGTGTCTCTCCTGTGGTGGTTGCAGAGTGCTCATCTTCTAGAGGGCCGCAGATTCGACATTCAGGACTGGGTCCTGGTGACCACGGATGCCAGCCTGCGAGGCTGGGGAGCAGTCACACAGGGAAGGAATTTCCAGAGCTTATGGTCAAGCCTGGAGACATCACTTCACATAAATATCCTGAAGCTAAGGGCCATTTACAATGCTCTAAGCTCAGCAAGACCTCTGCTTCAAGGTCACCCGGAGTTGATCCATTCGGACAACATCACGGCAGTTACCCACGTAAACAGACAGGGTGACACAAGAAGCAGGAGGGCAAGGCAGAAGCTGCAAGGATTCTTCGCTGGGCGGAAAATCATGTGATAGCACTGTCAGCAGTATTCATTCCGGGAGTGGACAACTGGGAAGCAGACTTCCTCAGCAGACACGACCCCCACCCGGGAGAGTGGGGACTTCACCCAGAAGTCTTCCACATGTTTATAAAACTCGACAAGTATTGCGCCAGGTCAAGGGACCCTCAGGCAATAGCTGTAGACGCTCTGGTAACACAGTGGGTGTACCAGTCAGTGTATATGTTCCCTCCTCTGCCTCTCATACCCAAGGTACTGAGAATTATAAGATGGAGAGGAGTAAGCACTATATTCGTGGCTCCGGATTGGCCAAGAAGGACTTGGTAACCGGAACTTCAAGAGATGCTCACGGAGGATCCGTGGCCTCTACCTCTAAGAAGGGACCTGCTCCAGCAAGGACCCTGTCTGTTCCAAGACTTACCGCGTCTGCGTTTGACGGCATGGCGGTTGAACGCCGGATCCTGAAGGAGAAAGGCATTCCGGATGAAGTCATTCCTTTCCTGATCAAAGCCAGGAAAGATATAACCGCAAAACATTATCACCGCATTTGGCGAAAATATGTTGCGTGGTGCGAGGCCAGTAAGGCCCAGACGGAGGAATTTTCAACTAGGTCGATTCCTACATTTCCTGCAAACAGGAGTGTCTATGGGCCTGAAATGGGGGTCCATTAAGGTTCAAATTTCGGCCCTGTCAATTTTCTTCCAAAAAGAACTAGCTTCAGTCCCTGAAGTTCAGACGTTTGTGAAAGGGGTACTGTATATACAGCCTCCTTTTGTGCCTCCAGTGGCACCTTGGGATCTAAATGTAGTTTTTGGGTTCCAAAAGTCACATTGGTTTGAACCACTTAAATATGTGGAGTTAAAATATCTCACATGGAAAGTGGTCATGCTGTTGGCCCTGGCCTGGGCCAGGTGCGTGTCAGAATTGGCGGCTTTATCCTGTAAAAGCCCTCATCTGATTTTCCATTCGGACAGGGCGGAATTGAGGACTTGTCCTCAGTTTCTCCCTAAGGTGGTTTTCAGCGTTTCACCTGAATCAACCTATTGTGGTGCCTGCGGCTACTAGGGACTTGGAGGACTCCAAGTTGCTAGACGTTGTCAGGGCCCTGGAAATATAGGTTTCCAGGATGGCTGGAGTCAGAAAATCTGACTCGTTGTTTATTCTGTATGCACCCAACAAGCTGGGTGCTCCTGCTTCTAAGCAGACTATTGCTCGTTGGATTTGTAGTACAATTCAGCTTGCACATTCTGTGGCAGGCCTGCCACAGCCAAAATCTGTAAAAGCCCATTCCACAAGGAAGGTGGGCTCATCTTGGGCGGCTGCCCGAGGGGTCTCGGCTTTACAACTTTGCCGAGCAGCTACTTGGTCAGGAGCAAATACGTTTGTAAAATTCTACAAATTTGATACCCTGGCTGAGGAGGACCTGGAGTTCTCTCATTTGGTGCTGCAGAGTCATCCGCACTCTCCCGCCCGTTTGGGAGCTTTGGTATAATCCCCATGGTCCTTACGGAGTCCCCAGCATCCACTAGGACGTCAGAGAAAATAAGAATTTACTTACCGATAATTCTATTTCTCGTAGTCCGTAGTGGATGCTGGGCGCCCATCCCAAGTGCGGATTGTCTGCAATACTGGTACATAGTTATTGTTACCAAAAAAATCGGGTTATTGCTGTAGTGAGCCATCTTTTCTAGAGGCTCCTCTGTTATCATGCTGTTAACTGGGTTTAGATCACAAGTTATATGGTGTGATTGGTGTGGCTGGTATGAGTCTTACCCGGGATTCAAAATCCTTCCTTATTGTGTACGCTCGTCCGGGCACAGTATCCTAACTGAGGCTTGGAGGAGGGTCATAGGGGGAGGAGCCAGTGCACACCAGGTAGTTCTAAAGCTTTACTTTTGTGCCCAGTCTCCTGCGGAGCCGCTATTCCCCATGGTCCTTACGGAGTCCCCAGCATCCACTACGGACTACGAGAAATAGAATTATCGGTAAGTAAATTCTTATTTTATCACAACATTGTCTCGATGGACGGGTCATAAATTAAACTGGTTGTTGTTACAATGCCCTCGCTCCTCAAACTCATCAATTTGGTACTACGCTTGCAATTCATTAAAATCCGAACACATCTGAATATCAGACCAATCATTATGACAACTCCTAGGATACATAAGAGGAACTTCCCTACAGCAACGATAACATTTTGAGCCCATTCTCCTAAACCTGAGAACCAATTACATGGGTTCAACCATGATACCCAGCCGGTTAGTTCATTACCCACAGAAGCAAGGGTAAGGTTGTGCCTCCTTCGGAACTCCTACTTCAATTGCAAGATATCGTCCATCTTTTGATCTATGACCTCTGTTGGGTCCTCAGTGCTGTTTGTGATATACGTACAACACTTTACACCATACTGAGTTGCTAGGGTGACACAATACCCTCCTGTCACTGCTGTGAGGTAATTTAGAACCATCCTGTGCTGGACCAGTTCCGTTTTGTAAGCTTGCAATTCTCTCCCGGTATACCTGAAGGTGTCATCATACATCTCGGTGATATTGTCTATCAGGTTCGCTAGCGCGGTTATATACCTATAATATATAACTCCTCTGGCGGTAAGGGTGATATCTAACGTGAGTAGGAGTTGAATCCCGGTGGATTCGTGAATCAAATCAGAGGCTGCATGCTCTGTCCTATCTATAAGGTGTCTTTTTACAATGTGTTCGTAATGAGTGTGAGTGTAAGGAGCTTGAGCATTGCGGTGAACATCTTTCATCTTTTCATGGGTAATGGTCATTACTTCTGGTAATACTCTTCCAATGTAACACAATCCCTCTGAGTTTGGGGCAAGCCACTTATACGCCTTCCTCCCACATATGAAATATGCATCATCGGGGAGGACATATGGGATAGAGAATGACATCACCATATTACAAACCTTCCAGGTGAAAAATCCTATCCCTTACTCTCTCATCTGTCTAGTACACGTATCAGGTTGTATGATATGTGCACAGTATCCTGGTGATACTTCTCCAACTCGCATGGGCCTATTTCCTAAAGTGTACCTATATTGGAAATATCTTCCACTGTTGGCTATTTGGCGTATAAGCTCTGAGTCGATGGGCATTCAATCGGCTCTGTGTGAGAATGTGATGGTTCAGTTGTTCCATGTCACTTCCCAATTTCCCGGCTTTCGGGGATTGGAAATGTTAAAACATATTAGGGACCTATCTACATGGTATTGGTGGAGCTTCAAACTAGGAGGGAAAGAAATATTAAATTTCTTGTCCACCGGTCTCCCACCCCTTAACTCAAGTACCTCATCTATCGTTAAAGAGTATGGCACTAGTCCTGACTTTCTATGACCTTGAGGTACTTGTGAGCACACCCAGCATTCCGTTTGGTTTAAAACCTTACCCACTCATGAGTGATAGTCACTCAATGGATGACGGTCCATGTTGATATTAAGGTTGGACTGACATCTCTGGATGCACCCGTCCTCAACTATGTTGTCACAATTCCTACAGATACAATTCTCTTCAGCTAACAATCCTTCACAATGTCTACTAGTGTCATGGCTACCAGATCGTTTTCTGATACTCGCCTTTACTCTGTGATTGTGTTGCTCTTGGAATTCTACGACTCCATCCTGATCATCGGAACCCATTCCAGATCCTTTCTCGACCTCACTGGTACTCTCACCGAAACAGACTGCTCTGGTCAACAACAGGGTCAACAGGAAAACACGAACTGCAGTCTCTTGGGGCGAGTCCATCTTGCAGGAGGAGAAAGAGAAAGTTGTAATGGGGGTACAGAAAATAATTGAAGGGGAAAAAAACTTGTTACGATAATTTGTCCTCTAGTCTTGCTGTTCTTCTTGCTCAGTTGTCATCTCAAAGGTGCTGTCTCACAGTCTTCCCAAAACGAACACTCCGGTGATACAATATTCTTTCCAAATCAGCGATCTTTCTGTAAGGAGCATAAATCTGGTATTACCATTTGTCTAACTTTTGTGTGACATACCATCCGTAAAACATGAAAGAACAAAAAGAGAGAGAACAATTAGAAAAGAAAAACATTGTCAGATTTCCGTTCACCATTAGGCTTTTTACACCAACATGTCCATCGGTATCTCTGCGCAGTCTCCCCCACCAGTTTCTCCACTCTCCACCCTTTGTGCCTGGCCAAACACAACGATGCTGGTAAGATATACTGGGGTTGGGTAGACCTCTGAAGAGACCAAGTAGTCATGTGACGTTTGAGTTCTGCTGTTGAACGTTAGAGATGAGAAGGAAACATTTAAAGATAAATTACAAAAGTTTACCCGGCCGTCCCTGTGTCTACAAGGAACTGACCTCCCAATTACATTGACTGTAACCTCAGGCTTACTATCAAGGCTAATGATCAACTTTACTGGCTGCAAATTACAGGTGCGGCCCAAAATTCTTCCTATATGATCCCTGATTATAATTACGTGTGTCATAACTTTGCTCGTGTTCTTGTCTAGGGGGTCTGACTTTATGTGTGCTGTTACAGTTGTTGGCATAATGCCCTTCCCTTTTACAAAGATAACAAACCCTTGGCTTCCTCCATGTGCCAGGGGCCTGGGGTTTTGGTCGATTTGATGCCTCCTCTAGTGCTTGGATGCTCATCACCATCAACTGCTCTCCCTGTGCTTCCCTGGTTCTTTGGATATTACGGTCATGTCGTTGTCTAAGGGGTTTATACACCTTATGTGCATCTTTAAACCTACAATTCCGTGCATAATGACCTTCCCTCTGGCAACTATAACATCTTATCATATTCGACTTACCCACAGGGGTCTGGGGCTTAGACTGAGGTAGTTTACTTATTGTCATCAGCTTACCCCCCTGTGACTCCCTGTGTTTGCTGATGTTCCGATCGTGCCCAACAGCGGACTTTCTTAATGCAGCCACCGAGATACTTCTCCAGTTTGGTTGAGAGGTTTGTACCCTGATTCTTAGTGTGTCTTTTAAGCCGTCCATTAATACGGACACAGCTACCTCCCTATAATGTACATTATCCTCAATGTCCGTGATCCCAGTGTATCTAGATATTTCCTGCAGTGCTCGATGGAAATATTCCGCTGCCATTTCACCTTCTTTTTGTCTAATGGAGAAAATTTTGTTCCACTTGACAACAGTTGGGAAATATACTCCTAATTGCAGATTGATTTGTCGTACATTCTCCTGAGTGTATTCCTCAGTGAGAGGTACGTCTGCGTCTAATTTACAATCAGTAATAAATTTCAAAGGGTCAATGTTGGAAGGTAAACATACTCGTAGCACTGTTCGCCAATCTTTGTTTGTGGGTTCTGCGGCGTTACCTAATTCTTTAATAAACCTCTGACATGTGGCTAGATCTCTCCTGGGATCAGGAAATTCAGACATAATTGTCCTTAATTCTGTCCGGGACCAGGGACAATGCATAGCAATGTCTCTGACGGGAGTGACTCCCTGAGCGTCAGTCCTCCCATTGGGGACTGTGATCACCCTGACAGGATTAAGTTCAGCTACATCATCTTGTGTTGACTCTACAATATGAGGTGCATTTGTCTGTGTATAATATACAATACCGTACTTACCTGTGGACACGACCTCACCTGACCCTCCGTAAGGGGGCTTGACTACTGCCTTTACCGATTGGGTCATGCCCACCTGGGTGTCTCGTATGATGGCTGCTGGAAAAAGTTCCGACATCGTGCTGGGCTCACTTTCTTGCTTGTAATCCTGAGGGAAGTTTAACATGGGGTGCAACTTGCACGGGTTAGAATTTGTATATTTATCAGTTTTCCTTCTATCATTATTACATTTATTACATTTACTACTATCATTATTAATACAGTTACTAAGTGCACTATTATCATCATATCCCAGTATGCCATTCTCTGTAGCCATTGCTTCTCCAGTTGCCATGTGTTTCCTGCTAAAGTGGGAACAAGCTGTGTAAGCTAATTCCCTTTGTATCTCACTTTCCTGTTGCCATAAATGTAAACAATTATAATGTCTATTCCGTTGCTTTCCGGATTTTATGAGACATATCCTTCTCCTTAAATTTTGCAACACCTCAGGATCAAAACTGCCTACCCTGGAGAACTGTTCTCCATTGTTCACAGTCATACGTTCCCACTCAATGCATAAAACCTCTGCGTGTGATCCATATTTTTCACACATTATATACCTGGCCGACCCAACTGGTCGTGGTATTAAATCAACCTGAACCTTGGTTGATCGTCCCTTACTTGAGCAACTGGCCCCCATTATTTGCAGGTATTGCTTTCTCAGCGAATTTCCTACAAAAAACCAAGTTCCCAGAGGTAAGGCGACGGTGAAAGTTCAACGAGTGCCTTCACTCACTCTCGCCCACGTCGACCAATACGCCCACACACTGCCTTAGCGCTGGCGTACCCAACCCAGGGCCCCTGCAACCTGAACCTCTACTTACTGGGGCGTGTGGGAGTATGCTACCCTCCCCAGTAAGTATCAGTTGCTGGAGAATTCCTGAGTGATCAGCGAACCTCCCTTAAAATAAAAAAAACCTACACAAATCACGTTAGAATGTACAAATAGCGTTTATGATCCCACAAAGCGTACGCAAACTGCGTAATGGGTATCAAGGTAACCAACTAATGCACACAATTATGTGCGGTACAGTCGCACTGCGTATAAGTAACTATTACTTATCCGCCGCACGACCAGCAGAATCTGTTGTTTAGGCTGCGAAACCTTCAGCCGGAGCGTATTCTCAAAACGGGCCTATATGGGTACTGCGCCAACTCCCCTGGGTTGCGCTCACTACCTCTGACCTTTCTTAAGTCAGGGTCTTCAGAAACTTGGTATAGGTACTTTTAACGGATTTCTGATTTTTTTTAGCGGACCTTCTGGTCTGCTGTAACACTAATTGCTCCTTTTACCTTAAATCACTGTTAACGTGAGATGGCCTTCTCCCACGCCACCACGTGTTCACTTCACGGGTGGCTTTCTACGAGATCCCGAATTTTCTCAAGGTTCACCCAAAAGAAAACTTTACTTGCATACGCACGCTCTTTCACTTCATATATACTTTGATTTTTCTGTACAGAAAATTTCTTTCATTCAGGTAACACAGGTTAATCCCAAAGGAGATGCAACAAGAGAAGGATCTTTTTAAACTAGTTTTAGGAAACTGAAAGAAATTGTGCTATTATCTCGTGGCTTCTGTATCGCCTTACTAAAACAATGCTATCGTGTGATTTGTATCTAATGGGCGTATCTGTACGCACGTTGCGTAATTTACGCCACGTGTGTAGGCCTTTGCGTTGCATACGCTGTCTCGCACTCGGTCAGAGACACGTGTACACAGGCCGGATACGTCCGCAGTAACACAAATAACACGCTTCTATAAATGCAAACGATATCTAACTATAATCGCTCACTTAACACTACACACAGTTTCCTCTGTATCAACCTTTACAACTAGGCCAGGCTGTGTGCGTGCTTTACAATTACTCCCTTAAGTATTACTCTTTACTTTTAACTAAAATAGCAACAAATTTTCTCAGCACGTTATCAATGCAAATGGCAAACAGGAAAGGTAGATATGTGAAAGTACACAAATGAAAATACAGGTGTGTGCGTGTGTTGCGTGCGCAACTTGCACCAAACAGAAATTAAAACAGTTTTAAAAGAAAATAGCTTAACGTTCTTACCTTTCGGTTCCGCATCCCATCAGCATCCCTACAAACCAAGCGAAGCAGACGCTTATCCGATCAGCACTACCGTATCCCCAATCATAAACACGGATACAGGGGATACTACCTTCCCGCCCTTTGCTGATGGATAAAGTCTGCCTGGTACCGCTTGGCAGCGGATATGAGTAGGCCCGGACGATGCCCCCAATTGATAAAGTCAAATATTACCTATGAACATAAGCTATATACTAATACCGTGGAGCCGTAATGGCCGCTAAACCACGTGCACGTGCGCCACACTCTGTACGCTGTTTGCGTACAAAGAACCGTACGTGGTACGCACGTTGCGTACGCTGCGCTGAGTGTACGGAATACACTCAGCGAGCGTACACACAGTTGATGACCTTTAAACCTTTTAAATGAACGCTGTAAGGGTATGCTTATACTGTAAACCTTGGCAATGTAAAACCACAATGATGTAATGCTTAAACCTTTAACGATGTGAATAAGGTATGAGCGGTTAATACGCTAAGAGAGACCCTTTATAATAACTGGTGAAACACACAAGACCTGGGAAGGTTCCAACACCTTCGTAGAAGATTCTTTAGTATAAAAAGGGGAAAATAGTTACAGTTTATACACTACAGACCTAACATCAATATCTAAACAGAATAACAAGAAATAAATGTGAACAATAGCGAACGATCGCAAACAGAACAAACACAAAGAGAATAAATGGCAAACACTTAAAAGATAACAAAATGAGAACGAATGGCGTACACAAAGAATAACAAAATGGCTACAGAGAAACTTACACACGTGGGAATGATTCGCAAGCGCGTTCTGGAAACCAGCCCTCAGCCTTCACCGTGAAAACCTTGCAGAGAGAGTGAGTGCTGGTCCTGCAATGGTGGCCTTTATATACACAGCATACAGTACAATACAATGGTCCCTACAATCTCATTGTTCATTGGACACAGGAATGTGTCTCTGCATTATAACAAAAGGTCATAGGTGGATTCGAACAGGTGGGCTGTGTCTATTTCCAACTGCTCAGGTGGGAGGTATCCTCAGGATTCCCGCCGCATGGATAATGAACCGCAAATATAGTAAATGTCTATAAACTACTTTTATACATAACTATACGCAGGAGCGAACAATCTCTTCCTAACCAACACCGATATGTTACTAATAAAATACTCTACAGCTGGATACTAAACACCACCGTTCAACCTTTGTCTGACCCTTCATATCATGCAAAGAGGAATCCCCATGTCCACGAACCATTTACACTAAACATACTTGCTGACATTGTTAAGGGAAATACTTTCTATAAAACACACTATTTAGGTTAAATATGATATAAACGAGTTGCCCGCTACAAGCTCACAAACTCTACCGTAAATACGCATATCACGCGCGTAATAGCCGGAGCGAGTTTACGCAATTTGCGGACATGTGCACGCACGGCAGACTGAATGCACGAGCAGCGGGCATGTGCATTGGGGTTAGTACAAGGCATTGTGAATCACAATATTTTTCGACTTTGACAACACTTTGCGCCAGGCAGAGCACGTTAGACACTTTGCGCCAGGCAGAGCACGTTAGACACTCTGCGCCAGGCAGAGCACGTTAGACACTTTACGCCAGGCAGAGCACGTTAGACACTTTGCGCCAGGCAGAGCACGTTAGACACATTGCCTAGCCACAGACGCCTAGCGGGAACACTACATGATATGCTCCCCAGCCGTGCTCCCCAGCTGCTCCCCAGCAGTGCCAGCAACACATGACATGCCCCCCAGCAATGCCAGATACATAAATGGCCACACAGTGCCAGATATGTAGATACAGAAAAGCCCCCACAGTGCTAGATAAATGCCCCCACAGTGCCAGATAAATGTCCCCACAGTGCCAGATAAATGTCCCCACAGTGCCAGATAAATGCCCCCACAGTGCCAGATAAATGCCCCCACAGTGCCAGATATGACCCCACAGTGCTACATAAATGCCCCCACAGTGCTACATAAATGCCCCCACAGTGCCAGATAAATGTCCCCACAGTGCCAGATAAATGCCTCCACAGTGCCAGATAAATGCCCCCACAGTGCCAGATAACTGCCCCCACAGTGCCAGATAAATGCCCCCAGTGCCAGATAAATGTCCCCACAGTGCCAGATAAATGCCCACAGTGCCAGATAAATGCCCCCACAGTGCCAGATAAATGTCCCCACAGTGCCAGATAAATGTCCCCACAGTGCCAGGTAAATGCCCCCACAGTGCCAGATAAATGCCCCCAGTGCCACAGTGCCAGATAAATGTCCCCACAGTGCCAGATAAATGCCCCCACAGTGCCATCCATAAATGATTCACTCAGCCCCCCCCCCCCAATACCTGCGGCGTTGGAGGGGGAGGAGTACTGCTGTCTGCGGGCGGCAGTGCAGGTCCGGGTGCAGGGGTGCGGGCGGGCGGCTAGGAAGCCTCCAAGGCGCTTGAGTGCGCGGCGCCGGCGTCTGACGTTAGACACCGGCGCCGCTCAGCGCGTATAGCGCACTCAAGTCACACGATGCTGCAGTGCACAGGGCCGGCTCCATGTTCGAATATGGCGGCGCCAGCGCGCGGCGCCCATTATGGGTGGCGCCCTGTGCGGCCGCTCTATTCGAACATGCCTAGAGCCGGCCCTGCACCACACCCAAATCTAACTCTCTCTGCACATGTTAAACCTGCCTCCCCTGCAGTGCACATGGTTTTGCCCAACTGCTAACAAAATTCCTGCTGCGATCAACTTGGAATTACCCCCACGTGCACTGCAGGTGTGGCAGATATAACATGTGCAGAGAGAGTTAGATTTGGGTGGGGTGTGTTCAAACTGAAATCTAAATTGCAGTGTAAAAATAAAGCAGCCAGTATTTATCCTGCACAGAAACAATATAACCCACCCAAATCTAACTCTCTCTGTAAATGTTATATCTGCCACCCCTGCAGTGCACATGGGCCCTCATTCCGAGTTGTTCGCTCGGTATTTTTCATCGCATCGCAATGAAAATCCGCTTAGTACGCATGCGCAATGTTCGCACTGCGACTGCGCCAAGTAACTTTGCTATGTAGAAAGTAATTTTACTCACGGCTTTTTCATCGCTCCGGCGATCGTAATGTGATTGACAGGAAATGGGTGTTACTGGGCGGAAACACGGCGTTTCAGGGGCGTGTGGCTGAAAACGCTACCGTTTCCGGAAAAAACGCAGGAGTGGCCGGAGAAACGGTGGGAATGCCTGGGAGAACGCTGGGTGTGTTTGTGACGTCAAACAGGAACGACAAGCACTGAACTGATCGCACAGGCAGAGTAAGTCTGAAGCTACTCTGAAACTGCTAAGTAGTTAGTAATCGCAATATTGCGAATACATCGGTCGCAATTTTAAGAAGCTAAGATTCACTCCCAGTAGGCGGCGGCTTAGCGTGTGTAACTCTGCTAAATTCGCCTTGCGACCGATCAACTCGGAATGAGGGCCATGGTTTTGCCCGACTGCTAACAAATTTGCTGCTATAATCAACTTTGAATTGGTGCTCACAAGTCGAAATTCTTAAAAGGATTAATGAGATGATGTTCATAATGTCCTTGTGACTTGTCATCTGCTCGATGGTACTGCTCTGCACGTCCTTTTCCTCCGAACAATGATGAACATAGGATAGGTGGAAAATAAATCCAATAGTGTAATATGTCTTATAAAGGGGTTAACAAGCCCTGTTGGCAGAAAACACGGACTAGATGAGGGATAGTCAGAAATCCTGATCCTCCACTATAGTGCGCTTGAGGGGGTAAACACAGTATGAATTACTATATGTATCACTTATAGACCTGCAGCTCCAGGTGTGCGCAGGACCACTCTTTCATATTTTTTTCTTTGTGTGCAGCCTCCACCCAGGCCCCCTCCTCTCTCACCAGCAGCGCAGCTGCGCAGTAGACAGAGCACTAGGGTCACTAGTAGAACCTAGCACTGTGCCAGAGTCTAGTACGCATGCACAGGTCTCTGGGAAGATGACAGCCTTTTTTCTTGTGATTATGCCACTGTGCATGTGCAAAATACCAAGAAAATGGTGCCACAGCCATTTTTTTATTTGTGCAGTGCTTGGGAGCAAATGGTCGATTGTCATTTGCTCTCATCCATTACTAGATTTTCATTCCAACCAACCAGATAATTGTATAGTGTCACGATCCGGGTATCTGGACGCCATTTCTTACCCATCAGATGTCTCCTAAGGCTGGCTCAGCGCTCCAGGACCGGATCCCATCTGTTATCCTGAGATTTACATTCCTGTATCCTCTCCTGTCACTCTGAGATGCTGTCACAGTAAACGCCATATTACACCTGGCATGGCGTCTCCCGCGGCCTCCGCCGCCGTCCCTGAGCTTCTGCATGCAGAGTGTCTGAGTGGCGATTACGTCAGCCGCGGCCTCCGCTGTGTCCGCGTGGTTGGATGTGCACCTGTCAGCTTGGCGCCTCCTGTCTCCGGGGGCCGGCGCCGCCATTACTGTTTTCATTACCACATGGATTACAAACCAAACTTCCCTCCAAGTGTCTGCATGGGCGCAGCCATCTTGGATTCTGTCAGCTGATCATTTCCACCAATCTGTTCTCAGTATTGATAATCTGCATAATTGCCTAGCCAATCCCTTCCTTGCTGCAGGTATAAATACACTGTGCCTGAGCAAGGAAGGCGTCAGTGCTTTGGTTGTCAAACCTAGTTCCTGTTTGTCTCTCTCCTGTGATTGTCTTCCAGGTTCCAGCTCCTGTCTCAAGACTTCCACCATAGAGACCCGCACCAGCATTCCACCTGCGGTGTAGCCTGACTCTCCGATCCATTGTGGACTCATCTGTTTCCAGCTACAACATTACCTGCTTCCAGCCCAGCTTCCAGCAGAGTACAGCTTCTCTTAAAGGGCCGGTGTCCTTTCTACAGTTTACCACTCTCCACCGGTATTATTATTTCTCCGCTCTCAAGTTCTACATTTCATTCATATTGCATCGCTCTCAAGCTTCATTTATTATTTAACTGGTTCCAGCCAGTATCCACTCCGTGCCAACATCTGTCTGGTTCCAACCAGAACCCACAGCAGCTATTTTATTTACAGCAGTCCAGCTTTCCCTGGAACACCAGCTGGTACGATCCTGGGCTTTCTTCATTGCTACAGTCGGGCCTGGTAAGGACTTTCCAACTCGCAGATAATAAGAACTGTCTCATACTACCAGAGCTCTGTGGCCCCTGCCACCCTGTAGTACCCAGGAACTGTATTATTTCTCTGCTGATTTTATGTTTCTTTTACTGCTACTGTGATGCATGGAGTTTGTCATAAATAAACATCATTGACTTTTATTCAAGTTGTCGTGGTCACGCCTTCGGGCGGTTATTCTTCATGTTACTTACATGTCCAGGGGTCTGATACAACCTCCCAGGTTCCGGTACATCTCAGCCCCTACAACTGAGGCTGCCTCCCGTCAGCTCAGGCCCTCAGTTGTGACAGTAAGCACTGACCTAATGAATCCAGCCGGAGACCAGGATCAAGCGGCCAGGCCGATGCAAGAACTGGCAGCCCGACTAGAACATCAGGAGGCTGCACAGGGCCACATCATCCGCTGTCTCCAGGATCTCTCTACTCGGCTGGATGGGATTCAGACAACTCTCCGTGGATCAGGCGCGTCTGGTGCGTCAACCACAGTGACTCCAGCTATAACCCCACCCACCTTACCCATTTCTGCTCCACGTCTTCATCTTCCAACGCCAGCAAAATTTGACGGATCTCCAAGATTCTGCAGGGGATTTCTCAACCAGTGTGAGATTCAGTTTGAGCTACAACCTGGCAATTTTCCCAGTGACCGTACAAAAATTGCCTACATTATTTCTCTTCTCAGTGGCTCAGCCCTTGATTGGGCATCACCGTTATGGGAGAGGTCCGACACCCTGCTATCTTCCTACACTGCCTTCGTGTCAACATTCAGGCGCATCTTCGACGAGCCAGGCCGGGTAACCTCAGCTTCATCCGAGATTCTCCGTTTACGCCAGGGCTCACGTACTGTAGGACAATATCTGATACAGTTCCAGATCCTGGCATCCGAACTGGCATGGAACGACGAGGCCCTGTATGCTGCATTCTGGCATGAGCGTATTAAAGATGAGTTAGCTACCAGAGACTTACCCTCTAAGTTAGATGAGCTAATCTCACTCTGCACGAAAGTTGATTTACGTTTCAGAGAGAGAGCAACTGAGCGTGGAAGATCATCTGCTCCAAAATCTTCTGCTCCTCCTCCTCGCCAACTGTCACCAACTAAAGATGAGCCCATGCAAATTGGCCGTTCCCGTTTAACTCCTGCTGAGCGCCGAAGACGTCTCTCCGAGTCTCTCTGTCTTTATTGTGCAGCTCTGTCTCACACCATTAATGCCTGTCCCAAACGTCCGGGAAACTCCAAATCCTAGCAGCCAAGGAGAGGGCCGGCTAGGAGTAATGATCTCCTCTCCATCTCCTCAAGATTGTAATCTCCCAGTCTCGCTTCAAGTTGCTCAACGTTATCGGAACGTCATTGCCCTCCTTGATTCCGGAGCAGCTGGGAACTTTATTACCGAAGCCTATGTTAAACGGTGGTCCCTACCCACCGAGAGACTTCCTTCGTCCATTTCTTTAACTGCCGTGGATGGCAGCAAAATTTTTGATGCAGTTATTTCTTTAAGGACTCTACCAGTTCGTCTGAGAGTGGGAGTTCTTCATTCCGAACTAATTTCTTTTTTAGTGATTCCTAGAGCCACACATCCTGTGGTCCTGGGCCTTCCATGGCTCCGTCTTCACAATCCTACAATTGATTGGACGACTACGCAAATCCTGGCATGGGGTTCCTCCTGTGCTGAGACATGTTTGTTTAAAGTATTGCCTGTCTGTTCTTCCTCCCCCAGGTCGTCTGATGTTCCACCTCCTCCATATCAAGATTTCACGGATGTGTTCAGTAAAGCTTCTGCTGATATCCTTCCTCCTCATAGAGAATGGGACTGCCCGATTGATCTCGTTCCAGGGAAGGTTCCACCTCGAGGCTGAACTTATCCGTTGTCTCTGCCTGAGACGCATTCTATGGAGGAATACATTAAAGAGAACCTAGCAAAGGGGTTCATTCGACCTTCTTCTTCCCCAGCCGGCGCAGGCTTCTTTTTTGTAAAAAAGAAAGATGGTGGTCTGCGGCCGTGCATCGACTACAGAGGTTTGAACGACATTACCATCAAGAACCGTTATCCTTTACCCCTGATTACTGAGCTCTTTGACAGAGTTAGCGGAGCTACCATCTTTACAAAGCTGGACTTGAGAGGTGCATACAATCTCATCCGGATCCGTGAGGGTGACGAGTGGAAGACCGCCTTTAACACCCGTGACGGACATTATGAGTACCTCGTCATGCCCTTCGGATTGAGCAATGCTCCAGCTGTCTTCCAGCATTTTGTCAATGAGATCTTCAGAGACATTCTATACCGTCATGTCGTGGTCTATCTAGACGATATCCTCATTTTTGCCAACGATTTAGAGGAACATCGTTTTTGGGTTAAAGAGGTTCTGTCCCGTCTCCGTGTCAATCATCTCTATTGCAAATGAGAGAAATGCGTCTTTGAAGTCAAGTCCATTCCGTTTCTAGGGTACATTGTGTCCGGTTCCGGACTAGAGATGGATCCTGAGAAACTACAAGCAATCCAAAATTGGCCGGTACCCTTAACCCTCAAAGGGGTCCAGAGGTTCTTAGGGTTCGCCAACTATTACCGAAAGTTTATACGAGACTTTTCCACCATTGTGGCGCCTATTACTGCTTTCACTAAGAAGGGTGCTAACCCGTCCAAGTGGTCTGAAGAAGCCATGCAAGCATTTCATCTTTTAAAACAAAGGTTCATCTCTGCGCCTGTTCTGAAACAGCCTGACATCGACTCTCCTTTCATCTTAGAGGTGGATGCCTCCTCCGTTGGAGTAGGAGCGGTGTTATCTCAGAGGGCTAAAGATGGCCATTTACACCCTTGCAGTTTCTTCTCCCGGAAGTTCTCCCCAGCTGAGCGCAACTATGCCATTGGCGACCAGGAGTTGCTAGCCATCAAGCTCGCTCTAGAAGAGTGGAGGTATCTGTTGGAGGGAGCTTCTCATTCAATCACCATACTTACAGACCACAAGAACCTTTTATATCTGAAAGGCGCACAATGTCTCAACCCTCGTCAGGCCAGATGGGCACTTTTCTTTTCCAGGTTCGACTTTAAACTCCAGTTCTGTCCGGGCTCTCAGAATCGCAAGGCCGATGCCCTTTCCCGCTCTTGGGAGCAAGAAAATGAGTCAGAGTCTTCAGACAAGCATCCTATTA
This sequence comes from Pseudophryne corroboree, assembly GCF_028390025.1. Lineage (NCBI taxonomy): Eukaryota > Metazoa > Chordata > Amphibia > Anura > Myobatrachidae > Pseudophryne > Pseudophryne corroboree. The sequence goes on along the minus strand of NC_086444.1, from coordinate 170,920,715 downwards.
TAAATCCGTTGGCATTCTCCACGGTAGGGATGGACTCTACACCCCCATCAGTGAAAAGTTTTGTGAAACCGATGCTAAGGAAGAAGCTCATGCATTGGGCCCATGCTTCCCGTTTTGCCGGACATACAGGTATCCAAAAAACCCTGGAGTTTATCTCTAGGTCCTATTGGTGGCCAACTCTGAAAAAGGACGTCTTGGAGTTTATTGCATCTTGCCCAAAGTGTGCTCAACATAAGGTATCCCGCCAGTCGCCTGCGGGGCAACTGGTTCCACTATCTGTTCCCCGTCGACCTTGGACCCATTTGTCGATGGATTTTATTACAGATTTACCCATGTGCAACAAGTTCAATACCATCTGGGTGGTAGTTGACCGGTTCACCAAGATGGCACACTTCATTCCTCTCACCGGTCTTCCGTCAGCTTCCAAGTTGGCTCAAGTATTCATACAAGAGATCTTCCGACTCCACGGTCTTCCTGAAGAAATTATCTCAGATCGAGGAGTTCAATTCACAGCCAAATTCTGGCGAAGTTTATGTCAAGTCCTCCAAGTCAAGCTAAAGTTTTCCACGGCTTACCATCCTCAGACCAATGGTCAAACCGAGAGGGTGAATCAGGACTTGGAGGCCTTCCTCCGCATCTATGTGTCCTCCTCTCAAGATGACTGGGTTCAATTACTTCCCTGGGCCGAGTTTTGTCATAACAACCAGTATCATTCTTCATCTGCTTCAACACCATTCTTCACTAACTTTGGATTCCACCCTAAAGTCCCTGAGTTCCAACCGCTTCCAGCAACTTCTGTTCCCGCAGTGGATACCACCTTGCATCAGTTTGCCAATATCTGGAAGAGCGTACGATCAGCTCTGCTCAAGGCATCGTTCAGGTACAAGAAGTTTGCGGATAAGAAGCGTCGAGCAGTTCCTGCTCTCAAGGTGGGTGATCGGGTATGGTTATCCACGAAGAATTTGAGGTTAAGAGTTCCCAGTATGAAGTTTGCACCTCGCTCTATCGGTCCTTTCAAGATTGAACAAGTCATCAATCCTGTTGCTTACAGATTTCAGTTGCCTCCCTTCTTAAAAATACCCAGGACATTCCATGTTTCCCTGTTGAAACCGCTGATCTTGAATCGGTTTCATTCCTCCAACTCTGAAAGTCCAAACTCAACGAGGCGTTGAGTATGAAGTAGCCAAGATCCTGGACTCACGTCACCGTTACGGTCAACTACAATATCTTATTGACTGGAAGGGTTATGGCCCTGAGGAACGTTCATGGACCAATGCTTCTGATGTCCATGCTCCTGCCTTGGTCCAGAGATTCCATTCCAAGTTTCCTCAAAAGCCAAAGAAGTGTCCTGGGGCCACTCCTAAAGGGGGGGGTGCTGTCACGATCCGGGTATCTGGACGCCATTTCTTACCCATCAGATGTCTCCTAAGGCTGGCTCAGCGCTCCAGGACCGGATCCCATCTGTTATCCTGAGATTTACATTCCTGTATCCTCTCCTGTCACTCTGAGACGCTGTCACAGTAAACGCCATATTACACCTGGCATGGCGTCTCCCGCGGCCTCCGCCGCCGTCCCTGAGCTTCTGCATGCAGAGTGTCTGAGTGGCGATTACGTCAGCCGCGGCCTCCGCTGTGTCCGCGTGGTTGGATGTGCACCTGTCAGCTTGGCGCCTCCTGTCTCCGGTGGCCGGCGCCGCCATTACTGTTTTCATTACCACATGGATTACAAACCAAACTTCCCTCCAAGTGTCTGCATGGGCGCAGCCATCTTGGATTCTGTCAGCTGATCATTTCCACCAATCTGTTCTCAGTATTGATAATCTGCATAATTGCCTAGCCAATCCCTTCCTTGCTGCAGGTATAAATACACTGTGCCTGAGCAAGGAAGGCGTCAGTGCTTTGGTTGTCAAACCTAGTTCCTGTTTGTCTCTCTCCTGTGATTGTCTTCCAGGTTCCAGCTCCTGTCTCAAGACTTCCACCATAGAGACCCGCACCAGCATTCCACCTGCGGTGTAGCCTGACTCTCCGATCCATTGTGGACTCATCTGTTTCCAGCTACAACATTACCTGCTTCCAGCCCAGCTTCCAGCAGAGTACAGCTTCTCTTAAAGGGCCGGTGTCCTTTCTACAGTTTACCACTCTCCACCGGTATTATTATTTCTCCGCTCTCAAGTTCTACATTTCATTCATATTGCATCGCTCTCAAGCTTCATTTATTATTTAACTGGTTCCAGCCAGTATCCACTCCGTGCCAACATCTGTCTGGTTCCAACCAGAACCCACAGCAGCTATTTTATTTACAGCAGTCCAGCTTTCCCTGGAACACCAGCTGGTACGATCCTGGGCTTTCTTCATTGCTACAGTCGGGCCTGGTAAGGACTTTCCAACTCGCAGATAATAAGAACTGTCTCATACTACCAGAGCTCTGTGGCCCCTGCCACCCTGTAGTACCCAGGAACTGTATTATTTCTCTGCTGATTTTATGTTTCTTTTACTGCTACTGTGATGCATGGAGTTTGTCATAAATAAACATCATTGACTTTTATTCAAGTTGTCGTGGTCACGCCTTCGGGCGGTTATTCTTCATGTTACTTACATGTCCAGGGGTCTGATACAACCTCCCAGGTTCCGGTACATCTCAGCCCCTACAACTGAGGCTGCCTCCCGTCAGCTCAGGCCCTCAGTTGTGACATATAGTATATGCCCAGTTTAAGACAGCTCTGATTTGCAGGCAAGGAAATGGATAGCACTGCCTTGGAAAGTGGGAGTGATTATGCAAATTAGTAACCTGCATACATTGGGGCTGGAAATAAAATCACAGGATAGAATGCTGGTGGCGCAGGTAGATGCACATGCGCATTTTGTAGGTGTGTTGGTTGTGTTTAGGCAGTGGCGTAACTAGAAGTTTTTCTCCCCCAAGCCAAAAAATTCTTCGGCGCCCCCCCCCCCCCCTTCCCCCCTCCCCATCCCCCATCCCTCATAATTGGCACTATTAAAGGGACAAAATGCGCGCATCACAAAAAAGGGTGCGTGGCTTTGTTGGAATGGGCGTGGTTTTGCATAAAGGGGCGTGGCATTGCAGGAAAAGACTTCCTTATACCCCAGTTTTGCAACCTGCACGCCCAGACGTTAGCCACCACAGGAAAGAAAAATAATCCTGATTCATGCCCCTTACATTATTTGTAATTTTTCCTCCTTATAGTAATGCCCAGTATACATTATGCCACATACTGCAATGGCCCTTAGACATTATTCCACACACAATAAAGCACATGACATAATATGCACACACCATAATGCCCCCGACACAGTATGCCACACACCATAATGCCTGTGACACATTATGCCACACACCGTAATGCCTGTGACACATGACGACAGGAATCGCAATGCCCGTTATACATTATGCTACACACTGCAATGCCCCTGATACATTATAGCACATACAATGTCTGTGACACATTATGCCACACACCGTAATGCCTGTGACACATGACGACAGGCAGTAGCGGATCTTGCCACGGGCAAGCAGGACTTTTGCACGGGGCGCCGCCTTCCGGAGGGCGCCGCACCATGGCAAGATCCGCCACTGCTGTGCCGTCCGCTGCCCACTGTGTCCCCCGTCTGTGCCTCCTGTGAAGGGAACTAGACGCGTAGCGTCTAGTTTCCCTTCGTGGAGAGTACCTTTGCTGAACGGTGCACGATGACGTCATCGCGCACCGCTCAGCATTCAAGCGGCGCTACTAATGTACAGGGGGCGTAACTGACCACGCCCCCTGTATTAATCCACGCCCCGTTTCCTGCCCGGGGCGCAGAGCGGGCTTGAACCGGCCCTGTCGACAGGAATCGCAATGCCCGTTATACATTATGCTACACACTGCAATGCCCCTGATACATTATAGCACATACAATGCCTGTGACACATTATGACACGCACTGCAATGACCCTGAGACATTATACCACATACCACAATGCCCGTGATATAGTATACAACACACAGTAATGCCTGACACATACCGCAATGCCCGTTATACATTATGGCACACTGCAATGACCCTGAGACATTATACCATATACCACAATGCCCGTGATATAGTATACAACACACCGTAATGCCTGACACATTATGACACACACCGCAATGTCCGTGATACATTATGCCACACACTGCAATGACCCTGAGACATTATACCATACACCGTAATGCCTGTGACACATACCGCAATGCCTGTTATACCCTATGCCACACTGAAATGCCCCTGAGACATTATACCACATACCACAATGCCCGTGATATAGTATGCCACACACCGTAATGCCTGTGACACATTCTGACACACACTGCAATGTCCGTGATACATTATGCCACACACCGTAATGCCCATTACACATTAAGTCCTACAGTAAGGCTTCTAATTACTTTTAAATTACCTGCTCGTTACCAGGGGTTTCATGCTCTTGGTTCCATGCACGGTGCCAGGGGTTTTCATGCTCAGGGTGTCATGCTCGTTGCCAGGTGTTTCATGCACTGGGTGTCATGCTCGTTGCCAGGGGTTTCATGCACTGGGTGTCATGCTCGTTGCTAGGGGGTAGTGCTTGTTGCTAGGGCTGTGCTCCCAGTGCCACATATGTCCCCAGTGCCAGATATTCCCCCACGGTACCAGGTACTCACATGCCCCCAGAGCCAAATATAGCCCCCCCCCCAGTGCCACATATGCCCCCAGTGCCAGATATTCCCCCACAGTGCCAGGTGCTCACGTGCCACCAGTGCCAAATATAGCCCCCCCCATGAGCCAGGTACACATACAGTGCCATATATGCCCTCTCAGTGCCCCCCCCCAGTGCCATATATGTCCCCTGGCGGGTCTGTTAAAGGAAGTGCCGGTTTGTGAGCCAATCAGAGCTCTTGAACGGCACTTCCTTTATTAGACCCGCCGGAGACCCAGAGGGACACGGGAGAGGCGCGCGCTGTGCCCTCCGTGTCCCTCCTTACAGCAGGGAGGGTTAGTGACAACAGATTGACATGCGGACACTCATCCGCATGTCAATCTGCTCTAAATCAGTGGCGGCGCCCCCGCAGCCCCTCGCCCCCAAGCCACCGCGATCGCTGCGGGGGCAGTAGTTACGCCACTGCTGGTACTGTATAGTCATTTTGGACAGGTTGGTATTGGGTGACCGGTGGTTGGGAGACTGGCGGTCACCATACCGACGCCGGGATTCCGTCTGTCAGATGGCCAGCAGGGGTGGTTTCGGCCAGCACAACAAAGACCCTTGCGGGCTCGTTGCGCTTGCCACAGGTTCTATCCCACTCTATGGGAATAGTCCCTGTTGCTCGGCATGCCAACTGGCGGGCTAGTCAGTGTTCATGATGCCAGCGCTGGTATTGTAACCGCATCCTTTTTGGACTTGAAGAGCCTGCACACTGCAAGCATCTGTTTGTTCATTTATTGTTTTTCTCCCTGATGTTAGATCGAGACCATACATACCTCAGTCCTTTTCTAGGTCACTAAGCTATACAACAGTGAAAATGTGATATAAATTCATACAGTATTTTCTGTGTGATGCCAGAACGTACAGTCTAAATTTCACTTTTTTTTGTCTCCATGGTCCATAAACAGTCCCTAGAAGTATAATTCTCAATAAAAAAATGTCTATGTACAGACACAACCCTTACAGCTTTATTATATGTATATATATTTATTGTAGGGTGTCCCTATTTATCTTTGGCTATGTAAGGCTTTGTGTGAACCCAATTTCCACTGTTGTTATGTTGTTTATTACTGTTCCAGTGTTTCAATGATAACCTCATTTAAGGACAAAACAATGAAAACTAGTGTGCCCTGAGCAGTCTCCAGGTGTGCCGCCATAGAAGCACATCCAGGCCCGTCAGTGTTTTGCCGTTACTGAGGCCCTGGAACGATCAAAACTGGTGGGTTTAGTGGTTGCAGAGCCAGTTCTTATTTTGGACCCGGGCAGTGTTGGGCTCTTCTGGCTTTCTCAGATGTGGCTCAGGCGTTACCTGTGGAGAAGCTGCAACATGACATCATAGGACATGCAACTGCACCATGCATCACCATTATATTTGAATGTGCCTTGGCAATACTTAAATCTTGTTCAGTGTGCCGCGAGTTGTAAAGGGTTGAAAATCTCTGTGCTACAGTGTCGTCACCATGTTGTTATAAAAACGACAAAAGACGAGCATTGGTAAAGGGGCTGCTGGAGGGGCCTGGCAGAAGCCCCAGTTTGCTACCCCTCCCCAGTATGCCTGTGCTGTAGCCAGTGGCAGTGGCGCCGTCTTCATGGTGATTTCTTTGGGAAGATGGCACTGCACATAGAAAGCAAAGACTCTGGCACTGCTCCTGATTGGCTTCTGGTCCGTGAACACGGACCGGCACCTGACCCGTGCCATCGCCGGAGACCGGACTGGGGAGCAAGAGAGGTGTGCGCTGTGCTCTCCTGCCCTCGCTGCAAGCAAGGTGGTTGGGCCGCAAAAGGACCCCTGCCCGCGGGCCACAAAAGGATGCGGTAGGAGCTGCGAGTTTGACACCCCTGCCCTAGAGTTTCAGAATTTCTGTTACGGCACCCCAAGACCATAGTTTCTTAGTGAGAAATTAAGAAAAAAATATAAAATTAAGTAAATTGTGTTTATAATATGTCATCCTTAGGTTCAGTTATGTGGTGAAGGACTGGTTTTGCCGATTAAATTCAGTATAAGCAATTTGAATTGTTCATGGACCACCAAACTACGGCACCACTGCAAGGCCTCCTCTATCCCCCCCCTTCCCACCTTTCCCAAGGAACCCCAGGGTCTCACGGCCCCCTGTATGGAAACTATTGCCATAAAATAAATGTATTTTTATAACTACATGTAATACACCTTAGATCTCAGTTCCTTTAAGGTTTTATATCCTTGTATACAGTAAACTACACATATTTGAAAATCCTACACCAGGCACAAGTAATAATTCAGATGCGTTGTTGACCGGCGGCCGGGATCCTGGTGGTCAGCATACCGATGATGGGATCCTGACTGCCAGCATGCCGGGAGAGGGGCAAGCAAAATGAAGCCCCTTGCTGCGGGCTTCACGCTGCGGGCTTGGTGGCTTGCTGCGCTCGCCACAGGTTCTATTCCCACTCTATGGGTGTCATGGACACCAACTAGTGGGAATAGTCCTCGGCCCCACTGACTGCATTCGGTGGCCTGGATCCCGGTGGTGGTAAGCTGACCGCCGGGGTGGTGACTACATCCCATTTAGATGACTATGTGGGAGTTTTAGCATTATTATCCTATTTGTATGTAAAAAGTGTTGAAAGGGGAGAGCGCTACTGCGCAGATTCCATACTGTTCCTTCAGGAAGGCTTCACTCCCTGTACCAAGATGGCTGCTGACCTAAATCCTGCACATAAATGCGACGGCATCTTGTCAATGTCTTAGAGCATCACAGTGGGAGACAGTAGTTTATCACTTAACTCCTCAGAGACCTGAGATTATCAGAGATCCACACTTCCAGTGATCTTGCCGAATAACACCCCTCTCATCTCAACCTCCGCTCAGTGAGAACCAGTGTGTAACAGTGATCAAGTGGGGTTCATAGGAATATTTTATGCAATTCACAGTATGAGCTTACCATCTTTGGAGTGTTGGAGAATTATTATACATTTTTATTTTTTGGTCAGAGAATTTTTTTTTATTATTTTATAATGTAACTGGACCCTGTATTGTTATTTTCCCCTCAGCTCACTTTAAAATAGTTATAAAGGAGAAAGATATCTAAAAGCAATGATAGAGTAAGACCATTTCTCTAACGTCCTAGTGGATGCTGGGTACTCCGTATGGACCATGGGGAATAGACGGGCTCCGCAGGAGACTGGGCACTCTAAAGAAAGATTAGGTACTATCTGGTGTGCACTGGCTCCTCCCTCTATGCCCATACTTGCCTACTCTCCCGGAATGGCCGGGAGGCTCCCGAAAATCAGGTGACCCTCCCGGCCCCCCGGAAGAGCAGGCAAGTCTCCCGATTCGCGGGGTCCCCCTGCTCGTCCGCCCACTTAGTGTGTAAAGTGGGCGGTCCGGGCAGTTGATGACGCGATTCTTGCTGAATCGCGTCATCTTAGCCACGCCCCCTGCAGTGTAATGCCGGTGATCGCGGCATTACAGTGTGGGGGCGTGGCTTAAAGGCAGTGTCATCGTGACTCCGCCCCCGCTCTGCCCCCGTCCCGCCTCCATCCCACCCCTTCATCCACGTCACAGCCTCCCCTGCCCGCCCTCTGAGACGACCTGGCTGCTCTCTCCCGCAGAGAGCAGCCAGAATGTAGGTAAGTCTGTCTATGCCCCTCCTCCAGACCTCAGTTAGAATCTGTGCCCGGCCAGAGCTGGGTGCTCCTAGTGGGCTCTCCTGAGCCTGCTAGTAAAAGAAAGTTTTGTTAGGTTTTTTAATTTTCAGTGAGCTTCTGCTGGCATCAGACTCACTGCTACGTGGGACTGAGGGGAAAGAAGCAAACCTACCTATGTGCAGCTAGGTTGCGCTTCTTAGGCTACTGGACACTATTAGCTCCAGAGGGTTCGAACACAGGCACTTGTGCTCGGTCATCCGTTCCCGGAGCCGCGCCGCCATCCCCCTCGCAGAGCCAGAAGAACAGAAGCTTGAAGACGGCGAAATTGGCGGCAGAAGACTCCTGTCTTCATTTAAGGTAGCGCACAGCACCGCAGCTGTGCGCCATTGCTCCCAGCACACTTTCACACTCCGGTCACTGTATGGTGCAGGGCGCTGGGAGGGGGGTGCGCCCTGGGCAGCAATTGAAGTACCTTTCTGGCAAAATACACATATATACAGTCAGGCACTGTATATATGTAAAATCCCCCGCCATTTTTTCACACAGAAAGCGGGACAGAAGCCCGCCGCTGAGGGGGCGGGGCCTTCTTCCTCAGCACACCAGCGCCATTTTCTCTTCACAGCTCCGCTGAAAGGACGCTCCCCAGGCTCTCCCCTGCAGTATCCAGGTACAAGAAGGGTTAAAAAGAGAGGGGGGGCACATAAATTTAGGCGCAAAAGTCATAAAATCGGCAGCTATTGGGTAATCACTTATTATAGTGAGAATCCCTGGGTTATATAGCGCTGTGGTGTGTGCTGGCATACTCTCTCTCTGTCTCCCCAAAGGCCTTTGTGGGGTCCTGTCCTCAGTCAGAGCATTCCCTGTGTGTGTGAAGTGTGTCGGTACGGCTGTGTCGACATGTTTGATGAGGAGGGTTACGTGGAGGCGGAGCAAGTGCAGATAAATGTGGTGTCGCCGCCGTTGGGGCCGACACCTAATTGGATGGATATGTGGAAGGTCTTAAATGATAATGTAAGCTCCTTACAGAAAAGGTTTGATGACGCTGCAGCCTTGGGACAGCCGGGGTCTCAACCCGTGCCTGCCCAGGCGACTCAGAGGCCGTCAGGGTCTCATAAATGCCCACTATCTCAGATGGTTGACACAGATGCCGACACGGAGTCCGACTCCAGTGTCGACGATGATGAGGCACATTTACAGCCTAAGATGACCAAGGCCATCCGCTACATGATTATTGCAATGAAAGATGTATTGCACATTTCAGAGGTTAACCCTGTCCCTGACAGGAGGGTGTATATGTTTGGGGAGAAAAAGCAGGCAGTGACTTTTCCCCCTTCACATGAATTAAATGAATTATGTGAAGAAGCGTGGAGTTCCCCCGATAAGAAAGTAGTGATTTCCAAAAAGCTACTGATGGCGTACCCTTTCCCGCCAACGGACAGGTTACGTTGGGAATCCTCCCCTAGGGTAGACAAGGCGTTGACATGCTTATCTAAGAAGGTGGCCCTGCCGTCACAGGATACGGCCGCCCTAAAGGATCCTGCGGACAGGAAGCAGGAAAGTATCCTGAAATCAGTGTATACACACTCTGGTACTCTACTGAGACCTGCTATTGCTTCAGCCTGGATGTGTAGCGCTGTAGCTGCGTGGACAGATACTCTGTCGGAGGACATAGATGCCCTGAACAGGGATACTGTTTTGCTAACCCTGGGCCATATAAAAGACGCCGCCTTATATATGCGGGATGCCCAGAGGGACATTTGCCTGCTGGGCTCTAGAATAAATGCAATGTCCATTTCTGCCAGAAGGGTCTTATGGACTCGGCAATGGACAGGAGATGCCGATTCTAATAAACACATGGAGGTTTTGCCTTATTTGGGTGAGGAATTGTTTGGGGACGGTCTCTCGGACCTCGTGTCCACAGCGACAGCTGGAAAGTCGACTTTCTTGCCTCAGGTTTCCTCACAGCCTAAGAAAGCACTGTATTATCAAATGCAGTCCTTTCGTTCTCAGAGAAGCAAGAAGGTCAGAGGTGCATCCTTTCTTGCCAGAGGCAGGGGTAGAGGAAAGAAGCTGCACCATGCAGCCGGTTCCCAGGAACAAAAGTCCTCCCCGGCTTCCACTAAGTCTACCGCATGACGCTGGGGCTCCACAGGCGGAGCCAGGTGCGGTGGGGGCGCGTCTCCGAAAATTCAGCAACCAGTCGGTTTGCTCGCAGGTGGATCCCTGGGCTGCACAAATTGTATCTCAGGGATACAAGCTGGAATTCGAAGTGACTCCCCCTCACCGTTACCTAAAATCAGCCTTGCCAGCTTCCCCCATGGAAAGGGTGGTAGTGCTGGCGGCAATTCACAAGCTGTACCTCCTGCAAGTGATAATAATGGTCCCCCTCCTTCAACAGGGAAGGGGTTACTATTCCAAAATGTTTGTGGTACCGAAACCGGACGGTTCGGTAAGACCCATTCTGAATTTAAAATCCTTGAAGATTTATATGAAAAAATTCAAGTTCAAAATGGAATCGCTCAGAGCGGTCATTGCAAACCTGGAAGAGGGGGATTTTATGGTATCTCTGGACATCAAGGATGCTTACTTGCATGTCCCCATTTATCCACCTCACCAGGAGTACCTCAGGTTTGTGGTACAGGACTGTCATTACCAGTTCCAGTCGTTGCCGTTTGGCCTGTCCATGGCACCGAGAATATTTACCAAGGTAATGGCGGAAATGATGGTACTCCTTCGGAAGCAAGGAGTTACAGTTATCCCGTACTTGGACGATCTCCTCATAAAGGCGAGGTCCAGGGAGCAGTTGTTGATCAGCGTAGCACACTCTCAGGAAGTGTTGCAACAGCACGGCTGGATTCTGAATATTCCAAAGTCGCAGCTGATTCCTACGACGCGTCTGCCCTTCCTGGGCATGATTCTGGACACAGAACAGAAGAAGGTGTTTCTCCCGGAGGAGAAGGCCCAGGAGCTAGTGGCTCTGGTCGGGGACCTCCTAAAACCAAAACAGGTGTCGGTGCACCACTGCACGCGAGTCCTGGGAAAGATGGTGGCCTCATACGAAGCCATTCCCTTCGGCAGGTTCCATGCCAGGATCTTTCAGTGGGATCTGTTGGACAAATGGTCCGGATCGCATCTTCAGATGCATCGGCTGATCACCTTGTCCCCGAGGGCCAGGGTGTCTCTTCTGTGGTGGCTGCAGAGTGCTCATCTTCTCGAGGGCCGCAGGTTCGGCATTCAGGACTGGGTCCTGGTGACCACGGATGCAAGCCTCCGCGAATGGAGGGCAGTCACTCAGGGAAGAAACTTCCAAGGGCTGTGGTCAAGTCAGGAGACTTGTCTGCACATAAACATACTGGAACTAAGGGCCATATACAACGCCCTGAGTCAAGCGGAGCCCCTGCTTCGAGACCAACCAGTGCTGATTCAGTCAGACAACATCACGGCGGTCGCCCATGTAAACCGCCAGGGCGGCACAAGAAGCAGGGTGGCCATGGCGGAAGCCACAAAGATTCTTCGTTGGGCGGAGAATCACGTGCAAGCACTGTCAGCAGTGTTCATTCTGGGAGTGGACAACTGGGAAGCAGACTTCCTCAGCAGACACGACCTCCACCCGGGAGAGTGGGGACTTCATCAAGAAGTCTTCACACAGATTGCAAATCGATGAGAACTGCCACAGGTGGACATGATGGCGTCCCGCCTCAACAAAAAGCTAAAAAGATATTGCGCCAGGTCAAGGGACCCTCAGGCGATAGCTGTGGACGCGTTAGTGACACCGTGGGTGTTCCAGTCGGTCTATGTGTTTCCTCCTCTTCCTCTCATACCCAAGGTGCTGAGAATAGTAAGAAAAAGAGGAGTGAGAACAATTCTCATCGTTCCGGATTGGCCAAGAAGGACTTGGTACCCAGAACTACAAGAGTTGATCACAAAGGACCCATGGCCTCTGCCTCTCAGACAGGACCTGTTTCAACAGGGACCCTGTCTGTTCCAAGACTTACCGCGGCTGCGTTTGACGGCATGGCGGTTGAACGCCGGATCCTAATGAAAAAGGGCATTCCGGAAGAATTGATTCCTACGCTGATCAGAGCTAGGAAGGATGTGACAGCAAAGCATTATCACCGTATATGGCGAAAATATGTTGCTTGGTGTGAGGCCAGGAAGGCCCCTACTGAGGAATTCCAGCTGGGTCGATTTCTGCACTTCCTACAGTCAGGTGTGACTATGGGCCTAAAATTAGGGTCCATAAAGGTCCAGATTTCGGCCCTATCTATTTTCTTTCAAAAAGAACTGGCTTCACTGCCTGAGGTTCAGACGTTTGTAAAGGGAGTGCTGCATATTCAGCCCCCTTTTGTGCCACCAGTGGCACCTTGGGATCTTAACGTTGTGTTGGATTTCCTGAAATCCTACTGGTTTGAGCCACTTAAGACCGTGGAACTAAAGTATCTCACGTGGAAAGTGGTCATGCTGTTGGCCTTAGCTTTGGCTAGGCGTGTGTCAGAATTGGCGGCTTTGTCATGTAAAAGCCCCTATCTGGTCTTCCATATGGACAGGGCAGAATTGCGGACTCGTACCCAATTTCTCCCAAAGGTGGTATCATCGTTTCATTTGAACCAACCTATTGTGGTGCCTGCGGCTACTCGGGACTTGGAGGACTCCAAGTTGCTGGACGTAGTCCGGGCTTTGAAAATATATGTTTCCAGAACAGCTGGAGTCAGGAAGACTGACTCGCTGTTTATTCTGTATGCACCCATTAAGCTGGGTGCTCCTGCTTCAAAGCAAACTATTGCTCGCTGGATCTGTAGCGCGATTCAGCTGGCTCATTCTGCGGCTGGATTGCCGCATCCTAAATCAGTGAAAGCCCATTCCACAAGGAAGGTGGGCTCTTCTTTGGCGGCTGCCCGAGGGGTCTCGGCTTTACAGCTTTGCCGAGCAGCTACTTGGTCGGGGTCAAACACTTTTGCAAGGTTCTACAAGTTTGATACCCTGGCTGAGGAGGACCTTGTGTTTGCTCGTTCGGTGCTGCAGAGTCATCCGCACTCTCCCGCCCGTTTGGGAGCTTTGGTATAATCCCCATGGTCCTTACGGAGTTCCCAGCATCCACTAGGACGTTAGAGAAAATAAGAATTTACTCACCGGTAATTCTATGTCTCGTAGTCCGTAGTGGATGCTGGGCGCCCGTCCCTAGTGCGGACTTTCTGCAATACGTGTATATAGTTTTTGCTAAATAAGGGTTATTGTTATGAGCCATCCGTTGAGTGATGCTCAGTTGTTGTTCATACTGTTAACTGGGTAAGGTTATCACAAGTTGTACGGTGTGATTGGTGTGGCTGGTATGAGTCTTACCCTGGATTCCAAAATCCTTTCCTTGTAATGTCAGCTCTTCCGGGCACAGTTTCCCTAACTGAGGTCTGGAGGAGGGGCATAGAGGGAGGAGCCAGTGCACACCAGATAGTACCTAATCTTTCTTTAGAGTGCCCAGTCTCCTGCGGAGCCCGTCTATTCCCCATGGTCCTTACGGAGTTCCCAGCATCCACTACGGACTACGAGAAATAGAATTACCGGTGAGTAAATTCTTATTTCTCTGACGTCCTAGTGGATGCTGGGGACTCTGTAAGGACCATGGGGAATAGACGGGCTCCGCAGGAGACTGGGCACTCTAAAAGAAAGATTAGGTACTATCTGGTGTGCACTGGCTCCTCCCTCTATGCCCCTCCTCCAGACCTCAGTTAGAATCTGTGCCCGGCCAGAGCTGGATGCACCTAGTGGGCTCTCCTGAGCCTGCTAGTAAAGAAAGTAATTGTTAGGTTTTTTATTTTCAGTGAGATCTGCTGGCAACAGACTCACTGCTACGTGGGACCGAGGGGAGAGAAGCAAACGTACCTATTCACAGCTAGGTTGCGCTTCTTAGGCTACTGGACACCATTAGCTCCAGAGGGTTCGAACACAGGCAGAGGTCCTCGGTCGTCTTTTCCCGGAGCCGCGCCGCCGTCCCCCTCGCAGAGCCAGAAGATCAGAAGTTGGTGATGAAATCGGCGGCTGAAGACTCCTGTCTTCATTAAGGTAGCGCACAGCACCGCAGCTGTGCGCCATTGCTCCCACTGCACACCACACACTCCGGTCACTGTAGGGTGCAGGGCGCTGGGGGGGGGGGGCGCCCTGGGCAGCAATAAGAATACCTTTGGCATAAAAAGACACATAATACAGTCTGTGACTGTGTATGTGTAAAACCCCCGCCATTTTTTAGTCAGAAACAGCGGGACAGAAGCCCGCCGCTGAGGGGGAGGGGCCTTCTTCCTCGGCACACCAGCGCCATTTCTCTTCACAGCTCCGCTGGAAGGACGCTCCCCAGGCTCTCCCCTGCAGTCTCCTGGCACTAAGAGGGTAAAAAGAGAGGGGGGGCACATAAATTTAGGCAAAAGGTATATATATACAGCAGCTATTGGGAAAAATTCACTTCTGTTAGTGTGTATCCCTGTGTTATAGCGCTGTGGTGTGTGCTGGCATACTCTTTCTCTGTCTCCCCATAGACCTTGTGGGGTCCTGTCCTCAGTCAGAGCATTCCCTGTGTGTGTGCTGTGTGTCGGTACGGCTGTGTCGACATGTTTGATGAGGAGGGTTACGTGGAGACGGAGCAAGTGCAGATAAATGTGGTGTCGCCCCCGTCGGTGCCGACACCTGATTGGATGGATATGTGGAAGGTCTTAAATGACAATGTAAACTCATTACACAAGAGATTTGATGATGTTGCTGCCGGGGGACAGCCGGGCTCTCAACCCGGGCCTGCCCAGGCGCCTCAGAGGCAGTCAGCGTCTCAAAAACGCCCACCTACTCAGTTGGTTGACACGGATGTCGACACGGAGTCCGACTCCAGCGTCGACGATGATGAGGCACTATTACAGCCCAAAATGACTAAGGCCATCCGATACACAGAGCCGGCCCTAACCAATATGATGCCCTAGGCAAGATTTTGGCTGGTGCCCCCTAGCACCACCGCTGGTTCCGCTTCTGACCTTGCACCTCTTTCCCAGCATCATCACATCTCACCCATTGCAGTCCTTATTTTGGTGTTTGTACCCCCTATATTTTAAATAGGAACAGTTCGCATATTTGGCACACAGCCCAAAAAGGGGTGTGTTTTTGCTGGCAAGGGGCATGGCCACACAATAGTAACCCCAATTCCAATAACGCCACACAGTACTGCAACTTTATTCACATTTGATCATGCAATAGTGTCCCTAATTCACATAGCATCACACAGTAATACCAATTTACCTTATATATGTTACTCCTCACAGTAGTACCCCTTATTCACACTCCATCACACTGAATTGCTTTTTATTCACATTACACCACACCCTATTGCTCTTTATTCACATTAGATGACACAGTAGTGCCCTTTCTATACACAACGACACATAGTAGAGCACCTTATACACATAATGCCACAGAGTAATGCCCCTTACACATATGAGACACATTATCAATGCCCTTATACACATAATGACACACATAGTGCCCCTTACACACATGTTGCACATTATTAATACATTTTTACATGACACACATAATGCTCCTTACACATATTCTGAACACTACTGCACAACCAACCCACTCACATGCACACAGCACTCACACTGCCACTGTGACCTCTGCCTCTGCTTGGATACAGATGTGTCCTCATAAATCTTGCCTCAATGCTAACGTCGGGCACCTTTTTTTATGAAAAGGCATCTTATTTGCATTGCTATGTGGCTAGTATGCACAAGCAGCTTCTGCTGATTAAAATGATATGCATCATGCCTATATACTGTGTGAGACTGTGGCTGTATCTGCATACAAAATGCTACACACAGAATATAGGCATGCTGCATATCATTTTAATCAGCAGAAGCTGCTGATACCCCTAGGCATATCAAATGCCCTAGGCAATTGCCTAGTTTGCCTATGCCTATGGCCGGCTCTGCCGATACATGATTATTGCAATGAAAAATGTATTACACATTTCAGAGGCTGACCCTGTCCCTGACAAGAGGGTAAATATGTTTGGGGAGAAAAAGCAGCCAGTGACTTTTCCCCCGTCACATGAATTAAATGAGTTATGTGAAGAACCGTGGTCTTCCCCTGATAAGAAAGTAGTGATTCCCAAGAGAATACTAATGGCGTACCCTTTCCCGCCAAAGGATAGGTTACGCTGGGAATCCTCCCCTAGGGTTGACAAGGCCCTGACGCGCTTATCTAAAAGAGTGGCCCTGCTGTCTCAGGATACGGCCGCCCTAAAGGAACCTGCGGATAGGAAGCAGGAAGGTGTCTTGAAGTCAGTGTATACACACTCTGGTACTCTACTGAGACCGGCTATTGCTTCAGCTTGGGTGCGCAGTGCTGTTGCAGCATGGACAGATACTCTGTCAGAGGGGTTAGATACCCTGGACAGGGATACCGTATTGCTAACACTTAGCCATATTAAAGACGTCGTCTTATATATGCGGGATGCCCAGAGGGACATTTGCCTGCTGGGCTCTCGAATAAATGCAATGTCCATTTCTGCCAGGAGGGTCTTATGGACTCGGCAGTGGACAGGGGATGCCGACTCTAAAAAACACATGGAGGTTTTGCCTTATAAGGGTGAGGAATTGTTTGGGGACGGTCTCTCGGACCTCGTATCCACAGCGACAGCTGGAAAGTCGACTTTCTTGCCACAGGTTTCCTCACAGCCTAAGAAAGCACCGTATTACCAAATGCAGTCCTTTCGTTCTCAAAAAAGCAAGGGAGTCAGAGGTGCATCCTTTCTTGTCAGAGGCAGGGGTAGAGGAAAAAAGCTGCACCATGCAGCCAGTTCTCAGGAACAAAAGTCCTCCCCTGCTTCCACTACGTCCACCGCATGACGCTGGGGCTCCACAGGCAGAGCCAGGAGCGGTGGGGGCGCGTCTCCGAAATTTCTGCAACCAGTGGGTTCGCTCACAAGTGGATCCTTGGGCTATACAAATTGTATCTCAGGGATACAAGCTGGAATTCGAAGTGACGCCCCCTCACCGTTACCTAAAATCCGCCTTGCCAGCTTCTCCCACGGAGAGGGAGATAGGCCTGACGGCTATTCACAAGCTGCTCCTCCAGCAAGTGATAATAATGGTACCCCCCCTTCAGCAGGGAAGGGGTTACTATTCCACACTGTTTGTGGTACCGAAACCGGACGGTTCGGTAAGACCCATTCTAAATTAAAATCCTTGAACATTTACATGAAAAAGTTCAAGTTCAAAATGGAATCGCTCAGAGCGGTCATTGCCAGCCTGGAAGAGGGGGATTTTATGGTATCTCTGGACATCAAGGATGCGTAGTTGCATGTCCCCATTTATCCGCCTCACCAGGAGTACCTCAGGTTTGTGGTACAGGACTGTCATTACCAATTCCAGACGTTGCCGTTTGGTCTATCCACGGCACCGAGAGTCTTTACCAAGGTAATGGCGGAGATGATGGTACTTCTCCGGAAGCAAGGAGTTACAGTTATCCCGTACTTGGACGATCTCCTCATAAAGGCGAGTTCCAGAGAGCAGTTGTTGATCAGCGTAGCACACTCTCAGGAAGTGTTGCTACGGCACGGCTGGATTCTGAATATTCCAAAGTCGCAGCTGATTCCTACGACGCGTCTGCCCTTCCTGGGCATGATTCTGGACACAGAACAGAAGAAGGTATTTCTCCCAGAGGAGAAGGCTCAGGAGTTAGTGACCCTGCTCAGGGATCTCCTGAAACCAAAGCAGGTGTCGGTGCATCACTGCACGCGAGTCCTGGGAAAGATGGTAGCGTCATACGAAGCCATTCCTTTCGGCAGGTTCCATGCCAGGATCTTTCAGTGGGATCTGTTGGACAAGTGGTCCGGATCGCATCTTCAGATGCATCGGCAGATCGCCCTGTCCCCGAGGGCCAGGGTGTCTCTTCTGTGGTGGCTGCAGAGTGCTCATCTTCTCGAGGGCCGCAGGTTCGGCATACAGGACTGGGTCCTGGTGACCACGGATGCAAGCCTCCGCGGATGGGGGGCAGTCACGCAGGGAAGAAACTTCCAGGGGCTGTAGTCAAGTCAGGAGACTCGTCTGCACATAAACATACTGGAATTAAGGGCCATATACAACGCCCTGAGTCAAGCGAAACCCCTGCTTCGAGACCAACCAGTGCTGATTCAGTCAGACAACATCACGGCAGTCGCCCATGTAAACCGACAGGGCGGCACAAGAAGCAGGGTGGCGATGGCGGAAGCCACAAGGATTCTTCGTTGGGCGGAGAATCACGTACAAGCACTGTCAGCAGTGTTCATTCCTGGAGTGGACAACTGGGAAGCAGACTTCCTCAGCAGGCACGACCTCCACCCGGGAGAGTGGGGACTTCATCAAGAAGTCTTCGAACAGATTGCAAATCGGTGGGAACGGCCACAGGTGGACATGATGGCGTCCCGCCTAAACAAAAAGCTAAAAAGATATTGCGCCAGGTCAAGGGACCCTCAGGCGATAGCTGTGGACGCACTGGTAACTCCGTGGGTGTTCCAGTCGGTATATGTGTTTCCTCCTCTTCCTCTCATACACAAGGTACTGAGAATAGTAAGAAAAAGAGGAGTGAGAACGATACTCATTGTTCCGGATTGGCCAAAAAGGACTTGGTACCCAGAACTTCAAGAGATGATCACAGAGGACCCATGGCCTCTGCCTCTCAGACAGGACCTGTTGCAGCAGGGGCCCTGTCTGTTCCAAGACTTACCGCGGCTGCGTTTGACGGCATGGCAGTTGAATGCCGGATCCTAGCGGAAAAGGGTATACCGGCTGAAGTAATTCCTACGCTGATAAGAGCTAGGAAGGATGTGACAGCAAAGCATTATCACCGCATATGGCGGAAATATGTTGCTTGGTGTGAGGCCAGGAAGGCCCCTACTGAGGAATTCCAGTTGGGTCGTTTTTCTGCATTTCCTACAGTCAGGTGTGACTATGGGCCTCAAATTGGGGTCCATAAAGGTTCAGATCTCGGCCCTATCCATTTTCTTTCAAAAAGAACTGGCTTCACTGCCTGAGGTTCAGACGTTTGTAAAGGGAGTGCTGCATATTCAGCCTCCTTTTGTGCCACCAGTGGCACCTTGGGATCTTAACGTTGTGTTGGATTTCCTGAAATCCCACTGGTTTGAGCCACTTAAGACCGTGGAGCTAAAATATCTCACGTGGAAAGTGGTCATGCTATTGGCCTTAGCTTCGGCTAGGCGTGTGTCAGAATTGGCGGCTTTGTCATGTAAAAGCCCCTATCTGATTTTCCATATGGACAGGGCAGAATATTCAGCTGGCTCACTCTGCGGCTGGATTGCCGCATCCAAAATCAGTAAAAGCCCATTCCACAAGGAAGGTGGGCTCTTCTTGGGCGGCTGCCCGAGGGGTCTCGGCTTTACAGCTTTGCCGAGCTGCTACTTGGTCGGGTTCAAACACATTTGCTAAGTTCTACAAGTTTGATACCCAGGCTGAGGAGGACCTTGAGTTCGCTCATTCGGTGCTGTAGAGTCATCCGCACTCTCCCGCCCGTTTGGAAGCTTTGGTATAATCCCCATGGTCCTTACCGAGTCCCCAGCATCCACTAGGACGTCAGAGAAAATAAGAATTTACTCACCGGTAATTCTATTTCTCGTAGTCCGTAGTGGATGCTGGGCGCCCGTCCCAAGTGCGGACTTCTTCTGCAATACGTGTATATAGTTATTGCATACTAAAGGGTTATTGTTATGAGCCATCCGTTGATTGAGGCTCAGTTGTTGTTCATACTGTTAACTGGGTATGGTTATCACAAGTTGTACGGTGTGATTGGTGTGGCTGGTATGAGTCTTACCCTGGATTCCAAATCCTTTCCTTGTAGTGTCAGCTCTTCCGGGCACAGTTTCCCTAACTGAGGTCTGGAGGAGGGGCATAGAGGGAGGAGCCAGTGCACACCAGATAGTACCTAATCTTTCTTTTAGAGTGCCCAGTCTCCTGCGGAGCCCATCTATTCCCCATGGTCCGTACGGAGTCCCCAGCATCCACTACGGACTACGAGAAATAGAATTACCGGTGAGTAAATTCTTATTTTTTCCTTACTGTGTAAGCTGCAAACTAGGTGTCCTGTTAGTTGCTTTTCATTTTTCCTTTGTATGCCTTACTGCCATGCTTTACTTATTGCACAGTGTAATCTATGTAGTGGATCCAAGATGGCTGCCTCACATGGTACTCTCTTGTGTAGAATAAACAATGCATGGTTCTAAACTCTCCTAATATATTTGTCTCCCTAAATATGTGTCATTTCTTCACCTTTTGAGAGAATTTATTTATTAAGACAACTTCAAGCAAAATATATTTAAAAAATAAATGTCTATTTTTATTTCAAGCACAATGTAGCCTATTTTTGTTCTACTACTTCTTCTTCTTCGTCTTCTTCTTCTTCTTCTTCTTCTTCTTCGTCTTCGTCTTCTTCTTTAAAAACACCACACCGTCTTTAAGAAAAAAGTTTATTAGTCAGGGTTTTCACCTGGGGGCGGCGGCCTTTAAGTTCTTTTGCATGGCTGCCGCCTTCCCAGGGCTTCCAGCTTCTACAGCTGGTGGGCGGCGGCTGTTAAGCTCTTTTGCATAGCACTTGGAGAACCACAATTGCCAGCATGTCCGGACATAAAGGGCCCGCTTGCACCTGTAAAGAAAATATTAAAATAAAAACACCACACCGTCTTTAAAAAAAAGTTTATTAGTCAGGGTCTTCACCTGGGGACGGCGGCATTTAAGCACTTTTGCATGGCCACTGCCTCTCCAGGGCTTCCGCCGTCTTCACCTGGGGGGCCGCCGCCTCCCCAGGGCTTCCGTCATCTTTCTCCGGCGTCTTCACCTGGGAGGCAGCGGCCTTTAAGCTCTTTTGCATGGCTGCCGCCTTCCCAGGGCTTCCAGCGTCTTCACCTGGTGGACGGTGGCTGTTAAGCTTTTTTGCATAGCACTTGGAGAACCACAAGTGCCAGCATGTCCGGACATAAAGGGCCCACTGGCACCTGTAGTCCACCTGTAAAGAAAATATTAAAATAAAAACACCACTCCGTCTTTAAAAAAAAGTTTATTATTCAGGGTCTTTACCTGGGGACGGCGGCCTTTAAGCTTTTTTGCATGGCTGCCGCCTCTCCAGGGCTTCCGATGCCTTCACCTGGGGGGCCACCGCCTCCCCAGGGCTTCCGGCGTCTTCACCGGGGAGGCAGCGGCCTTTAAGCTCTTTTGCATGGCTTCCGCCTTCCCAGGGCTTCCAGCGTCTTCACCTGGTGGGCGGCGGCCGTTAAGCTCTTTTGCATAGCACTTGGAGAACCACAAGTGCCAGCATGTCCGGACATAAAGGGCCAGCTGGCACCTGTAGTCCACCTGTAAAGAAAATATTAAAATAAAACACCACACCATCTTTAAAAAAAAGTTTATTATTCAGGGTCTTCACCTGGGGGCGGCGGCCTTTAAGTTTGTTTGCATGGCTGCCGCCCATCCAGGACTTCCAGCGTCTTCTTTCTTCAGGAGCTCTTCCGCCGTCGGACTGACTCCGATGCCTCGCGCTGACTTATATAAGTCAGCCGGAGGGGCCGGGGTGATGACGCAGCGAGCCGTGATTGGCTCGTGGATGATATCTTGAATTTAAAAAATTACGCTGAGGTGCCATTTTTGAAATTGATACTTCTCCGCTGCCAAACTCTGCAGAATGGCAGTGCCACTAATACTCTGCCAATGATGCCCACACCTCCGCACACCCATACAGTGATGGCAGCGGATCCAGTGACGGATCCTCTGGCCAATCACTGTGGCCTCACTGACAGGGGTGTGCTTTCATAGGTTGAAAGCACGTCCCTGTATGAAAGCAGCACCTCTAATGGTGCCGCTTTCCCATGCATTTCCAATGGACTTTTAATGCCCATGGTTAGGCCCCGCCCCCCGCTCCCACACCCTTCCCCATTCACAATGGGAGGCACCACGATCCCAAACACATTTAAACAGGGATAATGATTAGATTAATATAAAGGAGATACTTATGACACAGAATACAGTATGTGTCATAAGTATCTTCTTTATATTATTTTAATCATTAATGACAGGGGAGGCACTGCCTCCCCTGCCTTCCCTGACTGCACGTCCCTGGTTTGCCCAGAACACCCACCCACCAACTAACCTTGCCTAACCCAGTCTTCCCATCTGTCACCTCAAATCTGATATTTTGACCTATTTACTCGTCAGGAGAAAAACGCACCTATAAGTCAATGGTGAGAGAGTGAAAAAAGAGAGCAAGAAATGAGTGGGGCATGGAGAGCCCACCGGGGGAATGCAGAGGTAAAGGCCCATGCTTAGGGGTGTGGCCTGCTGCCACAGAGGCTTGGCTAACATGGTATAGGGCCCATGATAAATATATATAGTAAATACTGCTAGTGCATGCATGATAATGTACCAGATTAATAACTGCAATGCACTGTAGATAATATGTATAATGTACAATTCAAGTGCACAGACGGGACCTGATCCATAGACGAGGAGGTGGGCCCCCAGGCAGTAGGGCCCACCGGTGGTTTCCCTTGTACCCTTATGGGTTATGACTGTCCCCCTCCCCCCTTACTCCCACTCAGGGAGGGGGACAGTCATAACCACCATAGCATTAATTTCTGACGCTAACAGGAATTACAACTGTACAAATGTAGCCATTCTCGTTGTGGCTACATCTTAAGACGATTGCGCCTTGTTAGTCGCGACCGCACCACGTACGTCTGGACGTCTAAGACATGTGTGTGCCCCATTCACATGGATGGGGGCGGCAAATGCCGCAACTCGACATGGCTATGCACAGGTGCGCATAGCTGCGTCGAGGGTGCACGTTTCCCTCAGATGTAGCCATGATCAGCATGGCTACATCTGTATATAGTATTGGATAAAAACAAAAGTAATGATTAAAGCACAATTTAATTCTCTTACATCTCTACATATTAATAAAAATGGATCAGCGTGCAACACTGGCACACTGGGATTTAGGCAGGCAGAGAGAGAGAGAGAGTAAAGCACCCTTCATATATCTCCAATGGCCCATTTGCAGCCGCTTGTGGATATTAAGTAATGGCACTGTCCCAGTAGGTGTGAGATTTTGTTTTTATCCAATACTATGCTATCCCCAAGGTCGTAAGTCATATATTATAATAGTCATGCTAAACGTCTGCCGACAATTCAAAATAAGCTGCTCTTATCTTTGTCCAGTCACTAACCTTCTACCAGTGGGCTATGCCGTGCCAGGCCTCTGAAAGCATGTGCAAGAGACAGCAACAGCATAGCCCTGACATAGGCAGTTTCCATTATGACATCACAGCATGACCTCACACACCCCACCAGACCGGCTAAGACTGGTTATTTCTGGTTTGAGGCCCTTGTCTTTTACATGACTGGCCTAAGGGAAATGTGATTTAATTTATTATTTAAAATTATTACATTAGAAAAATGTTATTACTGCCATTTGCCGGCAGTTTTGCTCACTTAGTGGCATCTAATATTGTGATGTATATTTTATATTTTACAAATAGAGCCTGATTCAGGTTGGATCGCAATCGCAATAAGCGATCCAACGGTAAAAATTGCTAAGAGGATGCGGGATCCTGCGCAGGGCCCATACTGCGCATGCGCCTGCATTTTCTATGGCGCCCCACAGAAAATGCGATTGCTTCTGCCTCTCTATGAGGCAGAGATGGTCGCGGAGGTGTGGGGGGGGGGGGGGAGGCAACGCTACATTTCAAAGACGGAGATGGAGTATTGCGGGGACGAGACTTCAAAACAGGGTCGGCAACGGAGAAACAGGGGGCGTAGTCGGGGCAGCTGCATGACATCACATGCAGCCGATGCTATCACAAAAATGGCTGCGGGTCTCATGCGGGCGCCTAACATGTGAGGCATACTAGCCCTGTGCTGGGCGTCCCCCCGCATGTCAGAGAATCTGATCATAAATGTGCTAAATTTAGCACATCTAGGATCAGGTCTGAATCACCCCCATGGAACAAAAAAAAGGCCCAAATTATGTGATTTTAGTTTTGTATGTCAATTTTTGAAAACAAAAAAACAAAACCAGTCACGGCAGTTTGGCAAAAACCAAATACAAAGCCGGATGACGAATCAAGGCCAATTGCAAATCCAGCAAAAATGGTCCTGTGCACATCTCTAGTAATATTCTAATATCACATTGAGTTTGCTAGCATTGTATGCCTAGGGATGTGCTGATATGAGACATTCCCTTTAACTCCTGTTTTATTGAGTTTAATAAATTATTCCTGTAGTTTAGCTGGTCATTCAAAACTTGGGATCAGTGCTACCATATGGTCCCTACTGGTCTGCACATGTGCACTGATGTTGCTTGCTAACTGGTAGCTGCATTAGAAGTTGTTGCATTCCACAGGAGGAGCTAGTTGCTTATATCCAGTTTTGCGTTCCACATGGCACAGTTCGGGAGCACCAGTGCCACATTTTACACATGGTACCCTGAGGTTACCGGCAGAGAGGTGCATCTCTGCCTGACCGATTACGTGACTTAAGTGTTGAACAGTGTATTGTTGCTATAGGATGTGATACCACTACCAGGCAGGCCATGTGGTCCAAATTAAACTACTGTACATGTAGTTTGCTGTCTTTTTGTACATTATTCTGTTGGTATAAACATACTTGCCTACGCTCCCTCATTCTGCAGGAGACTCCCTGAAATAGAAGCAATCTCCCAAACTCCCTGAATAGTCCAGCAATCTCACTGATTGCACCTTAACCCCTGATGGGGGGTAAGGTAGAGACAGTGGCGTAAGTTAGTCCCAGTTGCCCGGAGGCAAGATAAATATTTGTGCCCCCCTATTTCCTATATTAAGATAAATATATGTATGTATGGTATGTATGTGTGCGTGTGTTCTGAAAAAAAATTATATACTTTATTTATACATTTAATTGTCTTTTATTTTAAATCACACATTTCTTAGCAGTCATACCCAGGATTAGAACCCATGACCTGTTACCCTAACAGCAGACACTTTACTGATGGAGTTATGAGAATTCTAACTATATGAAGTAGAAGTTACGTGTTATAGTTACAATTCTCATATTTCCTGTACAGGAGCAAACTGCTTCATCAGTAAAGTGACTGATTCTAGTGTAATAGATTGTGGTTTCTAATCCTGGGTGTGACACTTGTAAAATGTTTATATTCAGTATAATAATGAGGGTGTGATTTGTAAGGTGCAGGGACCAGTGCAGAAGTCGGACACTGAAAAGACAGCGGCAGCTATCAATTAACTTAATTCAATGGTGTTACAGAATGGGAGGAGAGGTGCCCCCTTCAGAGAAGGAGCCCGGCGGCAGATGACTCCGGTGCCTCCCAGAGTTCTGCCTCTGGGTAGAGAATAGAATAACAGTCGGTAAGAGTAATTCTAGAAAGGCACTTGTAAATAATGGTAAGTTACCATTAAAGCAAAAGGGCAAAGGAAATATTAACATAAAATGTATGCTTGCGAAAGCAAGAAGCCTATCAGGTAAAATGGGGGAATTGGAATGGCATGTATCAAAAAATCAGTATGATATTACAGAAACATCGTGGGACGACTCTCACGACTGGGTTACTAATTTGGAGGGATATTCACTTTTCAGGAGGGACAGGGCTACCAAAAGGGGAGGAGGGGTATGTCTCTATGTAAAACCATCTCTAAAACCAAACTTAATATATGTTATTTACGAGGGGACTGGTGATAATGTGGAATCACTATGGGTTGAGATCACTAGTGGGGGCACTGAAATAAAGAAACTAGTCATTGGCACGTGCTACAAGCAACCAGATATTAGCATACGTGACGAGGAACTGCTCTCACAGCAAATTGAAAAAGCTACGGGATTGGGGGACATCCTAGTGTTACGGGATTTTTAACTATCCGGGTATAAACTGGAGTAACGATTCATGTGTAAAAATTAGGAGCAGCAGGATTCTAAACACATTAAAGGATCAATACTTGTCTCAATCAGTTGAGGACCCAACCAGAGGTAATAATGTTCTGGACCAAGTTATTACCAATAATGTGGACATTATATCAAACATTACAGTTGGGGAGACCTTGGGAAACAGTGATCACTATATGATCACATTCAGCATCAGTTTCAAGAAACATAGCTATAAGGAATCAACAAAAACATTCAACTTTAGAAAAGCTAACTTCAATATGCTGAGACAGGCACTAAACGACATTGACTGGGAAGTTTTGTTTCATGATAAAGACACATCGGAAATGTGGGATACTTTAAAAGGGTTGCTTGATAGCAATATTCACAAATTCATACCCTTGGGCAGTAAACACAAGAGTAATAGACTCAAATCAATGTGGCTTAATAAGGATGTCAAAGAAGCAATGGCTAAAAAGAGGTGTTCTTTTAAAGCATTTAAAACTAATGGAGGGGAGAAGTCATTCCAGTATTACAAAGAATGCAATAAAAGATGCAAAAAAGTAATAAGGGCAGCTACAATTGTAAACGAAAAACAAATTGCTATAGAGAATAAAGCCAATCCCAAAGAGTTTTATAAATACATAAACATTAAAGGGTTAAAAAATTAGAACATAGGCCCATTAAAAGATGAACTGTGAGCCTTGGAAACGATGACAAAATAAAAGCGGATATACTGAACAGCTTTTTTTCAGGGAGGATCAGACAGTGTTAGTAGTGCATAACGACAGTGAAGGTAATGATTCTTGGCTAGATGCTTGTTTAAGTGAGGAAATAGTCCTGGAGAGACTAAGCAACATAAAGATTAATAAATCACCGGGACCAAATGGTTTTCATCCGAGGGTTATTATGGAACTTAAGGCACAGCTTGCAAGACCCTTATACTTGATTTTCTATAGTTCCATTAAATCGGGTATGGTAAACATGGATTGGCGTATAGCTGAGGCAGTGCCATTATTTAAAAAGGGTTCTAAAAATCATTCTGGGAACTATAGACCAGTTAGTTTAACCTCTATAGTGGGTAAAATATTGGAAGAAATTTTGAGGGATAGCATAGAAGATTATATGCGGAATACTAAATTTATTAGCAGGAGTTAGCATGGGTTTGTGAGGGACAGATCATGTCAAACTAACTTAATTAGCTTCTTCGACGAAGTGAGCGATAATCTTAACCAGGGAAAAGCAGTGGATGTGGTCTATTTAGATTTTGCAAAATCCTTCAATACAGTGCCTCACAAGAGACTGATCATCAAATTAAGGGAACTTGGCCTAGGATACACTGTTGTACATGGATAGGTAATTGGCTGGATAACAGGGTACAACGAGTAGTGGTCAATGAGATGTTCTCCAGCTGGGCACTAGTAGTCAGCGGTATAACACAAGGGTCCATATTTGGTCCGCTACTGTTCAATATATGTATTACTGACCTAGGAATAGGCCTGGGAAGCATAGTATCAATCTTTGCAGATGATACTAAACTGTGTAAGGTAATTAATTTGGAAATAGATGTGGAGTCTCTACAGAATGACTTATTTAAACTTGAATTCTGGGTGTCTAAATGGGGAATGAGGTTCAATATTGAAAAATGCAAAGCTATGCATTTTGGGATTAAAAACAAACTTGCATCCTATTCACTTAATGGGGAAAATATAGGGGTATCAGTAGTGGAAAAAGATTTGGGGGTCCTCATAGATAATACACTCAATAACAGTACACAGTGTCAAAATGCAGTGAAGAAGACAAGTAAAGTCCTTGCTTGCATAAAACGGGGTATTAAGACCAGGGACGAGGATGTAATCATGCCGCTGTGCAAATCATTGGTACGTCCGCACCTGGAATATTGTGTTCAATTTTTGGCACCATATTATAAAAAAGATATTGCGGAACTCGAAAGAGTTCAGAGGCGTGCTACTAAACTGATTAAAGGTTTAGAGACACTGGAGTACGAGGAAAGGCTAACTATGTTAAATATGTATACTCTAGAAAAGAGGCGTCTAAGAGGAGATATTATTAAAATCTTCAAATAGGTAAAGGGTCATTACAAGGAGTTAGCAGGGGATTTGTTTATTAATAGAACTCTGTATAGGACACTTGGACACTCACTGAGGCTAGAGGAGAGAAAATTCCGTACAAAACGTAGGAAGGGGTTCTTCACGGTAAAGGGCAATAAAGATTTGGAACTCCCTGCCGGAGAAGGTAATAATGGCGGACTCTGTAAATGCATTAAAAATCAGGTTGGACAGCTTTCTAGCTGAAAAAAGTATCCAAGGCTACAGCATTTAATATATTGGCATTAGTATCTGGGAGTTGTACGAAATATAGTTGACAATTGGTACGAAACCATTATTTCAACTGGTGCATTATAATGTGCACAGCTAAACACAGAATACAAGTTGAACCCGATAGGCATTTCACCTCTTTTCAACCTCAACAACTATGTTACTATGTTAACCCCATTGTGCAGCTGTTACATTCTTGGGGGGAAAAAATAAATCACAGATACATACATTCAAATGGGAACATCAGTGCCATTTCCCTGTATTGGTTATAAGTAGTGATGTGCACCGGAAATTTTTTGGGTTTTGTGTTTTGGTTTTGGATTCGGTTCCGCGGACGTGTTTTGGATTCGGACGCGTTTTGGCAAAACCTCCCTTAAAAATTTTTGTCGGATTCGGGTGTGTTTTGGATTCGGGTGTTTGTTTGTTTTTTTTCAAAAAACCCTCAAAAACAGCTTAAATCATAGAATTTGGGGGTAATTTTGATCCTATAGTATTATTAACCTCAATAACCATAATTTCCACTCATTTCCAGTCTATTCTGAACACCTCACACCTCACAATATTATTTTTAGTCCTAAAATTTGCACCGAGGTCGCTGGATGACTAAGCAAAGCGACCCAAGTGGCCGGCACAAATACCTGGCCCATTTAGGAGTGGCACTGCAGTGTCAGACAGGATGGCACTTAAAAAAATTGGCCCCAAACAGCACATGATGCAAAGAAAAGAGAAAAAGAGGTGCACTGTGGTCACTGGATGGCAGAGCTAAGCGACACAAGCACCTCAATATCACAGGAATTATTTTTGTTCTAATCAATGGTATTATTGGTCCAAATCACTGGAAGAAAATGACAAAATCACTGGAATTAAATGGCAGTAATGGCGGGAATTATTTCAAATGGCAGTACCACTGGACATATACGGAAGTGTCAGACAGGATGGCACTTAAAAAAATAGTCCCCAAACAGCACATGATGCAAAGAAAAGAGAAAAAGAGGTGCACTGTGGTCGCTGGATGGCTAAGCTAAGCAACACAAACACCTCAATATCACAGAAATTATTCGTTCTAATCAATGGTATTATTGGTCCAAATCACAGGTAGAAAATGACAAAATCACAGGAATTATTCATTCTAATCAATGGTATTATTGGTCCAAATCACTGGAAGAAAATGACAAAATTACAGGAATTATTCATTCTAATCAATGGTATTATTGGTCCAAATCACTGGCAAAAAATAACAAAATCACAGGAAGTATTTGTTCTAATCAATGGTATTACTGGTCCAAATCACTGGAAAAAAATTACAAAATCACAGGAATTATTCGTTCTAATCAATGGTATTATTGGTCCAAATCACTGGAAGAAAATGACAAAATTACTGGAATTATTTGGCAAGATCACTGTAATTAATAATTATAAATCACTGATGTTAATTGGTAATATCTGCTATCGCCTGCCTAGTGAAGTGGAATCTAGATGGGATTTTGTACCAGGGACACAATAACTTCATCAATTATCTAAATCCCAATGCACTAATAGCTGAAAACGGGCGCACGTCTAACAGCACACTGATTATACTGAGAACTGATTATACTGATCACTGATGATACTACGGAGAACTGACACTGAGCAGCGAGAACAGCACTGGACTATTGTACTGTAGTATACTGCTCACCACAATGCAGCACTGACACTGAGCACAGATATTAAGCACTGATCAGGATACTAGAAGTGACATGGTGCAGCAAAATAACGCTATGGCCTACTGTACTGTAATACTATATACTGGTGGTCACCACAATGCAGCTCTGTACTACTATATACAGGTTACCACAATGCAGCACAGATATTGAGCACTGATCCGGAGAATAGAACTGAGTCTGACACGGAGCTGCAAGATACAGCAATGGACAACTGTACTGTACTACTATATACTGGTGGTCACCACAATGCAGATTGTACTACTATATACTGGTCCCCACAATGCAGCACAGATATTGAGCACTGATCTGGAGAATAGAACTGAGTCTCACACGGAGCTGCAAGATACAGCAATGGCCTACTGTACTGTACTACTATATACTGGTGGTCACCACAATGCAGCACTGTACTACTATATACAGGTCCCCACTATGCAGCACAGATATTGAGCACTGATCCGGAGAATCGAACTGAGTCTGACACGGAGCTGCAAGATACAGCAATGGACAACTGTACTGTACTGCTATATACTGGTGGTCACCACAATGCAGCACTGTACTACTATATACTGGTCCCCACAATGCAGCAAAGATATTGAACACCGATCCGGAGAATAGAACTGAGTCTGACATGGAGCTGCAAGATACAGCAATGGCCTACTGTACTATACTACTATATACTGGTGGTCACCACAATGCAGCACTGTACTACTATATACTGGTCCCCACAATGCAGCAAAGATATTGATCACTAATCTGGAGAATAGAACTGAGTCTGACATGGAGCTGCAAGATACAGCAATGGCCTACTGTACTGTACTACTATATACTGGTGGTCACCATAATGCAGCACTGTACTACTATATACTGGTCCCCACAATGCAGCAAAGATATTGATCACTAATCTGGAGAATAGAACTGAGTCTGGCACGGAGCTGCAAGATACAGTAATTGACAACTGTACTGTACTACTATATACTGGTGGTCACCACAATGCAGCACTGTACTACTATATACTGGTCCCCACAATGCAGCACACTGAGCACATATATTGAGCTTTTCAGGCAGAGAACGTAGCCACGTCCTCTTCGCTCAATCGACAATGCACAAGTGAAAATGGCGGCGGCACTCAGCTCTTTATATGGATTCCGAATCTCGCGAGAATCCGACAGCGGGATGATGACGTTTTCCTCCGTTCGGGTTTTGCGTGTTAGGCGGGAAGAACCAAGGCTGCCTCCGACCCATGTAAACCACGTTAAGTTCGGGGGGGTTCGGATCTCGACGAACCGATCCCTCTCATCTCTAGTTATAAGACACAGTGCTCCCTATGGCTACATGCATTTTAAATAAAGTTTCTCGTGGCCACTTACAGTATATGGAACCTCTTGTAAAGCACAATACACAAACAAATTCTGCAAAATATAAGAGTTTTTTCTTCAACAAGTAGATCTTACTAACTTTGGGGCTCATTTACATTTGGATGTACTGTAAGTAATTTTTATGACACGCCTCTCAGATGGAGCAGTACACGTCCGCAATGATAGTTGTTACTTTCACATCTCCCTGAAATACTTTTTCAAAAGTAGGCAAGTATGCTTTAAGTCGGGTTCTGTTGTATAACCTGGGCAGAGTCAAGGTCTGCAGAAGCATGACCGGAACACCAACTGTCAGTGCAGTGCTATACGCTGGAAGTCCAACTGCACTAAGTGAGTGTAATAATTCCACTCATACTGTATAGTCATTTTGGACAGGTTGGTATTGGGTGACCGGTGGTTGGGAGACTGGCGGTCACCATACCGACGCCAGGATTCTGTCTGTCAGATGGCCAGCAGGGGGGGTTTCGGCCAGCACAACAAAGACCCTTGCGGGCTCGTTGCGCTTGCCACAGGTTCTATCCCACTCTATGGATATAGTCCCTGTTGCTCGGCATGCCAACTGGCGGGCTAGTCAGTGTTCATGATGCCAGCGCTGGTATTGTAACCGCATCCTTTCTGGACTCGAGGAGCCTGCACACTGCAAGCATCTGGTTGTTCATTTATTGTTCCTCTCCCTGATGTTAGATCGAGACCATACATACCTCAGTCCTTTTCTAGGTCACTAAGCTATACAACAGTGAAAATGTGATATAAATTCATACAGTAGTTTCTGTGTGATGCCAGAACGTACAGTCTAAATTTCACTTTTTTTGTCTCCATGGTCCATAAACAGTCCCTAGAAGTATAATTCTCAGTAAAAAAATGTCTATGTACAGACCCAACCCTTACA